>NW_027040929.1:1787500-2220000 GCF_037179485.1 Ochlerotatus camptorhynchus
GTAGATAGCTACAAGAATGTTCCATGACTTGCATTATATATGCCCGTCATAAAGCTGTAGGTAATGGTTGCAACTGCAATAAAACCTTTATAAATTTTGAATATAGCCAACCAGCTCTAGATTTGTTACTTGGGTATAGTCAAAAGGTACAACACAATAAACACTTTATCTTCCGCTATCCAAAAAGGCACCTCCATCAGAACGGCCACTTCCAGTAGTTTCATTGTATGGTAGTATCGCCAACGAGGGTCAGAGCGCTTCCATTGCAGCGATGGACGCAAAACGTGGTCAGCACTCACACACTCATCACTAAACGGTTGTTTTCCAAGGTCGACGACGCATCGACCGAAAGAACTGCTGATGAAGAACAATGAAGAGGACCACACAATGGTTGCTGCCGAGTAAACAGAAAATCGCGTGACACACATCGAATGTGGCCTGCTTCTGTCGACAGCCGAATGAACACTGAAAAACGTACTTTTCAGTATCGAAGCACTTAATTTTACATGACATGTTTGTTTACGTCTTATCCTTTATGTCAAAGGTGGATTCCGTCACGTGTAAAATTTGGTATTTCTAAGTTTGTAAGTGTGTAGCTAAGCCATTTCTTTATGAATTTCAGAAATTATGGTGCCGTTAAACGTGGTAGAATTGATATTTTTTTTCTAAGTATATTCTTAATATTTTTTTAATTGAAAGAATGTTTTTAAAATATTTTTTTTAAACAAGCACTGAAGATCCTTTAGCCAATTCGTTAGTAATATGTTTAACGGAAATTATTGCATTTGCACTATTTCTTTAGTCTTGTGAATGAGCATCAGTATTTTGATTTGAGGTTACTTCGATAATGCTTGATGAATGTAGAAAAACATGACTGCAACTCAAAAATTTAGCTAAACAAATATGAAACTTTTAATGAGCATACAATCATAAAACAGCAAAAGCAATTAGAAGACAACATTGAAATTGTGATGGATATATCTGAAACACATTTCGTGATGGTTTTAGTCCTTTTTCAATCATGCAAAATACAACAAAACGTTTGTTTAATATGTTTGGAAAAAAAAATATAACACATGCGATATCAGTGTGAATACCCTAAGCAACAATATGAAACCAATGTTTCCAATTCGGAAAAAGAGCAGAGAGGAAATTAAATCATTACATTCTTCTTTAAAAGTTTTCCGCTGTATTAAAGATAGCCCGTTCAACGGTACCTCTAGAATTTATACGGTCTGTAGATTATTTGGATTGTAAAAAGATTTAAAATAGTGACGTCTACTTTTTTTTTAAGTGAAAGGAGTCGTTACAAGTTTTTATTAAGGTGTTTTATTGGGTTTTTGGAATGTGGAGCGATTCCAAGCACAAAACTCAGTTTTCCGAAGAAAGCAGCGTCAGCAAGAAGACCTAGATCACGAGGCGATGGAAAATCTGTGCCGCGTAAACGACACACGGAAATTCTACGAGAAGCTAAATAGTTCGCGCAAAGGCTACGTGACGCAAGCCGATATGTGCAAGGACTTGGATGGTAACCTTCTCAAGAACAACATGTAAAAAGGGCATACAAGCTTTTTGTAAACAAACCTTCTTATGCCCTTTTCTCTCCACCCATATGACACCTACGCAAACCGTCAACATCACCGGGTAGGGGAAACTTTCCCCTTCCCGATTATATTGCATTGGTTTGCATGGGGGACCCTCGGTTAGTGAGAAAAGGGCCTGCAAAGGTTTGTTTACAAAAAGCTTGTATGCCCTTTTCACATGTGGCTCTTGTTCTCACAAACGAGTGTGAGGTGATTGAGAGTCGGAAACAGTACAATGACGAGCACCTCAACGGTGAAGCAGCAGAAAACGAAGGTGGCACGGCAACAGACCTTGAAGCACGCGCAGAAGGCGACAGGCTACCGGCCCCTGATCTTCAAGAAGTAGAGGAGGAGATCGGTCGGCTGAAGCAACTGGTGTAGATCAACTACCAAGTGAGCTATTAAAATACGGTGGTGACGCACTGGCTAGAGCGCTGCACTGGGTAATTGTCAAGCTTTGGGAGGAGGAGATATTACCGGAGAAGTGGATGGAAGGTGTCATATGCCCAATCTACAAAAAGGGCGACAAGTTGGATTGCTGCAACTACCGTGCGATCACACTGCCTACAAGGTACTCTCCCAAATTCTATGCCGCCGCCTGTCACCATTTGCAAGCGAGTTCGTGGAGCAGTACCAGGTGGGATACAAGGGTGCCCACATTTTCACGATTCGGCAGGTTCTGCAGAAATGCCTCGAATACAACGTGCCAACCCATCATTGGTTCATTGATTTCAAATCCGCAAGCGACACAATCGATCGAGATCAGCTATGGCAGATTATGCACGAGTACGGATTTCCGGATAAACTGACGCGATTGGTCAAGGCGACGATGGATCGAGTGATGTGCGTTGTTTGAGTATCGGGGACACTCTCGAGTGCCTTTGAATCTCGAAGGGGAGTTACGGCAAGGTGATGGACTTTCGTGTCTGCTATTCAACATCGCGTTAGAAGGTGTGATCAGAAGAGCTGGGATAGACACGAGTGGTACGATCTTTAGGAAGTCCATCCAGCTTCGCCGATGACATTGACATTATGGCACGGAACTTTGAGACGATGGTGGAAACGTACATCAGACTGAAGGCTGAAGCTAGGCGGACTGGACTTGCCATCAACGCATCGAAGACGAAATACATGAGAAGAAGAGGTTCTAGGGAAGACAATGTTAGCCTCCCACCCCGAGTTCAAATTGGCGGTGATGAAATCGAGGTGGTCGATGACTTCGTGTATTTGGGCTCATTGGTGACCGCCAAAAATGATACCAGCAGAGAAATTCAAAGACGTATTATGGCAGAGAATCGTACCTACTTTGGACTCCGGAGGACGCTCCGGTCGAATAATATTCACCGCCGCACGAAGTTGACTATCTATAAGACGCTGATTAGACCGGTGGCCCTCTACGGCCACGAGACCTGGACTATGCTCGTGGAGGATCAACGCGTTGTTGTTTTTTTCCAAGGGAAGGTGTTGCGTACCATCTACGGTGGAGTGCAGATGGATGACGGAACGTGGAGGTGGTGAATGAACCACGAATTGCACCATCTGCTGGGCGAACCATCCATAATCCGCATTGCAAAAAATGGGCGACTATGATGGGCTGGGCACGTCGTAAGAATGCCACACGACGACTTAGTGAAAATGGTTCTAGAAAACGACCTAACAGGAACAAGAAGAAGAAACGCGCAGCGGGCAAGGTGGATCGAATAAGTGGAAGGCGACCTACGGGCCCTTCGCAGACTACGAGGCTGGCGAAGTGTGGCCATGGATCAAGTAGAGTGGAGACGCCTTCTTCGGACAGCAGAGGACAACAAGGCCTTAGCCCGATTGGTAAGGTAAGTTATGGGTTTTGCAAGTGGCTTAAGATCTATAATTTAGATTAATGGGCACAAATGTTCATTCTTACCCAGAATACAGTCATGGTTTCTATATATGTATCCTGGAGATAACGAAACGGTCCTCCGGAAGATCCTGAACATCCGTAAAAGTGGTCAATCCATGGCACTGATGATTCGAAAACACTTGGAACTATGAATTTGGTGAGTGACATAAACATGGACCTGGTTGGCCATAGGACCGTCCCCCAATGGGACCAAATCAAATAGCGGGACATGACCATTTGCGACGAAACTATTGAGTTTAGGATTTTGATGCCTCCTAGAATGTTTCTTCATTTGTTGAGTACTTTATTTGAGGGTAAAATTTCTTGATTAAGAGGGGTATACACTCAGATAAAAAAGGTGCTTTTTTCTGTCTTGTTAAAATTGATAAATTTCTGTGTAAACATTGTAGATGACCTCATTTTAAGAAACTTTATCGAAAATGACAGTTTTCTGTCTCTCAAGTGGATGACGTTATAGGGTGAAAATGGAGTACAAACGGTGGTATCCACTTTAAACCCGTTTTTCACCATAACTTTTTTGTTCGAATTTTCCATTTTTTTCAATGTTGAACAAAATTGTAAGTGAACTAAAAATGCACATTTTTGTTCAAGGAAGCAAGTTGCGATCACTTTGTTTAAAGGATTTCCGTATTTATACTTTTTAACATTATCTTTAAGGGGGTGTATCTTGCAGCCTAGCAGGTATTAGCAGCTAAACTCAATGTAATTTCGTTCAGCAACTTATACCCTACTGTTACATATACAATTCATAGGGGGATCCAAGGGGATGCCTAATACTTTTTCAAATGAAGTACCTTAATGTTTTGTTGCGTTTTGCTGTTTTCATGACTATTTTTCCAATGGACGGTTCGGAGAGCCATGGGACCGTCCTCGAAAGGATCCGTCCCAACAAACAATTTTAGCTGCAGCTTAGCATATACAGGCAAAAATTAGCTGGATAAGGCAAACTTTGGCTGTATAAGCTAATCTGCAGCTAAAATTGTTTGTTGGGGTATAATTCGTAAAAGTGGTCAATCCATGAAACTGATCCTAGAGCTCCGTGGTTTTTTCGAAAACACTTGGAACTGTGATATAAGATTGAATTTGAAGTCGTGACATAATCATGGACCCGGATAGCCAAGGGACCGTTCTTTTATTTTTCGTGTCTGGTATAAATGTAGTATTTCACACTATTTTGTAAAAGTTATAGCACTTACAAAAAAAAAAAAAAAACCTTCACGAAAATCAACTTTTACCATGATTAAATAACTCGATATCCCGTTGTGTAGTGTTGACTTTAACTTCAAATTTAACTCTCCTTTCATTTCTTAATACTCCTTATACGGTGTGAATATGGAGCAAAGAATGTTAAAAATATTTTTGAGATGGAGGGCCCCTTTGTTCTATTCAGTGATAAAACCTTGCAAAATTGGCAATCATTCACATATTTGCAAAAACTCGGCCATTTTCCAATACATTGAAGCACAAAAACGTTAGTTCTGATCGAAATGACATCTAAGAGACGAATAAAGTCTTTCCTAGAAATATATACAAGGTACTTCTTCAAGTAATTTTGAGAAACATTTTCAAAAACGTGTTAAAAACTCAAATTTTGTAGCTCCAGAGAAATCTCCATGACATTAATATCATTGACATTTTATCAATAGGTAAAAAAAAACAGAGAGTATTCAGTAGAGAACTCCTAGGGAATACTGGAAAATATTCTTTAGGACTTCCATTGAAAATTTCATAGAAATTTGGAAAAGTATTAGTAGTATTAGTAGTAGTAGTAGTAGTAGTAGTAGTAGTAGTAGTAGTAGTAGCAGTAGTAGTAGTAGTAGTAGTAGTAGTAGTAGTAGTAGTAGTAGTAGTAGTAGTAGTAAAAAAAGTGAGTCCCATAAAAATGGTCGCCAAAAATTCATTTTAAGTTTGATTTTCTTCAAACTTTCTGGGAATAAACTACAACATTATGGTTAGGTTTTTACTTAATTGCTTTATTGGATCTCCGCTCCATAACCGGATGCCCGCACTTTTCCCACTCATAAGGTTTTAGGCAAAGGTGGGGCCGACTTCTTTTGATACTTTTACCCACTGTTTCTTCAAAGTCAGCTCGCTCTCTAACACCGAAGTCTGGTCTTCATGATGGCCCAAAACTTTTCAATCGGACGAAGTCCCGGTGAGTTCTGTGGGTTGACGTCTTTTGATACAAAAACAACATTGTTGTCTCTAGTCTATCACCGGCCACGCGTTGTGCAAGATGCCAAATCTGGCCAAAACAGCGTCTCACCAGCGCTTCTGGAGGCACTCGTCCCGGTAGATTTGCCCGTTGATGGTACCCGTCGTGATGTACGGCTGGCTTATCTTGCAGCACCCATAGATGGACTGCAAAACCAAGAACTTTTGGTGAACTTGTCCACCTTCTTCTTCCTTAGCTCCTCAAGAACCGCCTTGATGTAAGTCTCGTCGTCCATCACGACGCACCTCGGTTTCGTCAGCTACTCCCACTACAGCTTCCGCTTCGCGGATCGAAAGATTCGATCGACGCTTGAACATATTCAACACCTTCCTAGCCTTCACCTGGTCCATCTCGATAACCACTTCAAGATCAACAATTGAAAAGGCCTCAACTCCATTTTGTAAACAAACCATGTAAGGCTATTTTCTCGCGAACCGAAAACTACATTCGCAAACCTAAAACACAATTGGGTAGAGCAGAATTTCCCTTTCCTTATTCTTTTTGTTGGTTTGCGTTGGCCTTACAAGGTTTGTTTACAAAATGGCCTTTTCAATTGTTGGTCTTGACTTGGTAGATTGTGATAAAATATTGCCAGCGTAAACATTACACTCTTAGGACGGAAATTAGATCAAAAGCCTCTAGCCTTTAACATGAAAGTAATGAAATAAATATGATCGCATCAAAGATTATCTTGAGCTCCCGCGACGGTCACCAGTAGCTTTCGATTAATATCATTCCGTGGTAGTAACGAAAATGCTTCTTAAGGGAAGCAAAACTTGTAAACAGAAGCAGAACGACTGAGCTGACCGGTAAATCAAAACCATACGCACGTATCGCACTTAATCACATTCATGGCACACACTTGGTTCATGATACAGTAAGAAAGAGTCCACAGTTAAATGTTTCACATGACTCGATCCCGCAGCAGCAGCAACAACAAGAACGACAACAAGGCGCACATTGTCCACTTTGCGGTTGCCGAGCGTGCCGCTGGGCCTCGCTGGGGTTGGGCTGCGATAAGACCATCTCGCCATCGTCGCACAGTGTGTAACTGCATAAATTAAAGGAATTAATTATTTACCCCTTTCATCGGTTGCGTTTGATAATTTTCCGGTCGGGGGCTCTTGAAATTATAAAGAAAAAATGAAACCGAGCTCAACGAGAATCTCCAATCCAACCCATTCGGTGCAGTCAGTAGTGTCGTCTTACGTTGCTGTTGGTGGGAAACAATCCAGTCCCCTAATACTTTGCTTCGGTGTTGACTTCTTTTGAGCCATCGAAACACCGCCGAAGGAGATCAACAATGGCCATTAATGTTTTATGAAGAGCATGTGCCATTGTTGTTTTGTCATAAGAAGTGGTATTCTTTATCCATTGTAAACTAGCGCCATCGTGCACTGCAATTGAGCTTAACCGCAAAACTGCAACGTGTCGGGGCAGCGATAAAAGGATTAAAGCGTGCAACTTGCGATTGAGGGCGGTGGCATCCATGAAAGGACCCCATGCCTTTAACCAACCACTTCATTAGGGACACGGTGAAAAGGGTTAATTCGACAGAGTGCTTGGTAAATATTATCGCTTTATCATATGCAAATATGCTCGGCAAAAACAAACATCGCCAGAAGCGGGCACGCGGGAGGCGAATTTGCTCAGACAAGCGTGCGTGCAAGTGAGTATGTATTTGTATGGGTGTGTATGTGACTTTTTAACCCCCGGCCTCGGAAGCGCAGTTGCCCTCCTCCACCACCAGGTTAGCTCTAGAACGCAGGGGTTGTTCATTAAACAATCGAGAAACGTTGAATTACGATCCAAGTGTGCTAATGCGAATGTGTTTGCGATAAAGCCTGCTTTGCTCTCGAACAAGATTGGCATTTAAATACCAGCCGCGGGAAAGGATGCAAATAATCGCAGCAACACAAAGGGAATTATGTTCGACTGGTACTGCAAATGCAAGCGTGGGATTGTTTTCATTCCGGCGCTTGTTTCTTATCGAAAAATAATGCAATGAGTGTTTCAATTGTCGCAGGGTGTTTAGTTAAGCCACTGATGAGACCATATTAGTTGATTAGTTAGTCGATAAATTCACTCGGATTGAGTACTCGAAGCCTACTGGACGAAGAGGAGTTGCTGTCATGAGTTGCATGAAAATGACAAGCTCACCGAAGGTTCCCATCAATCAGTCAATTGTTCGTCAATTATTAAGTCCATCGCCTGATCGCCTTTAACGCCCTTTTGCAGCTGGATCGATTTCGAAGATTTTTTTCAGGCTATCCGGGTGCAATGCAATGGGTAAGGAGAAATTCCTGGGAAATTGAAATAATGACTTAGTTCTGAGCCGGGCAGTAACTGTATCATCATCGAATCAACTTCGGTTGAGCTGTGTGATTTGAATTGAATTATAGCCCACGGGTAATTCTTGCAGTGCACGTCGCACGTTTGTTGATCTGCATTTTACGTTTATGCTTCTTCGAAAAATGCATCTACCTCAACGTTGTACCTACACGTGAAGTTTTGTTATAAATTAGGGATGATAGAATGGAGACAGGCAACGAATAGTTGTTATTCTCGGAATGAGCGTCAGTTGCTCACCTCTTAAGCAAGAGTGTGAGAGTTGTCATTGAATTCATTCTACAGTGTTTTTCAACCTTCCTCAATCAGGGGAAAAGATATTCAAATGCCTCATAATTAAAAATTTCTTATATTGTATAAATCTTGATGATATGAATGTTATAAAGTTTTTAATAATCAAGTTACATAAGACCCTTCAGAGTTCCTCATGATTGCGATTTTGCTGTTAAACCGCTGATATTTTGGATTCCATCATATTTTGTTTGCTGAATCTGAAAAAAATAGTTCCGTTTGAAAACTGAAGAGATCTTTCATTGCACAGCGGCCAAATACGATCCAAAAAACGGAACTTACTTTTGTCACTGTTTAAAGTCTTTCATGGTGAGTTATGGACTTATGAACAGGCCCTCCTCCTCCTTCTTCGCATTTTAAGCTTATTGCTTATCGCATATTAGCTTATTGCGTGCTTTCAAACTAGTGTTCCAGATTCACTTTCACAGTTATTATTTGAGAGTTTTCGATGCTTGAGGAGAAATTCTCCAACCTGAATATTTCCTAGACCAGACCGGGAATCGACCTCAGCCACCTCCAGCATGGTCTTGCTTTGTAGTTGCGCCTTTACCAACTGAGCTTAGAGAGGCCCCAGGTACACTATACCTGAATTCTCTCTGTTATACAGGAAATAAAAATAACTGCACTCAAAACTAATATTTATTCTATAATTTTCTCTTGATAAAAGATTTGGAGAATCAGATGCCACGATTTCATATTGTTCAGAACCTATGAAAGGGTCCACTTCGTTCAAATTTATCCAGTGAATTCTAAAATAAGATAATTCTATATTTTTTCTTGATACAACATTTGGAGAATCAAACTCCTCCAGAGTAACATATTCAAAATTTCGAAAACTGTCGGAGTGAATGATTCAAAGAATTGAAATATGCATAGTGATCAATTGAATTTTGAAATTGGAACACGAAGTACTTAAATCTTAAGCCCTACGGATGTTTTAAAATTTTTAAAATACTGTGGCTTAATTCGATACTGAATCTTGGATATCCCAATATTTATCATGAATGTTTGATACTGATTTTAATTAGAATAAGATAGTCTCCTGATGAGCATTACTAAGGAATTTTTAAACCGAATTTATAAGGAGTTATGATAATTAAAAAATAATAATTTGAAGAAATTCACATTATTCTGGAGGAATAAGAGGAACTTTGGAGAAGAAGGAGAATGTCAAGGAATTTCAGGAGGCAATTCTAAGGAGTATTCCAAGAGAATTCTAAAGATAATTCACAAGAAGAGGCTTGCAAAAGCTCATCACAGCAAAAACGTCATTATTCAGAATTATGAAACTATGAGATATTATAACGATATTTTTTATTTGTAAGATGCAGGAATGGGAGGTAAAGTTTTTGTACGACTCATAAAACCTGTCAATTTTGCTTCCAGAGTGTCATAATTAGCAATTAATTATAACAATGAGCGCTCACTGATCGCGATGGCTCATTACAGCTTAAATCGCATATTGCGACCATATGAAAGCAAAATTGACAGGTTTTATGTGTCATACACAAACTTCACTTACTCTTCTTGCATCTTACATATAAAAATTATTATTATAATATCATAAAGATTCATAATTTTGAAAAGTAGCATTTTAGTTGTAATGAGCATTTGCTACCTTGCTTGTAAGGGTATTCCATGAAGATCTTGATTGTATAATAATGATAACGTTGGCCTGAATTTTAAGAAACTTCTTAAGAGACTTTCAAGACATTTCGGAGTAAGATTCTAGGACGGTTCTGAAACGAATGCCATGTCAACTCTAACGGACTCGGAAATTTCCATTGGGTATTGAATTGAGGTGAGTTTAGATGAGGTGAAATGACGTAAAGTAGTTTGAGGTGTGAAGTGGTAAATTTTGGTGAGGTGAGAATAAGTTAGGTCAGTTAAGGTGAGCTGAGATGAGTTGAGGTTAATTGAGAAGGGTGAGATGAGGTGAGATGGGTTTAGATGAAATTAGAAGAGGTTAGAAAAGGTGATAGTGACGTGAGGTGTGATGAGGTGAGGAGAAGAGTGTTGTGGTAAGGTGAGTAGCAGTGAAGTGATGCATATTGAGGTGAAGTGAGTAAGGTGGGGTGAGCTAAAGTAAATTAAGGTGAGGTGTGGTGAAGTAAGCAGGGGCCTCCCTTAGCTCGGTCGGTAACGGTCCAACTACAAATTTAGACCATGCTGGAAGTGGCAGGGTTCGATTCCTGGTCTGATCAAGGAATTTTTCGGGTTGGAAAATTTCTTGACTTCCCTGGGCATAGAGTATGATTGTACTTGCCACACAATTATACTAATGCAAAAATGGTACAGGCATCGAAAGCTCCCAATTGATAGCTGTGGGAGTGCATCTTAAACACTAAGTTGAGAGCATTATTTCGTGCTCTCAACTTAGTGTTTTAGATGCTAATATGCTAATATGCGATATGCGATATGCAATAAGCTTGAAGGGCAAAGAAGAGAAGAGCTGAAATGAGATTAAAGTGACGAGGTGACGTGAAGTGAGATGAAATGAAAGAGAGATGAGGTGAGGTGAAATGATTTGAGGTGAGATGATATGCGGTGAGATGAGATGAGGTGAGCTGAGATAAGGTGAGGTGATATTAGGTGAGGTAAGATGAGGTGAGTTGAGATGAGATGAGGTGAGATGAGGTGAGGTGAGATTAGGTAAGGTGAGATTAGGTGAGGTGAGATAAGGTGAGGTAGTTTTAAATGAGTAGTGGTGAGTTAAAGTTAGGTGTGAAGAGGTGAGATGGTCGGCCGTAAGTCAGAGGGGACCTGATGCAAATAATATTTTCATTTTATGTCCGACATTACTCAAATAGGTCAAAGGGGACTAAAAATAAATAACAAGAGAGGAGCAAATAATTATGGATAAACAACTCATTTAATCATAAAGTAATAACATAATTAATGATTAATATTTAATAACAATTGTGTAGTTTTAAGATAAAGCGCAGAGCGAAAGACGATTTTGGATAGGGTAAATTTTATTTTCACCCATGCAATATTTTGTAATTTATGAAAAAGAAGAGAGAGTAAGGTAAGGGAGGCAAGGTGAACTGAGGTGAGGTGAAATGAGATGAGTTGAATTTAATTAAGTGGTATGGATAGATAATGAGAAAGTGATCAAACGTGTTACAATCTTTGAAGGCAGACTTGCAATCGCTCATTACAGCTAAAATGCTATTTTTCGGTATTATGAAACAATGGGATACTATAATGATAATTTTTATTTGTAAGATGCAAGAAGAGGTGGTAAAGTTTGTATATGACACATAAAATTTGTCAATTTTGCTTTCATAAGGTCGCAACTAGCGATTAGCTATAACGATGAGCAACGCGATGAGCGAGCAATCAGCGATCATAAAATCGATAGTTGTAACCTTTTGAAAGCAAAATTGACAAATTTTATATGTCATATACAAACTTTACCATCTCTTCTTGAATCTTACAAATAAAAATTATCATTATAGTATCCCATTGTTTCATATTACCAAAAAATAGCATTTAAGCTGTAATGAGCAATATTCATTCCAAGCAACATAAAAACACACAAATTACACTAATTTCTTTATATCCTCCATTGAGAGCATGCATTAAGTACGTCACGTGAAATATAGAAAAAATACACCCCTCTCTCTCCTTTCATCTCGTTTTTCCTACATCTAATGATTACCTCCATCCATAGAACGTGTCGTACTTAATAGTGTATACTAAACCTTTTTGCCCTAAAACAATGATCTTCGGTGCTGTTCGGTAAGTTAATACAGTTTTAATTATTTTAATTTGAGATCAATTTTGAGTTTTAAAATGTTACATTGCTCATACTTCAAAGAACCCTGACCTTCCAGGGATGGATCGTTCTTTTGGGACTTTGTCGTTACTTTTTAATATATAATGCTTACGTTAAATCCGATTAAATGTTTAGTTGACCCATCTTAAAGAAGATAGTTTAGTGATATTAATCTACCTAACAAAATTTAAAATATCCGCACCGTAGAGCCACACTCTGTGTTTTCACTCAAGGTACCCTGGAGAGCACTTTAGAGTGTAGCTTCAGTAAAATCACAGAGTGTGGCTCTAGGGTGCGGATATTTTGAATTTTGATAGGGAGATTAAAAGCAGAAAAGTATCTATTTTAAGTTGGGTTAACTGAAAATTCAATTGGATTCAACCCTTAAAATTTGTCGAACCTCTTAACGGAATCCCTTTATGAAGAGCTCTGAGTGTGTTGGTTTATTTCCTTTAAATTTCGTTATAATTGCTTATCTTTTGACAGATACGCGTATTTCGTCTACTACTTGTAGACTTCATCAGTGCCAAGTACTCTTTCTTCTTCTTCTTATTCTTATTCTTCTTCTTCTTCTTCTTCTTTTTCTTTGCTTTTCAAGCTTTTTGCATATCGCATATTAGCTTATGGCGTGCTCTCAACTTAGTGTTCTATATGCACTTCCACAGTTATTAATTGAGCGCTTCCGATGCCTGTACCATTTTTGCATTGGTATAATTGTGTGGCAAGTCCAATCATACTTCTATGCCCAGGGAAGTCGAGACCGGACCGGGAATCGAACCCAGCCACTTCCAGCATGGTCCTGCTTTGTAGCTGCGCCTTTACCGACTGAGCTAAAGGAGGCCAAGTACTCAACACCACGGATTTACCGTTAGTATTCTATATTAAAAAGTAATGAAAAAGTCCCAGAAGAGCGATCCATCACTGCCCACCTCATTAACAAATGTACTTACCAGTTATTTTTTTTTAACAAGTATACAATTCTAAAGTGTTCGAATGAAAACTGCTATCATTTCGAACAATTTAACCGACCTTTTGTCCATTCATTATTTTGTTTTTTTTGACCTTTGGTCCATTTGACCTTTGGTCCATTTGACATTTGGTTCATTTGACCTTTGGTCCATTTGACCTTTGATCCATTTGACCTTTCATTTTGACCGTTCGTCTATTCAACCTTATATTCATTGGACTTGTCATCCATCTATGTTCAATCCAGCCATTTGTTATACAACCGTTCAGTTGAAGCAATGTTCTAAGAAAAATTGAAAAAAACAGGGATTTTTAACGATGGGCCTAATTTTCAGATATAGACCAAAAACAGCCTCTATCTTATTTAACCTTATCCAATTTACATACATGTTTGTTTTTGACAATCATTCACAATTTTGATAAAATCCGACCATTTTAAACCATGATTTTGTTTTCAAAACCACGTATTTAAAAATGTATCAATAAATCGTAGCACGAGAACGTCACTTCTAATCGAAATGACACCTGAGACAAAGTTCTAGGGAAAAATAATATTGATCTAGGATATAAGTGATTTTTCGAAACTAGTGTGTGTGTGCCTATGTCATCTTCTACTCTTTACTCAGCTGGGAGTAAAGTTGGACAAATAGAACTGCGAATAATTTAATCAAATCTAATGCTCCGTAATGGTGCCCTTTATGTTGTGAAAATCAGAATTTTAAAAAGAATTACTTTTGAGGAAAGACAAGGCGTTCTCAACAAGTTTAAGGGAAAGATTGTACTAATGTCCACAGCAGGTACAATAAAACATTACATAGACGCCCTTATTCGCACTATCTATCGAGGGATAGAAGGAAAAAAAGAGCCACTGCAGCCAACTGAAACGGGTAGCTGGGACAACCACAATACCCATGGCAACACCCAGCAAACGATGCCCTGCCGTGTTTAGTTTTTGATTCTTGTTGCATATATAAATGCATTTAATGTTATATACTGGAATATACACACTAAGAAACAACTAATTTTACACGTGACGGAATCCATCTTTGACATAAAATATGAGACGTAAACAAACATGTCATGTAATATTAAGTACTTCGAGACTGAAAAGTTCGTTGCTCGACGAAAAGTATGTTTGATTGATTTATATTTCGCGTCTGTTATGATTCAAATTTATGTCAAAATTGACGCTCGTATGTGTCACTCTCAGTGCACCTAAATTTACATGATTTTTTCCAAGTGTGTATTTAATTTTTTTTTCTAAATGGATGGATCTCACCAAATTTTGAGCAGGATCTTGTTCATCTCCAAACATAATGATATGTTGACAGCCAATTTTCACCTCTCTTCTTTCTGAATTCCATACACTTATTCCTTTCACAATACCGTTTCCATATACCAAACTTCCACTAGCATCATGATTGTTGCTTTCTTCTTCCCTTCTGAACTCCTGTTTTATGAAGCCATCCTCCATCTTCAAAATTCCCTCGCTCCCACTGTTATTCTACAATTTAGAAACCAGATTTCACAAACGCTTCACAACTACCAAACCCTTCCTTCACCTCGTCCTCCTCCTCCAGCCGTCGTCGACGGAACGGCAACACTCTGCATCTTCTAAACAAACAAAAAACCCTAGTATGAGCTATAAGCCTACTATCAGATCTCTTTACGTGAATACTGCGGAAAACAGGAATCAAAATGACATGCGATCAACGACCGAATGATAACGCTATGTCAGAAGTGGTAAGCAATAATGATATAATCTTCTTCCTTTTTTCATGACAAGCAACCCGTGCGACACAGCTCACTCGGGGCGGTAGAAGGAAACGAGAAAATTGTTGGCAAGCTGCTTCACAAAGTAAAGCCGAAGATGATGCACGTGTGTTAATGGGAATTTTTGTTATGTCTTGTCTCGATTCAGATCCAGCTATGTCCTCATCCATGTATATTGTAACAAAGAAATATATCATTATCCTTCTATCACTCCGATCGAGCTATGTTACAAAGCGAGTTTGTCATGGTAGTCGTAGCAATCGTGTTTGCTGTATGGGTCCATACATTAATTATATCACACTAAATCGAGCAAAAAATTACCCCCTCCCCCCCTTTCGTGACGTTTTTCCTATACCTAAAGCATTGCTTGTCACAAAATCTTAGACCCCCCCACCCCCCTTAGAGCGTGATATAATATATGCATCAACCCTATCACTGGTTGCTTTATGTGTTTGGATTCGCTGCTCCAGACTAATTAGATTAAAAAATAAGGATAATCTGGGGTCTTAAAGGTTATTCAAAATAGTTGTTGACCTTACGGGTACCTTTCCAACATTTTAAAAGTGAAACAAAATAAATACTTAACCATCTAAGAATCAACTATAAGATACATTTCCCAAACGATTCAAAGCTATTATCAGAATAGCTTAAGAATTGATAAATAGCAGCAATATTATTTTTAGGAGAACATGGTTGGCTACATCAATGAGCTGTTTTTATATTTTGCCAATTTAATTTTCATCCGGTATAGGGGAATTTGGGAACTCTTGATTCTCCAAAAGTGTTATCAACAGAAAATTGTAGAGTACTTTTTTTTCATGAATCATATTAGATTTTACTTTCATGCAATACTATGGGAAATTCTGGCAAAATTAACCTTTTCTCATAGTTCTTTGAACAGACCCGCGAAGTTTAATCTTCCACATCTTTTATCAAAAGAAAAGTGTAGAATACATTTATTTTTCAACAGTCATATTTGTTAATTATTTCGGGAAAAGTGGGCCGTTCGGGGGAATTCGGGCAAAGTGGACCTTTCTAGGATTCTGATCAAGAGGCACTGGACGCTTCTTTGGCTTTTATTCCAGGTCCAGTATAAAATTTTTACGTTTTACAATAGGTTTCTATACATACTTCAGTTTAAAGTAGTACAGGGTCAATTCGGACAAAATATACTAACAACTGTAGCTTAATGATTTTTAACTTGGAAATATGGTTCCCATCAATTTTTCATTCATGAAATACTTTATATTACGCACCAAGATTTGAGGAACGGTATATGAGAATTTCTTCAGATAAATGGTAAGTTTAGGGAAAATGGGGCACAATAGGCCACTTCCCGGCATCTGCCGTAGATGAAACCAACACGATTCCATTTTTAGTGACCCTATTTTATGTTTTTGCTGGATATGACGGAAATGGGTGCATATGTCGAAGTAGTGCTCTATCCTACCTGTATTTTTTTAGGCTTTGCTGTTTTATACCTCGTTCTTGATTTGAATTTTGTTCAGTATTGTACTGTGGAAAACATAGGGGTTAAGCGCTACTTTGAGCATGGTACATAGTTGCTGCTAGCTCAAATTGACTTCTTCCCATATAGTTCTAAAGTTCACTCAAACAAAACAAAACAAAACAGGTGAAATAAAATAATAAATAAATAAACAGATCGCAGATATTGCAGATAATGATTACTCAGGTTTATTCATTTACATAACATCAACATCACAGGCATCAACAGGGGTCATTGGCCCCAATGATGTAACATCAATAAGTCAATAGTCATCTCGTAAAAAAAAGGAACATTGCTAGACAAACTAAACTGATCTAGAAAAAACGAACTAAACCTCCCGCGAAGCAGCTGGAGAGTCAGGTCAAAGTCAAATAATGCAGAGAATCTATTGAAGAGTCTCGGTAAACCACCGATTGCGCTGAACATGCTATAATTAGTTAGCTGTATGGGCAGGCGCAGCATTAAATTATTCCGTACGGCTCTGGGTTGAACATTGATGTCAATTTACTCAAGGAGAACAATGCAATCGGTGCATCCTTACAAATTATCTTTAACTAACAATGCCCTTGCTGTATCTCTTCGGACGGGCAGGGGCTCAAGATGGACCAGTTGCAAACGACTTTCGTAGCTAGGCAATCGGAAGAGATCCGTCCACGGCAGTTTATGTAGCGCATATCTCAGGAACCGTCGTTGAACAGGCTCAACTCTTTCGACACCGTTGTTGTAGTGAGGAGTCCAGACAACCGAGCAGAATTCTAATATGGAGCCAGACAAGGAGCACTACAACGATTTAAGGCAGTAGAAATCCATGAAGTCTTTGGCAATCCTGAAAAAAAAACCCTAGAATTCTGGAAGCTTTGTCGACGGCAAACGAGATGTGCTGTTTGAAAGAGAGTTGTGTGTCCAGAATCACAAATAAGTCCTTAATTCGGCTGACGCGCTGAATTTCAGTGCATAACAAAATATTCTTGAACATAATCGTCTCTTTCTTGCGCGAAAAAGAGATAACCGAGCATTTAGACGGGTTAACCTCCATATGATTCAAAATACACAAATCACCAAAAGCATTCAACTAACGTTGGAGGAAGCAACAGTCTTTAATTGAGTGAATTCGAAGGAAGAGTTTAAGGTCATCTGCGTAAGTTTATCGTGGTCCCTTAATTACTAGATTCACGTCGTTGAAGTAAATCAGGAAAATCAGCGGTCCCAGGTGACTACCCTGTGGTATGCCCAACGTGGCACCGAACATACGGGACTGGTGATCACCAATGACAACAGTAAGATAGCGATCATATAACTACTCACATTAAATGATGCCATCCGCAGAATATCAATGGTTAAACATTTATCAATGATTCAAGAAGATCTCGATTTCAGCTTTTCCAACCCACTGTACAGTCATCATGCATAACGCGAGGATTTCCCCCTTACATTGCTGTATGTATGGATGATTCTCAAATCGAAAATACCAGGAGAACCCAACCATATGCTTCGGAAAACAGCAACCGTTTTCAAGCCATGGGATGCCAGTTTCTCCACCATCTCTCGGCACGTATTTCTCCAGGCGAACAAAAATCAAGGGCACCGCGAAAAAGGTAGGAAGCTAATCAAAGTAATTGAAAAAGCATGATTTTTATTACAGAGCAGTAATTTAATTGTAATTGATAAATTATAGAGTGCTCGCTGGTGAGCCTTTTGAAGTTGAGTAGTATTTGCGTTTCTGGTCTGGAAGTTTTACCCGAAGGCTCGTTCCAAGGTCGCTGGCAATGTTTCACTCCTTTCAACGATTTCTGGGTGGAAGAGAAATTGCACAAGGTGCCATTACCGGTAAATCACGCACCAAAAACGCAGCCTTTTTCCGCAGTGTCTGGTTTGCGATCTTTTTCAGACAGCAGACGTCTTGCGCGATATGCTTTTTCGGCCATAATTTGCCATAATTTATAACTTATTTTGGCTGGTGGAAGATTTGCTGATGGCAGAGGACCGGGATTGTGCGGCAAGCCGCGAGGATTCATAAATTCTCGATAATTATTCCACAAGTTGCTGGTTGGTTGGTGGGGAATAAAAGAGTAGAGTGAGAGTGAACAGGCTGCTAATGATTTCAGCTTGATCGTAAAATATAACTGATGGGTCGTGTGTGTGTGTGTGTGTAGAGCACGATGATTATGCTCCTCTTTTCATGCTGGTTTATGAACACGGCGAATGAGATTAGGAAGAGGAAGGGGATTTTGCAGACGCGAATTTGAAGCCGTTTGGTCGACGACTGTTTTACGAGTTGGATTCTCCTGCAAACGATGAACTGAATTCATACTGGGGGAAATCCAGACGATTTCCGTCCACTGAAAGAATGTCAGTGGACGGTTTCCAATCCGTTCTGAAATAGCGCGGAAATTTTACTGGTTTATAAATTTTCTCAGTGTCAATCGAATTTTCTTTCATCGCCCTCCCTTTTTATCGATGGCTACTTCTAATGAATTAATATTTATTAGCTATTCTTCTCCTACCGAGAATCCAACTATCCAACAACGCTCGGCGATGAATCTCGATTCAATATGGATGATGCTCTCATCCCGAGAAATGAAATCATTTTCCAGTCCAGCTGAGACCGAAGGCCACCATCCGGTCGAACCACGCCGTTGACCACACAGACAGGCTCTGGCCGGCTGGCTGCTGGCTGTTCGGCTCGGTCGGAATCAAAGGGGTAAATGAGCCAATCCGATTGGATGATTCCGGGATGTTCCGAGGGCCCAGGCAAGACAGTGTGTAAGTCCATAAATTACCCAAACGCGCTGGTGCTTCCGAGATGCGATGGATGGTGATGATGGCAAATGGCTCTTGTGTGCACTGGTTCTACCGCGTGGGCTTGGGCGAGAGCAGAGGTCGTGTGTCTTGCTTCATTTGCATAAATAATTAACGGATATTGGACGGATCGAAATTTATTGCGTGTGGACTGTTGTCTTTTTTGTTGCCAAAGTTGTGTAAATATCAGTGTTGTCACTTCCAGATGGGTGGGTCGTTCGTTTTGCAGGATTGTTCAGATGTAAGGAAGCTAAAGTGTTAATTATTCTTTTTTGAAGTTAAAACACGCCGTAGAGTGGTTTCAAGACGGATATGTTGTACAAAATAGTAGGATACATGGCCCTATGAACATTTTTCTGTACTTGACCTCACATTACAGCTGGGATGAAAGCGTTTGAAGTGAAGAAATCTTTGGAATTGCATTTCAATTGTTCTTTCTCTTAAAGATCTCATTGTAGATAAATTCCGAGTAAATCTTAAGCACTAATACTGCTGGTAAATCGCCTTAAGGGGGTATTCCCAATCTTTTGCCTTTTTTCGGCCTGTTTTTCAATTAATTTTTTTTTTCAAGGAAAATGAATAGTAATGCGCCTAACTCTTTGGGATTCTTGTTTATTGAACATTAAAGTTTACAAATAAATTTTTTTCGACATAAAAAAAGACATTATTGACGTCACAAAATGGCGGCAAACAGACCCCTGTTCGCCGCAAACGCCTGGACGGGCGAAGACTTTTCTCTAGAACGGCTTCATCTGAAACAGATTTCGTGATGAAATTAATAATCTGCATAAGATTATCTGGACCTTCTCCCGTTGGCAGCAACAAATCTTGCAAATTAACAAAATGGCGGCCATATGAAAAAAACAGGCGATTTTTAGCCCGCTTTTTTGCAGCTTTAAGGTGCTTCAAACAATGTTAAATGTTAATATTTTTGGCTGAAAGTGGGAGAAGCTCCAAAGAATTTCATAAGGAACAAAATGCGCAAAGATTCAAGTCAATATCTCTTATAGTTTCTGAGAAAAATCTTCGCCCGATAAAAAAAATGTGGTTTCGAGAAAAACGCGTTTAAAGTTTTGACTTTAGTTAAAACCATTTGGGGGTTCTTACCATTAGTCAGCTATGCCTGGACACCGAATTCGCTGATCGGAAAACGGCTTGGGGGGATGAAAGTATATAGTCTAAAGTACAAAAAAACGTGAAAAAAAAAATTTGATTTTTTGAAAAAAAAGATCGGGAATACCCCTTTAATGAAAGCATCAGATGAAAGACTAGAAAGTTCTAGATTAACTGGTTTAGTTGACATGCATACGTTAACTGCTACACATTTTTTTTTAATTTGACTTGCAGCCTGTATTCGCTTCGATAGTTGGAACTGCAATGAGCTTTAGGAATTTTTTTTAAAACATAAAATGTTCTTTATTTCTTTTGTTTTGTTTGTAGTGGAATTATATGTTTGTTGTTACAAGTTATACAGAGGTATCTTTTCATCTTTAGTTGTTTGATTAATATAAAATAATTAATTTAAATAAAATTTCCTAGACCTATCAGACCTGTCGAGGGACTTTATGACTGTTCAATTTATAAAACGGACACATTAATATGACGATTTTTTTTATTTATCATCAAAACGATTTGGTCTTGTTGAAGTTGATGGTGAGACCCGCCGCAGAGGAGCATTCGGCTAGGTCATTGAGCTTACTCTGCATATCAGAGCGCCGTTGTGCTAGTAGAGCAACATCATCAGCCAAATCGAAGTCGCCAAAGCAGCCCACGGTTCGGTACACGGTCAATTGCACCTACCATGATCTCGTCGATTACGATGAGATACAGTAGCGGTGTCTTACACCAGCGACTACCCGGATAGGGTCGGACTAGGCTCCGTTATGCAGAACTCTGCACGTGAAAGCCTCATACTGCGCTTCGATAAGGTTGACGATTTTATCCGGGACTCCCTTGCGTCTCAGGGCACCCCACAGATTCTCGTGATTGAGTCGGTCGAAAGCTTTTTCGTAGTCAATGAATACCAAATAAAGGGACTCTTGGAATTCATTGACCTGCTCCAGGATGATGCGGAGCGTGACAATATGGTCCATACAAGATCTTCCGGCACGGAATCCTGCCTGCTGCCGTCGGAGAGTCGCGTCGATCTTCTCCTGTATCCGATTCAGGATAACTTTGCATAGAACTTTGAGAACAATACACAGTAACATGATGCCAAGTCACAACAGTCCTTACCACCTTAGTGAAATTGATTTGGTTTGAATATTGTTTTCCTCGACAGTCTTGAGCAAACGGTTGAGAATGAGTTTCTCGAACAATTTGCTTAGCACTGAAAGGAGGCTGATCGGTCTGTAGCTAGACGGCAATTTTGGATCTTTGCCCGGTTTGTGAATTGGTATAATTTTCGCCATCTTCCAGATGCTTTGAAAATAGTGCAGATCCAAGCATCTGTTGAATATAGCGGTTAAAAGCTTGTACACTTTCGTGCTAAGTCTCTTTAGAATTAGGTTGAAAATGCCGCTGCGCTGAGCAAATCTGTTCTACCGTGATGTTATCCTCCGGGGGGACGACACAAGGGGAGGCATCTAAATTGTGGACGCATTGCGTCACCTGATTTTCGAGCGGACTTTGGATATTGGAGCCAAGCAAGTGCGATGCAGCAATATGATCACCAATCGCATTTGCTTTCTCCTTCGGTGTTAAGAGCCGAGCGTCATCATTTTCGAGTCTTAGAGGTGGAACAGGTTCGGGATGAGACTTCAGAACCTTGGCTACCTTCCAAAACTTTCGTTTAGGAGTGAGTCCATTATGGAAGCAATCTGCCTGTTCAGATCGGCCGTTTCAAGTTTTTTGTGCAGATCTCCAGTCCTCTGAAACTGACGTCTACGAATATTTCTCAGACGGATCATCATTTGGGTGTGGGAATCAATGGTAGTAAACTTACCCCTCACAGGAATTTAACGGACACATGTCTCGTCAGCCATGGATATGGCCTGATGAAGGACTTCCAGCGCCCAGTCGATGTCATCTATGGTGTCAAATTGCGGGTTTTCGTCGATGTTTCTGTCCACCACACGTCCGAACTGGACCCAGTTTACGTGGTGGTAGTCCTTTAGTTTGTGACTTGGAGCAGCAGCTACTTTGATGCTGACTTGAGCCACCAAGGTAGGTTCATTTGGAAACTCCACTGTGTACAGCCCATACTGCAAGTGATCAAACAGCAAACGACCATTCGGGTTCCGCTGGTAGTTCTGCCAAGCATCGTGACAGGCATTCAAATCGCCTCCAATGACGAATCGAGAGCTAGTGCGAGTGATGGCGGTCAGATCATTCTTAACTTTGGCTCCTAATACGTTGTGGGGAAGAGTGACGAACTTGATCTCCTTTTTTATGACGACCGCAACACCACTCCCCCTGGAGTTGGTGCGATTGAGCCGGATGATGGTGTGGTCAGGCAACAAGAAGCTGCCGCCGGACTTAAGGTGAGTCTCGGTAAGGAGCCCCACGTCGATGTTGTGCTTGCGGAGGAAATCGGCAAGTTCGATCATTTTTGCTCGTACAGAGCAAGCGTTCCAAGTGACGATAGTTAACGGCTTAGACGCCATACTGGATAATGAACTTACCCAGCACTTGGATCTGTTCGGGCTTATTGCGGCACTAACGAAGTGCGCTTCTCATGTTGATAAAAATCTCCATCAGTTCATCAGATCATGAACTCTAGCTACAAACTAGGGCAGTATTTTTAGCAACTTATAAGGTCTTGTTAATGTTATTCCCGTTGTTTATTGACTTCTGGTGCATCTTGGTTACTGCGATAAAGTAAGCAGGAACTACGACTTTTACGTTTTCAGGTAAACCCTAATTTAATTCTGATATATTGTTCTAAAACGAGAGCGTTAAGGGAAAGTATAAGTTATTCTTTCACAAATTTGTTTAAAACTTACTAAGATACAACTTTGCCGAACAATCGGTGCCGGTGGTGTAGTGGCAAGCGTGATTGCCTCTCACTTTAAAGGGCCTGGGTTTAATACCAGTCGGTGCCGTCGGGATTTTCGGAGGCAAAAAATCCCTGAACACGCCTCCCTTCGGAAGTAAAGCTGTTGGTCCCTGGTCCATGACATGATGGGTTGATAGGTAGGGTCCAGGTGTAAGAGCTGTCTGGCATTGGTGTACGGAAAACAAGATCGACGAAAAAAAAGAGGATCCACACCAACTAACATGAATATTTATTTCGTAGAATGAAGTGTTCGTACGGTTTTGCATAATTTTCGGTGTCACTGTTTATTTTGGAACGTGTTGGGAAAGGCTAGCTGTTGAAGTATTTAAAAAGTAATAGTTAGTTGATACCAGAACAATCAACAATCGGAATCCTTCTTGTGAAACCGAGTTGAATTTGGTATAAGCGAATGGGAAAGAGAACTTGGAGCTTGAAGTCACGATTGTTGCTGTTTTTCTTATTTAAAACAATTTCTAGGCCCTTATTGTTAAGTACAATCAAGCGCTTTGGAATTACAAGTACTGCATATAAATGGTTTGAGAGCTATTTGTGTGACAGCGCTCAACGGACTGTTTTTAATGATTCTGTTTCATGTCCCAAGAGAAATAGCCTTAGAGTTCTCCAGGGATGTGTATTAGGGCCCTTGTTATTTATTATATATAATAATGACTTGCGATTTTTTTTTTACGATTTTGCGACATAAATCCTATTGCAGATGATTTTAACCAGTTACAATCCGTGGATTTTTGTCTGTATTAGTTATTGTTGGTTGGTTTTGTTAAACCTAGAGGGTTTGTGGCGCTGCAAAGAACAAGAACGTTTCTGAAGGAAAAAAAAAAAAAACGATTTTACAACATCTCGCACAAAAATGGTTGTGCGAAAAGAGGGAGAATGGTAATGATTGGCAAATATTGGAGAGGTCATCTTCCACTGGAAGATTGAGCAGAAACAAACAGGCGTCCGTGTGGAAAAAAACCGGTATCTTAAAAAAAGACCGGTATCTTAAAGTGCAGTGCCATTTAGTGTACCTCCCCCCCCGCCTTGTTGGGTTTCTGGGATGTTGAATTGCCTCCATTCAGGCATTTGATTTTTATTATGGTAGTACTCCAGACGGGCAAAACTGACGGTCGAATTCGTGGAACATTCGAAACAAGCCAATTGAACAAAAGTGTTTCGCCATTTCATTGACATCGATGATAGTGGAAATCGCATTCCAGTCAACGTTTAGCAAACAGTCTGAAATGGCCGCAAAGTCAATCACTCGAAAGTTTAGAGGTCGCTTCTCATGTCTTTCATTTAAGAGACATTGAATTTTACTTTTTGAACTGCTATGTAATGATCTTTTTTATGATTATATTATATATCTTGCCGAAGTTTGTAACGGCTACCCCAGCCGAGGTCGGTGGGATTTTTCTGAGGCATAAAAATCTCTGGTCACGTCTTCCTTCGGAAGGGAAGTAAAGCCGTTGGTCCCGGCCCATGTATGTTTGGTGCAATATCCTACGCAGGTGTGGAAGCTGCCTTCCTGCACATTCCATTGTCGTCAATTACGTAGCTGAAAATTACGATAGCATCAAATTGTAGCGCGGAAAATGCGACTAACGTTTTTCCGTCTCCTGAAATGTTCCCTGGCTCGATAAACGGACGACGATAAACGGGGAGGACCATCCGTCGAATCTTTGTTTACCCGACTAGAAACCCGACCTCAGGGTGGGTTTGTTTCAATCAGAACCAAAAATTTAAATTGAGAACGAAACAGAAGACTCAAATGGTATCATGGATCGAGATTCTCCACAAGTAGATGTCGCCTCAATCGTGACTAGAGAATGGTGTATGCTACTGGTCGTTCTACCTAATCACGACAAACTCCACTCCCCAGTATCATCTCCGGAGGAACTCACTTATCTAAAAATCCCCGCCGATCGAGACAAGTGAGTGCCCAAGTAACAATTTTGGTTTTATGAGGGTTCTGAAGACCATGATTTAGACTTGTAGCATGCTTTAAAACCTCGATACAACTTGCAATGTTACTTGGGTGGAGAGACTGATTTCTCAGGTAGTCTAACCTGGCGTAAAAAAACACAACAACAAACATGAAGAACGACGTGAAATGTGAGAACTCTCGAAACCAAAAATAATTTAAATGGGAAACTTTAACATTTCAAAATGAACATTGGATTAGGTGTTTAGTAACATTGATCGATTCTCTTCATCGAGTTTCTCTTTCGTTTATAACTTGAGCACAAAATCGTTTCTTGATCTGGTTGACGCATTAGATGCTACTTAAAAGCTTCTTTTATCGATCCGTGAGCTGAAAATAAGTGGGAATGTCTCTACATGGCCGAAGGGATGCATAGAGAAAGTCTAAGAAGAGAATCTGTCAATTTTACTTAGGACCTAATGCAATTTTCAGCTTGATTAAACGAATAAACATTAATTGGGGTAAACTACTTTTAAATATTTAAGTAATTTTATTTAATTGTTTAACCTACGTTTTCATATTCGTGTTTCTACACTCCCGAGCATAAGTTTAAGGACACCCCCAAAAAAACATGACAAATTTGTTATGTTCATATCTCTGTAATGTTACGTCCAATTTTCGTTCTCTTTCGATCATTTGAAAGGTATTGAATGGAAATTTCCTCGTAGGTAAATTGTTCAATATAATTTTCTTATTTTGTGTGCTAAAAGTTCACCCAAAGTTACAATATTTTTCAAAATTTACTCTGAAGAATCGTGACTGATTTTCTCAGAATTGGGTTGGCCAAATTTTGAAATAAAAGTAATAATAGAACACTTAGGGATCATCCATTAATTATGTCACACTTTTAGGGGGGGTTTGGAAACTGTGACGAGCCTTACAAAAAACAATTAAGGTCCATGTAAAAAATGTGACAAAGGGAGGAGGGAGGGTTGAAAATGTGTCAAATTTGCGTGACATAATTAATGGACCTTCCCATATGCTATACCATTAATACCATTCAGATAACCTTTGGAGATCGAAAATTGAACAAAACATATTTGCATGGTTTTTTGGGGTGTCCTTAAACTTATCATCGGTAGTGTACTTCTCTAGTTTCTCTACTGTGTGTGGATTTATTCTAGTGATCGCTAGCTTTTTTCGCTCATTGATCTCTTCTTTCGTGGTGTGTGTGTGTGTTCGAACTAAGATTATTTTACCGAAATCTGTGAAATTTTGCCGGAATCTCAACAGCTGAACGGTCGGTAAACAGTTCGATAATTTTTCACAGCTTTCCTGTAATTAGTCAACGAATATCTGTGAAAAATCACAGAAAATCTGTGAAAAATCACTGAACTGTTTACCGAACGTTCAGCTAATACTGAGATTTCGGTAAAATTTCACAGATTTCGGTAAAATAATCTTAGTGTGTGTAGAAGTAGTTAACGCATGCGCATGGTTTGACTAATTGGTTTACTCACGGTACCAAAACAGCTGCCCGATGAATTGGTTGGCAAAGCAGATACCGGCTGGTTTGCGGCGGTATTGTGGCTATCGCCCCAAATGCGGTGTTCGACGATAATGCTGCGGAGATTCCCAGTCGATTGTTGGTTTCAAACCTGGTACTGAAATTGCGTGGACGTTAACAAAAAATCTCGACCCAAAACAATTATCCACGAATCGAATTACCTAATCGACGAATTTCCTTACGTGAACGATAATAAATATCGAAATACAAAAATAGATGGAAAAATAAACTATAAATTCAAAATAATACTTGGAAATTCTTAACTTATATTTACAAAAAAATGACCATGCTACACAATTGCGGGGTTGCTAGTTAATTAGAATGCATTGTTAATTATTCATGAACTCTTGATCGCTGGGAATGCTTGCGAATATTTGAGATGGGCGTAAAGGTGATCAAAGAGGTGAACGCCTAAGCGGTTTCACATTTATATCGCTGTGCAGCAGCTGAAAAGTTTTGAGGGAATTTACATCTGTAACTGTAACCAGTTCGTTTTGGTTTGCTAATCTGGTTAAATGTTATACATAATTATCTTAATGATAAATCGTCCAGCTCAAGCCTTTGTAGGGGTGAGCGGTGGGACCATCATCATCATCATAAAACTTTCAAGAACCGTACACAATTAAAACATTATATAGCGAAATGTGAGGTCAATACTGGAATACTGCCACATTGTATGGTCTCCTTTTTCAATAACGCAAAGCGTTATCTGGTGGTTCTCTGTGCAACAACGGAGTAGCAACCGCGGGTGGTCAAACATGATCGGTCTATCATTCCTGCTTATCATAGCTATGCTATCCAGTTCAGCTGACCGTATTCCGTAATTTTTGACATCATATTCCAAAAGAAAAAGAAAAACATCATACCGTTGTTAACGATAAACCTTGTCCACAATCAAACAAGAATTGCTGGAAAATTTGTTACTTCATCGCAAACAAGTTGTTTTGGATTACATCCCAAACCTGAACACGAAATTCCCCAACAATCTCATCCCAATAGCAACCTTCATGAGTCTTGAGCGAACATAACCCTCACCCCAATCAGAGCAGAACAATACCCACGTGGTTACACATCTCGACACAAGCACACACACGCATCCAGTCAAATCACCGGCAACAGCACAATTTACAATTGGATGCACTTTTTGCTGCTGCTGGTGTTCTGCTTTCCTCCGGTGTGCAACATTTGAATTTACAGTACGGAGCAGCCACTGCAAGAAGATAGATCAATTTGAGAGTAAAATACGAGACGTGACGTGACTGTGCATGACTTGCACATAAATCGTCTCTGGGTTTGACCAACCAGTCAACAACAGCTTTAGCATCTCAGCTCATAGCTCAGCTCGGGGAAAGGGCGCTGCACAAGAAAACGTGTCGAAAGTCGGATGGCAAAATCGATTTCGAATTATGGGAGACCGAATCCTGGGTTATAAAGCTACCTACCTCCTGAGCAATTTGGGGTTGGGGCGGTGACAGGATTTGCAGTAATCTTTTGGTTTTGTTCCAGCACGGGTAGAGCAGCAGAGCATATTCAGAGCGAGCTCTCCCGAGAACAGTAAATCTGGGTAACTTTCTTGGTCCAAGCAAAAACCACTGTACCATCGCATCATCGATGTGACCATAACTGCAATTTATGTAAATTACATCGGAGGATAAAGATATTTTCCGATACTGTTCCTGCCAGCAACAATAATGGTCAGATATTTATTTATTTCGCCTTCGCCTGCACTCCATAATAAGACCCGATTGGAATTGCAATCCCGTTCGTCGTCGCCGTCGTCCACTTTAGCCACCCACAACAGCCAAACACGGGGGAATCTGGAAAGCTGCAGCTAAGTAAGGGGTTTTTCCTTTCGGCGTGGACGACAGAGATCAGAGATGCGTTCGTTTGCTTTGGTCAGCTTCTTCTGGCTCGAGAACACTCCACCATCACCAGCAGCAGCAGCAACAGCAGCTAGGAGATGATTGAGAAGAATTTTCGATAAGCAGCAGAATTCCATTTACTCTTGGAGCCCGCTTTCGGATTCGATCAATTTATTACAGCTAAATTATCATAATACTTTGTATCGCTGGCGTAGCTGCTGCTGATGCTCGACTCTTACTGACCAGCTGACGCTCCTGATTGCGAATGGTCGGTCGTGCAGCCCCAGCCGGAGAAGAGATGCGATTGCGTTTCGGAAACTGATGAAGGTTTAATGTTTAAATTAAGCGTGAAATTTAGTTTCGCCTGTCTCCATTCCTCCCACCCGGGACTCTACCTGGCAAAGGATGGGATCATTTCCACTACAGCAAAGCTCTGTGATATGTCATTGCAGTTTACAGTGCTGGCGCAGCAAGAAGAAATCACCAATCGGAGAATCATGCAGAAAAGCTTTCTTTTCTAACATCTCAAAGGCTACTTACGTACTAGTGAAGCAAATGGCAAACGACAGCAGCAGCAGCAGCAGCGGCAGGATGCAATCAATGGGTGCAATCGTGTGGATTAAAGAATGAAGCAGCGTGGATCGAAAGAAGATAGCGAGTCAGTCAGTCAGTCAGTGTGACGACGAAGCTGGAGCCAAAGAAAACGAGCCAAGACGAATGAGAGGGAAAATTGAACATAATGCACATGATCGGAACTAATGCAATGATTCTTCTTTATTTAAATGAAGTTTGCCGGCTCTTGGAACCGATCTGATGGGGTTTTCTTTTGAGGACCGTCCCAGTTGGCGAAGAAGGTGTTGGTTTCTGAGTGGCATGCTGTTTTTTTGGACTTTCTCGTTGATACTTGAATTAGCTTTGAGAAGATCAAAAAAACCGTTGAAGATTTTTTAGAAAGTATAAGCAAAGATAGGCACATTTGTTAGTGCTAATTTCAAATCACTTTTCTTCGCAGTTTGGATGATTAAGATTTCCGATTCAAGCGGCGGTGGTGTAGTGGTAAGCGTGATTGCCTCACACCCCGAAAGAACTGGGTTCAATCCCAGTAGGCACCGTAGATTTTTTCTGAGGCATAACATCTCTGATCACGCCTTCCTTCGTAAGGGAAATAAAGCCGTTGGTTCCCGGTTTATGAGCTTATGGGTCAGCAAACCACAAATCGTATAAGGATGTTCGTTTAAAATCGTATAAATATCCAAATCAAGTTAAAGTTGCATAAGATGCAATTCCAAATTGGTTGAAATTGTTTAAGATGAACAATTATGATTCAATTATAATCCTCTTTGCGAGATTATATATGAGTTCGTTTGATGTCAATAAGGAATTATTTAACGCGTTCTATTTTTAAAATATTGATGATCTTATATATGTGTAAATAACATCAGTTTCAGTCATACTGTCAAAAAAAAATATTGGACCATAACAAACAAAAAGTAACAGCCAATTGTTGTCAATATTCATGAGCTTCCTCACATTCAGCCATTGACTATCGGAAATTACTCGTGGATGCTGATGAATTTTTGTCACCGATGATACAAGAGCTACTGCTACTTTTGGATTCTGGAATACCGTAATTTTTACACGAATGAATGTTTTTCTAATTTTATATTTTTAAAACAAGTTCTGAGGATCCAAGAGTCTCGTTAGTAATCCCAAGTAGCCCCGTAACGTGGGTAGATCACCTTTTCGTGGTACGTTACGGGATGTAAGATCTACCACCGATTCCTAGTCCTGACTACTTCAAACTAGGTGAACAGGATTTTTCAGTAATCCAAGGAACGAAAACATCTTAGTCCTTGTTACTTTGTATGCCTTGTTGATAGTGACAAGACTCGGCTTTGTCTACCAAGGATGATCTTGAAACAAGGAAAAAAATAAGTTAGTTGTCTTCATCTATGTGATTCCTAATCTTCTATTCGTTGTTCCCTAGTTTGAACTGGTTAAGAGTGGGGTTCTGATGTATGGTCATTATCGGTGTCATACCTTAATTTTGTTGCTAAGGAATCCAGTTTAGACTGACAAAGGGGCGCGCCTTTGGAGGGTGTTTCAACACTCCGAAGGGAATAAATAGCGGGACCTTTCAATTAGAGTCGGATCTTTGCGATAAATGCAAGAGTGGCAACTGTAAAAAAATGGAATACTTCATCATTTTTAAATAGTGATAGAGTAATACCACATGCACTAAACTAAGGACACGGGATAAACTAAAATAGATCAATTTACTGGTCGCAGTAGTGTTCGGTCTCGAACAGAGGAAAAAAAATCCCAATTGACAAATCTAGAGCTGCACGGCTAGATTCAAAATTTATAAAGGTTTTATTGCAGCTGCAACCATTACCTACAGCTTTATGACGGTCATGGAACATTCTTATAGCTATCTACAAAACCCCTATAAAGCTTATAAAAAACCAACTGATGCTTATACTATTTTCACTTATGAAAGTTTTTATGATTGCATTGAAGTATGAAAAAACAATATGAATTGCCTTTATAAAACCCAATAATAAATCCTTGTATTGCTATAGAGGCTATGAGAATCTTTTGTAGAGTATGGGGCTTTCTCACAAAATGTTTTAAGACAGCTTTATTGTGATTCTCAAACATGCTTTATAAACCTTATGAAGAGTGGTCCACTAAGCTGGAAGACGATCTTATAGTTGTGCTTAATTTTTTGACGGTTTTATAAAATTGATCTCAAAAACCAAATAGAGTACAATAAAACAAGAAATGCTACTTGGGAGATGTTTAACGGAAATTAAAGCATTTGCACTATTTTTTTTAGTTTTGTGACCGAACTTCAGTTTTTTTGATTTGGGGTTACTCAAATCAGTGAAGAAATGTGTGTTGGCTTGAAGCTGAACGGTCGCAAGAAGAATGAAAACGTTATAGTGTGCGAGCCATGCGTCGCGGCCAAGCAAACGCAAAATCCTTTCCAAGTGTGTAAAGAACCGCGATCGTCGCGCATTTTTGAACTTGTACATCAAGCCGGTTGGTGCTGGTGGCATGAGATACTTTGTGACTTTTGTGGATGACTGCAGCCACTTTGTGATGGTGTTCTTAATGAGAACAAAAGACGAAGTGTACGAGTGCTTCCCGCAATATGCCGCGCTGGTATCGGAAAAGTTCGGTTGTAAGATTTCGCGTTTGCGGTCTGATAACGGGGGAGAATATAAAAACCGCCCGTTCATGCAGTTTTGTAACCGAAGTGGAATCCGAGGGGACGGTAGAATGAACCGCTCTCTCGTCGAGCGCGCTTGGGTCATGCTGGAAGACTCCGGCGTGAACACGTGCTTCTGGGGTTATGCCGTACAGACTGCAGCCTATCTTCTGCCCCTTCAGCGCAATCGATCCCGATATGACTCCGTACCAGCTGTGGGAAGGATCAAAGCCGAATGTCCAGAAACCTCGAGTCTTCGGTTGCTTCGTGTTCGTCCACATTTCAAAAGAGCAACGAGGTAAGTTGGACGCTAAATCTTGGAAAGGGCTTTTCCTAGGCTATGCTCACAACGGCTGTAGAATGTGGCACCAGACGAAGCGGCAGATTATGCACGTTTGTAGCGTCGATCTTGTAGAGTCCATGCGTTGGGAAAATACTCTGGGATGTTCTCTCCATTGCTGCGGACGATGATGAACAATCCAAATTGGATGAACAGGCACCGGATGCAATATTGGACGATTGGAATATTGAACGCAATCGGTGTCGGAGTACGAGGGTTTCTTCACAGAAGACCACACTGGAGCAGAATCGGAATCCGGTTCGAACAACGATGGCGAGCACGATCCAGCGGAACCCATCGGCTCCGGTCGACCAGTGCGTGAGCGGAAACCACCGGCGTGCCATACTGACCATAATATGGAGTACGCAGCGTATGCGCTGAGTGCCACAGAATACGTGGAGGATTTCCCAAGGACGCTGGCCGAAGCGAAATCACGGAAGAACTGACTGAAGTGGGAAGCTGCGGTCAACGAGGAAATAGAAGCCCAACGAAACTTGGACTTTGATCAAGCTGCAAGGAGATAGAAAGCCGATCACGAGCCGCTGAGTTTTCAAGATAAAGCCTGGGCTGAATGGGGAACCGGATCGCTAAAAAGCACAGCTAGTGGCCAGAGGTTTCGACCAAAAGTTCAGTTTCGATTATAGTGAAACATATTCTCCGGTCGCCAAACTCGACACTTTGCGTTCTGTCTTGGCGATTGCTTGTCGGGACAAAATGGTGGTGCATCAAATGAATGTTTGTACCGTCTTCTTGAACGGGTCGCTCACTGAGGAGATTTTTATGACGCAACCGGAGGGGATCACAAAAGGAAAGAACCTAATCTGCCGATAGCAAAAATCCCTCTATGGCCTTAAACAGGCATCTCGTGCCTGGAACAGTCGATTTCACAACTTCGTGGTGAGCCATCTTGGCTTCAAGCGAAGCGCTAACGACCAGTGCTTGTACACTAGACTGATGCAAAATATGACTTTTTCGCTCCACAGTGGTTTCAAATCGGGTCCTGATTAGCCTCCCAAAGTTACAACTCATTTGGTTGGAAACAGACTTCGCACAAGCCATTTGAAGTTTACATGTAAATTACTATGGGAAATCTCAACTTTTTGTTCATTGCCTCCTAGTCTTTTTCCATATTGAGCTGCGAAACAGTTCGATAGCCATTCTTATAGAAAATTTTCTCAGCTAAAACTTTGCTGAAGATCGTTTCTATGTAAAACGAGACATGAAAAAATATTAATTATTTAAGAGATTGGTAAACTTATGACATGATCAAACAGCTGCTCTGTAGGCAACACTGTATTTTGCAGTGTGGCATAGTAGCCATGATTTGTGTGTCCTATTCAATGCCCCAGAAACACCAATGTTGCCTGCTGAGCAGTTGATTGAGCATGATCATAAGACATCAGCGCATTGAACCATTGATAACTTTCGATCCTTGCATTTAATCAGAAAGTGGTCTTGAGCAAAGTTGTAGCTGGAAAAATTTCCTACAAGTACAGTTGAAAGTTTTTTTAGAAGCAGATATGGTGAATTATTCAATAGATATGAACAAAAATCTTGGTTTTACCATAGTAATTCCCATACAAACTTCAATTGGTTTGTGCCATCTCAGTTTCTCACCAAATGGGTTCAAATTTGGAGAGGTTGGTCGGAATCCGATTTGGAATCGTTTAAGTACTGTGGAGCGAAAATTTTAAATTTTGCATCAGTCTATTGTACACCCACGGATCCGGATTAGGGTGATTATGGTTCTTTACGTGGACGACATACTGATTGCCGGAGCGTCGCTGAAAGCAGTCCAGATGGTGAAGTACTGTCTCTCAAAGGAATTCGAGATGAAGGACATCGGTGAAATCAAATGCTTTATGGGACTGCAAGTTAACTACGATTGGGCTGGCGGTGTTATGAAGATAACTCAGTGACACTATCTGAAGAACGTCCTGAAACGTTTTAAAATGGAGGACTGCAAGCCGTGCTCAACGCCCATCGAGAACCGCCTGAAGCTGCCGAAAGGGAACGAGCAGAATCGAACCCGGCAGCCGTTCAGGGAACTAGTTGGTTGCTTGTCATACGCAGCCCTAACAACTAAACCGGATCTGACAGCGGCAGTGAACTTCTATAGTCAGTTGTAGAGCTGCCCCAGCGATGAGCACTGGACTCATCTGAAAAGGATCGCTTGATTTCGGCCTGGTCTACCGTGCGGATAAATCAGCGCCGCTGCTGGAGGTTTTTTTTTCGGATGCCAACTGGGTCAACGACTCCTCTGATCGTCGTTCCGTGAGCGGTGGTGTGTTTAAGGTGTTCGGAAATACAGTCAGCTGGCTCACCAAGAAGCAACAAACCGTCGTTCTCTCATCGACTGAGGCAGAGCTGACAGCCCTCTGCATGGTGGCCTGCCACGAGATGTGGATGAGCCATCTTCTGCACGATTTGGGATACAGGAGCAAGGAATCGATCTGCGTTTACGAAGATAATCAGTCTGCTATGAGGATAGCAGAGGAATCGAAGGCCTTTGGACGGGTCAAAAACATCGACGTAAAGTTCCACTTCCTGCGGGACTTGATAAAGGATGGTTGCATCACTCTCAAGTTGCTACCGTCCGTCGAACAACTTGCGGACATGATGACAAAAGGGTTACCGGTTGCAGCATTTCGACGTCATCGTGCTGGGATTGGCCTGGTGGACTGCAGTGGCTGAGCAGGGGTGTTATGTGTCCAGCCCCTTGCACTCATCAAGTCCACTAACCCAGTGGGTTATGTTGCCCCCATCGAAAGGTTACACCACTGCCTAGAGAAATAACAAAGACAACAACACTTCCGCGTTTCATTTCATGTTACTCTATTCACTAATAAACACGTTTTCTTTGAACTAGTTAGTTCAGTTGGTTTTTACTCGTGTGGTTATCCGAAAACCCACTTTACTACCTTCCAGATATTACGAGCACTTATACTCATTGCTGTTTCTCTGGGAACCATTTTTGTTGCATATATAAATAGTTCATTACGAATTGTTGAAAAACATTAATTTACAGTTGAAATTATATAAGATAATAGGTCATATACCACAGACAAACAGACGTAACACTTCATTGTGTATCTTCGTTCATGCATTTAACGGTTGATTTGAATATTCTCAGTTCCGCGAACTACTCGCCGCAGCGCTGGCATAGGATCACTTTGACGTTTCTATACATTCTATAGAACTTTTATGCAATATTGTTTGCGAGCTAGCGAGCAAGCTTGTTTTCCGCGAGAAGCCCGAGAGATGTCGTTACTGAGGTCATATGTTTTGAGATACTATGTTTTCAAGAAAAACTTTTTTAAAGAGTTACGTCTGTTTGTCTGTGCATATACCGTGCAGAACAAGATTGTATAATGCAATTTGCACTGCTCTAAGCAGTTTCAGCTAGAGGAGGAGTGATATCATATAATACACCAGATCGAATTAGATTTAATCGCGTATACAAGCGAGGCATCATAATTTGAAACTTATTGCTCTGAATATACGTGCTCATTAGACTGATGCAAAATTTTAAATTTTCGCTCCACAGTGTTCAAACGGCTTCAAATCGGGTTCTGATTAGCCTCCGAAAGTTTAAACTCATTTGATAAGAATTTGACTTCGCACAAACCATTTGAAGTTTATATGAAAATTACTATGGGGAAACAAAACTTTTTGCTTATTGTCTCTAGCCTTTTTACATATTGTACTGTTAACAAATTCTATTACTATTCTTATGGTAATTTTTATCAGCTACAACTTTGCAGAAAATCGTTTTTCAGCCAAACTTCTAATTAAATAGTTATTAATTGTTTGAGAGATTGATAATATTATTGCAAGATTAAGCAACTGTATAGTGGGCAACACTGTATTCTGCAGTGTAACATAGTAGTCGTGATTTCTGTTCTCTATACTACGTTGCCTGCTGAACAGTTGATTGAGCATAATCATAAGACATCAGTGACTTGAATCATTAATAATTTTCGTTCCTTACATTTGATCGAAAAGTTGTCCGGAACAAAGTTGTAGCTATGAAAATTTTCAACAAGGTTATTTTCTAAAGTAGAATGAACTGGCTTATTTTGAGATAGATATGAACCGAAATTATAGTTTCTCCATAGTAATTCCCATATAAACTTCAAATGGTTTGTGCCAAGTCAGTTTCTCACTAAATGAGTTCAAATTTAGGAAGGCTAATCAGGGCCCAGTTTGGAACCGTTTGAGCACTATGGAGCGAAAATCTCAAATTTTGCATCAGTCAAGTGCTCATATGCCAACGAGGATCGCAGCAGGACTACGGAGCTTAAGATCTTTGATTATATGGAAAAATTCAAGGTTCATTTAAAAGGTATTTTTGTCATGCTTTTTGTTTTTTGGTCTGCCATGATTTTAGAGATGTAATTCGAAAGTCGTACCAATAACATTTTAAATAAGATATTGACATATACCAAATCATATTGAAGTACCCTATTGAATCATATGAAATCATACAATGTAGGAGTATTTTCTAACAGGCACGTATATGGCCTCCAGATTTGTACGTATAGTTGAATTATATGCACTTTATACGATTTATTTTTACCGAATAAAAATTCACATAGCAGTGGGTAAATGACAATAGTAGACCCCACAGAGTAACAATTCAGTAATGTGAACAAAACTTTGGGTTGGGTAGGTAGGGTTCAGGTGTGGGAGCTGTCTCCCTGGCGTCGGTAGCATTGATGCTCAGCACGGAAAATAAATCAAGGAAAAAAATTATTTAGAATATAATTTATTTAAGTTCAGAACCTTAAGACTTCAGAACAAAATAAACCTAAAAAAATCCAGTTTGAAATACCCGCGGGTCACTATCATCATTTTGTCTTCTTATACCTTGAAAAATTATCAAGCTTTAAGATAACATATAATGTATGATTCTGAATCTTCAGGCTTGAGAAAAATGTTAAGTTAGAGTTAAAGTTAGACAGTGAGAAATATTCATGGTTCTAAAGCAAAAAGTTAGGCGCTTTAAAAAAATGGCAAAACAAAAAACATTGACTTGAATTTTTGATGTAAGATGTATTTGTAGCCTAGTTTCAAATAATACTAGTCTTATTATCGTTGACATTAAAAATGTAGCTTTTATATTTGCAGAAAAAGGTTTACATTTCTTGAATAAGTTTAAACTAAGCATTTGAATCTTTTATATTTGTCGAACCTCTTAACGGAATCCCTTTACGAAGAGCTTTGAGTGTGTTGGATTATTTCCTTTAAATTCCGTTATAATAGCTTATCTTTTGGCAGATACGCGTATTTCGTCTCCTACTTGCAGACTTCATCAGTGCCAAGTACTCAACACCAGTATGAGCCAAGTACCAGTGGTGTTGAGTACTTGGCACTGATGAAGTCTGCAAGTAGGAGACGAAAAACGCGTATCTGCCAAAAGATAAGCAATTATAACGGAACTTAAAGGAAATAAACCAACACACTTAAAGCTCTTTATATGCATTTTAAACAAAACACTTGTAAGAGATCTTAAGTTGACTGATTTAGAGCAATTTTCCTGAATTTTTTTTATAAAGTCTCTAAAAACATTTTTCTGCTCTTTTTTGTTATTTCAAATTTCTAAGCAATTATAAATTTTACAACGTTTCTCTGCGCTTTTGTCAGAGAGCGTAAAGGGCGTCGTTATGCCGATTTGTTCGTGGCACATTTCGAGTATGAGAGAGTGATTGCAGTTAGAAGACACAGACAAGCATACATAACATGTTTAAGATGTTCATCGAAATAGCTTTTAACGGTAAATTTAAATGTTTTTTAGTTGATAGCACCGCCACTTGTGGCGCACATAATCAATTTCCTTGTATTTGGCGTTTACATACTACAGCCATCTGTTGAGTGTATTGCCCATCACAGTGTATACGACTGATAGCGGTAGGGTTTACAATGATAAATGTTCAATGTCTATTTGTCTGTGTTACAACCTCAATATTAACGTTAGGATAAAATCAAAACATTAAGAAATATAACACATCTCTTTCAGGCAGGGCTGTTATCTGATCACTCAATGCGCGCAATATACTGATTTTTTTTTAATAAACAATGTGAGAATCAAGCAAATACAAAGTTTGCTTGCTTTTCACCCTGTGTAAGTGTAAAGCAGCGAAGAAGAGAAGAGAGACACATATCGACACTCAACGAAACTCAATGTGTAGCCAATAGAGTGATGCAAAATTTGAAATTTTCGCTCCACAATACTTAAACGATTCCAAATCGGATCTTGACTAACCTCTCAAAATTTGAACCTATTTGGTGAGAAACTGAGATGGCACAAATCATTTGAAGTTTGTATGGGAATTACTATGGTAAAACCAAGATTTTTGTTCATGTCTATCTAATAATTGACCATATCGGTCTGCTTCAAAAACTTTCAACTGTGCTTGTAGGAAATTTTCCCAGCTACAACTTTGCTGAAGATTACTTTTTGATTAAATGCAAGGATCGAAAGTTATCAATGGTTCAATGCGCTGATGTCTTATGATCATGCTCAATCAACTGCTCAGCAGGCAACATTGGTGTTTCTGTGGCGTTGAATAGGACACAAAAATCATGGCTACTATATCACACTGCAAAATACAGTGTTGCCTACAGAGCAGCTGCTTGATCATGTCATAAGTTTACCAATCTCTTAAATAATTAATAACTTTTTTCTGTCTCGTTTTACATAGAAACGATCTACAGCAAAGTTGTAGCTGAGAAAATTTTCTGGCTATCGAACTGTTTCACAGCTCAATATGGAAAAACACTAGAAGGCAATGAACAAAAAGTTGAGATTTCCCATAGTAATTTACATGTAAACTTCAAATGGCTTGTGCGAAGTCTGTTTCTAACCAAATAAGTTGTAACTTTGGGAGGCTAATCAGGACCCGATTTGAAACCATTTAAGCACTGTGGAGCGAAAAAGTCAAATTTTGCATCAGTCTAGTAGCCATCGCTCCGAAGGCTTCGACGCAAAGAGCGCCACTCAGTGTAGGGTTTCAAAATTACAAAAGTCTTCTTCATTATGCCCTTCTCATCTCCTATGCATACTGTCGTGGCAAAGTCTGCAAAGAACTTAAAGAAGAGACTAGAGCTTGTTGTATTATATTCGCTCCCTGCACCGCACGGAGTGTACCACTGTGGATCGTTTTCTCACAGATTAGTAGTAAAAGACTGTGCGAAGTAAATAGGAGAACCACACACTCTTTGTGGTGTGTTGTGAGATGCATGCGCAAAGTTGCTTTGCTTTCGCTATGAGGCGCTTTCCAGCCCTGCTTTCGCAACCGATGAACCATTCTGACGGCCATATGAGTAGCCAAGTAACCATTTAGTCGCAATATAGCTTGTATTTACTTACTTTGCTTCAGTTAGTTGGAAAATCTGATGAAACTTCAAGAAACTAATCCCTTTTGAATTCCATTCATTCTCCTTTCGCACTTTGCATATAACGCCATCTTATACTAATCTCTACATTGATTCAATGACTCATTCCAAGTGATCGTTGGACCAGTGACTTAAGACGTGAGCCTTATGCCAGATGGCCACACCAACCAGCGAGGAAGAGTAAACATCGTCTGCTGCTGGACAGGGGTTGAACTGGTGTCTGTGATAGGTTGGAAGGCCGCAGAATATCAGTGTCCACCCAGCTAAAGCTCATCCCTTATAATTAATTATCTTAATTATTTTAATGAATTGAGTGACGATTAACTTTAGAATAAATATTTGAAACTAAATAAGAAAACTAACAAAAATATAAATTAAAGAAAATGGCTACTCTGGTGAAGCATTACAGAGTACTTTTTTTTCCTTTGACTTGTTTTCCGTCGATCTTTTTTTCCGTGCTGAGCACCAATGCTACCGACGCCAGGGAGGCAGCTCCTACACCTGGACCCTACCTATCGACCCATCAACTCATGAACCGGGGACCAACGGCTTTACTTCCCGTGATTCCCGTGATCAGAGATATTATACCATTACAGAGTACTTGTCAAACAGAAAAGTTAATTATATGACAATGGAAATAAAAATTCACATAATTTGTAGTTCTACGCTTTATCTCAAGTTACCGAAATTTGTCACTTACAATATATCCATTTCCTGTTGCTAATACAAAACTTTACCATCTACCTCTTCCTCAGTCCGAAGCATTATTAAACAATTAACTAAAAAAAGACCTACTGCGCTTACCTACTGCCAAACCACCAAGTCAGCAACCTTTTTACCCATTTCGTATTTGGTACACTTTGTAAACGTTTAGTAAATGCGCGCTTCGTTAGCGCATGTGTATGTCAGATGTTTTCAACAATAAAACTTCGCTCATCTCAACAATTTTGTTAACAAACTTCATAATCCGCAGTCCAGTATGCCTCATATTGAAGAAAAACGAAGCTGACTGAATCGGACACTTTGAGAATAGCAAAGCTGTATTCAAAAAATGCTAATGTCCACAAGCCATATACATATGAGCCATGTATTTATTGATGACCAGCAGGAAATGGTCACACCGCACACGGCTATGTTCCGTTTATATCTTCCGAACCAGTGGACCCACATTTGCTAACAAAAAGTGCAACCCATCTTAAAAAGCCCCAATCACCGTGGCAAATGCACACCGCTTGTTAACACACACTCCATTGGACAGTTCAATTTTGCATTCACTCGCAATCACCTCCGACACCCTACTACTGGGGGGCTTCAAAAAACAGACACCGGAGAAGTGTGACTGCCATTACTCGCAATCATCATCACCCACCGATTGACTACTCCTTTTTGTCTGGGGGCTCTCTTCCAAGGGGAACTCACATACGTACCGACACGTACATACGGAGAAGAATCATGAATATTCATTGTACTACTTTTTGCCAGCATCGACTCCCACCGACCAATCTGCAGCCAGAGCTAGACCATCTCTCCGGTCGTTTGAGTCGTTGTTGTGGGCTCCTCCACTCGCTGCGCTGAACTGAAGCTGATGGATTTGCCCCATTTGCGTCCATTTTGCTCACAGAAAGTCAATCAGCCGGGAGATAAATTGATGCAAATTATCATTATTTTTTATTAAAAGGCTGTAAAACGAATCAAAATATATTGCATTGACCATTGTGTCTGCTGCCATCGGGGAAAAAAAGCTTACACGCCATCACAATCATCATCAGCAGCAGTAGCAGCAGCAGTGCCATAAAGTCAGGCTTGATTCAGTTCCGATAGACAAAAAATAGGTGCCATGGTGGAAAAGCTTTTGTCCGTTCGAAACATTTACCGGGACAGAATCTGGGCTGCTGTGCCCTGCAGTTCCTATGCCAGCACTACAACACAAGGAAGCGAAAAATCAGAAGTGAAAAAGTGTCCAACCTGTGCACTCCCGCTCTTCTCTGCTGCTGTTTTCTCCGATTTGGTCAAAGTGGGAGGCCCCTGAAGTTATGTCCAATCGGAATCTCACACCACACCACCACCACCGACAATGCACCGGAACTCGGCCCTTGTCCAATGTTCGAACCGTTCAATCACATATGCGGCATTGGATTTAGGGCTTCATGCAGATATCTACATATACGGTGGGTCGAATGCGCGGTTGGTCGAGAGGGCGGGTGCCCAAGGACTGCTGCATCGTATGTGCATCTGCATACCAGAGCAACAACAGAGCAACATCGGCGATAGATCTGGTGTCACAAAAAGCACATACACACCCACTGACCCCACGGAATGGCAATGTTGCACTTTTTCGAGTGTCCTGCTCACAGACAATGCAACGATGGAGTGATGATCACGAAGCTAAGTGTAGGATGTGCATGTGATGATTGTGATGATGGTGGTGGTGGGGCTGGGGGAGATCTGTGAATATATCTCTGAACCTTCTCGTGCGTTGGGTTCACTTCCGATTGATGGATTCAAGTTTACACGTTATAATTATTCATTTCAATAATTTCACAAGAGTATTTCAACTGCCAAAAAATTTGGTCAAATTTCAATGAACAAGTTAACCATTGGAAACCTTGATTTGTATGTATGTTACCTTTAATTGTCGATATTTTATGTAAGCTGACAACAGCTTTTTGTAATCTGAAACCATTTGCCGAAAAGTACTGAGTTTCCATTATTTGAAAGCGCACCAAAGTTAATTGTACCATAAAATAAATACTATGTTTATTGAGAATATCACATTTTTGTTTCACACCAAATGGCATGAAGATCAAATGCAAGTTTGGGTTTATTACATCCTCTGTATATGCATCTTACAACTAATGTAATGACTGTACTTACAATGGCCTGTAGCGTACAAGCTAGTTTCCCCAGTATTTAATTTGCGTATAAAATCTTCACGAGATTAGCCGCAGTGCATTTGGGGAAACAAACTTTGTTCGAAAATCTGGCTTACATACAAATGTCAACATTATTTAAAAAGCTATCCAACGATCACCAAAACGGTGACCCAAAATAACACATTATCTGGAAACCTGGAGGCTCACCCTAAAAATGATAGCTAAGGGTGTTACCAAAAAGCTTTCGTATGGCGGCAACTCTTAAAAAAGAGAGTTAGATGTAGACTTTTGAAAAAGTCAGTTTAAGTTAGATTTGCATTGGTATGAGAGCGACAACGAGTAATTTTCTTTCTCTCTTACCTGCCCCGCGCATGCCAACATTGCTCAGGTCTGAATACACCTTAAGCAATAATGAAAAGCATGAAAATCCTTTTTAAATTATTCTTCAGATTATTTTAACAAGCATGCAACATCCATCCAATGATTCAATCTCATCCAAGTAATCCTCTCCTTGACGATCCAAATCCTAAATTCAAACCAATCTTAGCCTACGTCGTCTGGACCGAAAAAAAAATCATCCGCCTACTGCTCGCTCGAACCCGGTGCGCATCTTTCAATCGCCCATTGAAAAGATTAAATCATTATAATTAAGGGCAATTGAGCGAAATTGATTAAACTGCTTGTCCCATTCCTGCTACTTGTCGATCTGAGCTCGCGCAACATTGACGATCTTCCGCCCATCATCGCCAACAGTTGTTCATCAGTCAATGAATTGTGCCGACGGTCATAGTTGCGTCGTTGCAAAAAAAAAAAATGATCGTATTGGGCACCTTCCTCCACACGCATTGCTTGTCAGTTTTCGTCGGCCGATTCTCGCTCTCCCGGCGACGACGACGACGACGACGACGACGACTACGATGACGACTACGATGACGACGAGGCCCAGGAGCAGCGTTCCGATTTGGACGTGAATGATTATTACTATTTCTGTTTTCGTGTAATTGAGCAAATTGGAATAATTGTTTTAATTGATTTTAATTGGTCGTAGGAAAGCCATTTTTTGCCATAGAACCCTCGCTGCACTTTCACTAGAAGCTCTGGTTCCGCCATGAATTGATGGTGGCTCACGGTTCGGTTATTGGGTCTGGATTTTGGTCTCCCGGCCCGATCCGGGTGCATTCGAGGGATAAACCCATTCGCAAATCCGACGCGGTGAGAGAGAGAGAAAGAGAAGTGAGGGTTCAAATTAGTGCACAACAATTCGCAACTCGATTGGAGTTTGGGCTCGGCAAGTTTTGTGAATGGAAATCGAAAACAATTCACTTCCAGTGCAGAAACAGCGGGTGGCTTCGTGTGGCGCGGAAGCAGGAAATAGGAAACACTATAAAAATGCAAATTTGGCACTATTGCGAAAACAAAGGGCGTGTTGAGATGGAGATTATTACGGGCACATTGCATAGGATGAACCATTGGTTGGGCAAGAAAATTGAATTCATTCAGAATTGATGCACGACTAGAACCCTGGGATTATTTCCAATCAATAAGCAAGGGTGAGGGAATGTAAATTGTGGGGAAAAAAATCGAGAAACCCGTTACTCTCAAAAGCACATTCCGGTGCACCCGGGAAGCTGCAGTTTGTTGGCCAGCGAAGCCTAGTAGTATACATAGTGCCCTAAGGGTCGATGACGAAAATAAAAAACAAAAATATGCGCCAATGTTAAATTGATCTATTTGGGGAATCCGGCCTGATGGAACTTCATTCGGCGAGGACTTTTGTTTCGTCGATTTAATTGATGTTGTTGTTTATGTGTTTCTCTTTTTTTTGCGTGTGTAGTGAATCGTTTCCGAATTTTCGCTTCATTTCTGCATTCAGTGTTTGATGAGGTTTTGGGAGCGTTGATTGCTTTATTTCTTTGTAAGTCAATGAAGCGAACGTTTTTTAATTAAATCGATCATTACTGAATGGGATTTGATTGAGTTTTCGTTATTGGAAAGGACGAAGCAATTATGAAATTTACTAAATGGGCTTTGAAAAGAAAAAAAGTAATGTTTTTAAAACATCGGTTCTCAATCAGAATTGTTGATTGCGGGGCATACATTGAAACACAAGCTGAGATCAACTCCATGTTTTGCTTCAATCAGGCTACTTACATCATTCAAATTTATTAAACATCTCCAATTATCCTGTTTATTAACTAGTTTACATAATTTCGAACATTTTTCTTTTCGTTCCCACCCTCACCCATTGGGAAAAAAATAAACTTACTCGAAGATTGAACCACACCCCCCTCTCTTGTCAGTCATCGCCACCACACCAGCTGGTTCCATACAAGAAGCAAGCAAAACAACGAAATCATCGCTTCATTCACTTGTCGCTTATGAACTTTACTTTTGACTGAGTGCGAGCGGAAAATAAGCGACTAAATACAATTTGAAGTTAATTAAATTTTCAAAATGAAAACGATCATTAGACACTGACTGAACTGAGTTGAGCTAAAAGACTCCCTGCTGCCGTTGGTGATGGCTGCTGAAGGTCGCGCGAGGCAAGCTTCCAAACGAGTTTCCGTCTTAATAAATTTTGATTGTGATTTCATTTCGTCTGCAAATCTACGACGTCATTGTTGTGTATCGTTGGCGGTTCCCACTCTTGCACTGCTTTTTTCCCCTGGACCCAGCGTTGAACTCCTTTAAAGGAAGTCGTCGTCGTCGTTTGCGTCGAACCAACCAACTACCAACCAGGAGTGAAAGCTAAATTTATTAATGAGTTGCATTGTCCTCGGAGGGCGATTGAATTCAGTCTAAATGGGAAACTTCAGGACCATCATCGCCCCAGTATTGTCGAGGGCTTAATCTTATCGCTGCTCCGGAGGTTGTTAGTTGGATAAGTCATATGTATGTGCACTGGCGGAGATTCACTCGAAGGAGGACAATGCACCATCATCTCCTTCTTGGACGGTATGCTGGATGTCTCCGAGGTCGGTCGTAGCGCTTTCTTCTGTGCATATTAAATCAATTATTATCTCGACTCAATAAACAAGTCCCCCGCAAGTCATCGGCTAGTCTGGAGAGGGTGGAACCGTGTCGGTACTTTTGTTCCTTGCGAGGTGCTCTCGACCTGAAGACACCGAGGTTGAGTGGATGCTGGCTGGTGGAAAAATATCTTCCTACATCATCTCCGATGGTCCCGTGTGTTTAACGACTACATTCAAACACACACTCGTTGCGTCGCTATGCATATCGGTAGTGCCGCACTGAGGTCGTGTACGGAACATGGCGGCTCTTTCGCTTATCAATTATTCTAATCCCATCCACCTAATCAGCATATTTATTCATTCATGAGCACAGACACTTGTGCCGTATACCTATGCTGTGGTCGAGCCTCCTTCCACCTGCCAGAGCGCGAATCCCCTTGAGATATATGTACGTCGTCAGCCAGCGTGGTCGTTGTCATTCTAGTAGGTGGTGGTGGTGCTGGAGTTGGTTATGGATAACATCGTGTTTCCGTGTAGATACAGAATGGTCGTTTAACCCTTTCACTAGATTTCTCCTGAGATTTACGGTGGTGATTGGAGGTGGGGTTCGATGTGACCTTTGACCTCTGTCATGGACGAAAGGGAGCGCAATGACAACTCAGTTCGATTCGAGGCTGTTCACAAATCACGAGTACAGTTTTTCAGACCCTACGTAGGCAATCATTCAAACGAATTTATAAACTCCCTAAGCTGTCGACACACCCATAGGCAGAGGTATAGGGCAATCTTTTGAAATGACGCCCCTTTCCAAACTTAAAAAAGTACCAGGTTTCGACGGTGCTGGTGGTTGAGTGGTAAGCTTGACTACTTTTTCACCTCAGTGGGTATAGGTTTAATGCCAGCCGAGGTTGATGTGATATTTTGAGGTACAAAATCTTGGTCACATCTTTCTTCAAAAGTGAAGTAATGCCGTAGGCCCCGGGCTATCAGAACATGGGCTAGATACGTAGGATATGGGTCGATTAAACTTCCTGGCGCCGGTGATTGGCATTTATGTGGAGTAACAGATACGGTCCAAAAATAATCAAACAAACGAATAGAAGGGGTAGGTCTAGCACTGGGCGATCTTGGATCGAAACACAAAAGATCGATTCTTTTGGTTCGATTATTCGATTTTTTGAATCGATCTCAAACACGACAAAAATCGACTGGATCGATCCTTATCCAACAAAAAAATATCACCACATTTGCATTTGCAATTTAATATTGACCTGTACCTGGAATCTACAGCTCACACTCGGGCAGTTAAAATTGTGTCTGAGCAGATCTATAGTACCGAAAGAGTATACGATGACTGCACACATCTGTCCTCCCACCAAAACCAACCGGAGGCCTGTGGGATATTCATGACGAAATGGTAAAGAAAGTTATTAATTATAAATGTACAAACATTTACTTCTTATGACATATTTCAGGTTCATCAGTCCTCTGCTATGTCAAAACTGGATCGCTCTCGGCAGAATTACAAAATTTCTTGCGTAACTCTGTTTTCCCATGTTCTGTCGATCTTTTTCGATGATGGGAGAAAATCCGTAGTGTACATCCCCATGTAAACGCCATTGCTCGTAACTATTTATCAAGAATGGTAACAAGTGTTCCATCAGAGAGGCTATTCTTTAAAACTGGTGCAACCATACAGAATCGATATTGGCTCAATGCAAAACGCATGGTTCAATTAGCTTTCTTGGGATCCCGCTCGAATTAGTTTTGTGATATCTGAATTAAGTACTTTCCGTACTTACCTGCTTTTACACTCCGACAATCTAATCGTTTTGTTTCATATGTGAATCTTACGTTTTTCAAATCGTTTATTTAATACCAACAAAACGAATATTATAACTTGTTAAATCACTTACCTAATCAAGAATCTCGAGCAAAATCTTCCACATGTCAAATGAAATCAAAATAGTCATTTACTGAAGGGGTAAGTCACCAAGCACATTGTGCCTAAATTAGATTCGTCATAGCTTGGGCACATCCATCAGCACAGCTTCGGCATACCTTCTGCACAATCTCTTAAGCATTGGATTGTTGTAAATAAAATATGAGCACTGCTGGACAACTGCCATTGAAGTTGTTCACAACATTACGTGCTGTTTGACTGAGTGAGGAACTCATACCTGCAGTTCACTTATAGATCTAAATACGAAATGTAGGTTCTAGAGTGGGCTCAAGAGAAAGAGGCAGTTAATTAGACCCCATTAATACCCGTAATTCAAATAATGTTGCAACTCACACAAAACAAACTACAGAAGTTTATTCATCATCCTCTAAAGTCAGTCTCCAACAATGTTCCTCGCCGGTTCCAACTCTGATAGACCGTTGTTTTTCACATTACGAAAAGAACACAAAATACCAAAATTTCGCATAGCCACCACTTCCCGCGTCATCCTCAATCCGATTTATCCTTGCGATTTCAAACCAAAACATTAAAGGTGTCAGAAATACCGGATTGCCGGGATGGATATTTCACAAACAATCGCAGCTTGCTATATGACCGACAAGATTGGCACACTTGCGGCACACTTGCACCCATCTGACATAAAATATGACCCATGACTGGTGTGCAGAGTGGCCTACCCCTTGCATTTACTATATTCTCACAAGAGGCAACTAACAGTCAGCCTCAGAAGGTGTCATCAATGATGATCATCAAAAAGTGGGAACGAGTTAATGAAGATAACCACCCACAACTTCTGAAGCTTTTTCCAGCCTAAACACACGAAATACATCAACAACAAGTATTTCGAAGTTTGCTCTGATTAACTATCTTAATGCACTCACCTTTTATTCAAGCAACATCTAATTTTGTTGGGTAGATATCTGCTTTTCAATAACATAGAATTTATTTTTTGGTCTAGCACTACGACACACAAAAAATCATCACAATAAAAAAAATCCCACCCCCAAATTGAACACCGCTTATTTTACTCACTTCCAGATGGGATACAGTATTTGAATAGTCTTCACTACATCTGCACATATATCTACTTTCACAATCTAATAAGTTAAACTCGATGTATAATTAAAATTAGTTTAAAAACTGTATTTTTATTCACGATTTACCGGTAAACAACGAAAGATCACAACAAGACTGACACATGCGCACATTATGAATGTATGCGTTAAGCTACGCATCCCATGTTTTATCCTAGCAGCAATCATTGGCCAATGTTGCCAAAACAATTTCATGAAATTATTACATAAGATTTAGTAAAATAAATTCTATGATTGATAGAAGCACCTTTGTGCATAGCAACTCAATTATTTTCTATTCAGGAATATTTTATTCATTGAAAAGATAAAATCATTTCCCTTGATGACACTTTAATATCGAAACTTTGTTTTAATAAAATTACATATTTTCTCTTTTGGGTAAACCGGCAACACGATTAACCAAAATATCATATGTTCGACCATATGATTATGCTGATGTTTACAAACAAACAACACAGTGTAGCTGTGCGTGACTTCCGTATAATATACCTAGCCAATATTCGAACGATGCCGCGGAAATCGAAAGCACAAATAGCTGCACATAAACGAGAAGCACTTAAAAAAATCATTAGAGCTGGTGATACAGTGGAAAATGATAGTGAAGACAAGGAGTTTCCCGTGCGTGTCTTACCCGAAGACAGAGAAAATTAACATCGCTCCAATCAGTCAGTTGATAAATGATAAATTTCAGTACGGCCTCAGTGGCCGCAAAATGTTTATTGACAAATGTCATAATTTTATTTATTGCTTTCCTGATGGTCATTTATCAACATATAATACACTTGCGTCCTTACTTTCACTGATAACAACGTTTAACAAAATATATTTTCAGGCGTTTCCGCAGACGGGAAAACTATTTTAATAATAAAAAAGCGATAAAGGGCTCTGTTCGTGACAGTTTCGTTAAAATGGGATGTAAGAGTTCTGGCGAGAGTGTCACATTGGATAAAAAAAAACTCTACTTCCAGGTGAGAGTTGAAGATAAAGTAATGGATTTCTTCGAAATTATGTTCCTTAAAAAAATAATAGAAAATAAGGTTGTAATTAAAAGTTAGTGCATTGGCAAACAGAACATCAAAAAATAAAAAGGTACACAAATCATATAGATTGAATATCCAGATTCAGTGACATTTTTTTCATTGGGGTCATTTCACCATTTGATCGTCAGATCACAAGTTGGTTTTGGTACTTGGGTATTTTATTGTATTCTTACTATTACCATAAATAAATTGGCAGAATGGGGTGCATCATTCGAGTACTTTTGGGACGAACTCATACCTGAGATTTTAAGAAAATATACTAAATATACTAAGCAGCATGATTTCAATACTTCCCATCTATCAAATCTTATAAAATACGTAAGATGTAGCTGGATTAGTTTTTCATGATTTGTGATATTCTCGATACCACCAATACCACCAAAATGGAAAACAAATACAAGCAAGTGATTGATTGATTGACATTTGGGCCTTAAACCATCCGTTAAAGAGCTCGGGAAAGACCGTAAAGCATGAAGGTGGTAGCACCATGGTTTGGGTCTGTTTTTTTTTGGTATTGAGTGGTTCCCATCTTCCGTATTAATTCCATCATGATCAGATTTGAATACAAAGAAATCATGGAGGAGGTTATGCTTCCTTATGCAGAAGGGAACATGCCTCTTATATGGCATTTTCAGCAAGACAACGATTCGAAACACACTTCTAAGTATGTAGAGGAATGGTTTCGTGCAAACAAAGTGTTGCTTATTTCATGGTCTAGCCAATCTCCTGACATCAACCCCATCGAAAATTTATGGAACGAGCTTAAAATAAAGTTATCTGGTGAAGAAATTTTCAAATAAGGATCAACTATGGACCACAGTTTAAAAAGAGTGGTATGCTATACCAAAGGAAACTTTTCAGTGCTTGGTTGAGTCGATGGCTAAACAGATTGAACTAGATTCTACTTTAAAATTGAGGGCACAGCGGTTACTAAGCGTCATTAGTCTAATAAAACTTATACGGTTATTTTCAAGCTTTATATACTATAGTTTTATGTACCACACCTATTTCACTGACCAGGCATATTTTACATATGATTCTAATGAGTGAGCTGTTTAATATTTTAACTTTGAGTTTTCTCGGAATTTATTTAGAATATTCATTAGATCATGCGGGCCTCCCTTAGCTCAGTCGGTAAAGGCGCAGCTACAAAGCAAGACCATGCTGGAGGTGGCTGGTTTCGTTTCCCGGTCCGGTCTAGGAATTTTTCGGGTTGGAAAATTTCTCGACTTCCCTGGGCATACAAGTATGATTGGACTTGCCATACAATTATACCAATGCAAAAATGGTACAGGCATCGAAAACTCTCAATTAATAACTGTGGGAGTGCATCTAGAACACTAAGTTGAGAGCACACGATAAGCTAATATGCGATATGCAATAAGCTTGAAATGCGAAGAAGAAGAAGAAGAATTAGAAATTAACCTGTAATCCTCTTTACAATCGTCATACAAGAGTGGCTATCGCGATATCGACCACGTGCTTTGGTCATGTACCCTCCATTGTGTTGCTAAATCCGAGTTATCAGCATCCCTCAGGGCCCGAGGAAAACAACCTTTTTACATCTTGGCGAGCCAAGATCACGACTATTTAAATTTAATTTATGTGTTTTTAAAACGGATCAATAGTAGTTAGTTTCATCTTGTGTTCTCCCTAATTGTTAGTCTTTTTCATCAGCATGTCGCTTAGTTCGAGATCAAGAGCACAATGCTCGAAAAAACCTTGTGTTCTCAATCCCTACCCTGCTATCCGTTTGTTACAATGTGTTACCCCTGACCTCGAGATAGCCGCGAGTAATCGGCCCCCGCTTTACTAACTTTAGTTTAAGTAATTTTGTCACCCAAACGATGAATATCAGCTCCGCAAAGCTACGTCAAATGAGCCTGGAAAAATAAACGCAGTATAAAAAAAAATGTCAATAACACAGAACCACCCAATAATTCTACTCTTAAATTATGCAATTGACTTGGCATTGTAGTCAAAACTCTATAAAAATACTTCCAAAAACTCCATTGGAAATTGTATCTTACATACCTTATTTTCTCTAGGATTCATTTTAAAATTTCCTCTAAATTCCTTTGGAATTTTCATCAAAATTATCGAATAAGTGCTTTAAAGTGATTGATCTGGAAAATCTAGTAGTTGAGAAAATTATTATTTTCAAAAGCGAGAACTTTTTTTTTGAAATTCGCAGACTTTTCTCGGTAATTTTGAATTTCCGGCTTTTTCCCGATTTCCCGGTTCACTGGTCACCCTGTGTCCAGCATACAATAGGTCTGATAGGACATCTGAATAACATTACTAGAGATAGCAATCTCCTATCTAGTCGAAACACAGAAAACGAAACTAACTCAGAGAGTGAGTAACTTTTGCACATTCGTAAGGATACATTCCTAAAAGCGTTGGTCACTCAGCGCATGAGTAACCTACGTAAAAGTGATTCAGTCTCTGAATAAGATTCGTTTTCAGTGAATGTAGGCTGCTTAAGCAAGCCCTTTGAATCAAATGTTACTAGCGCTGCGATAGGTGATAGGTGATAGCGCTGTGATAGGTATTATCCATCCAAATAAGTTAATTGAATACAGAAATCTGCATGATGTGAATTGCACACTGAGCTTGACTATCCAATATCCAATTTATAGCCGAGATGGCAAGCTAAATACATACTTTTACTGATTCGTATGGAGAATTTCTGACGTAGGACTACGTCTGTAATTTCTATATGGGGGTACACTTTGTAAAAACCGAAAATGGAACATGTAACAAAATTATGAAAGATTTTGAACGTTAATAACATAGTTGCCCCTTGACCAATTTCGATAATTTTATCACCAATCAATCAGAAATATTTGTACGCTAAATTTAAGCCTTTATCATTTATCAAAATTTCACTATTGAAAATAGCACGAATGTGCACTTGTTGCTATGATAATTAAAATTATTACGAATAGTGACTTCCCTAACACAGCTTTCAAAGTTGAATTCCATCCGGTCTCACCAAACGGCGATTATTCAATCACCGCGTAGTGAGTAAAAGTAACTCACAACTGAGAAAAAGTTATACACTCTCTGAGTTAATTTCGTTTTCAGTGTGCAGCGCAACGAACACCCTATTTATCACTCGGCAGCCAAACGATGACTGCAGTAAAACTTTCTACGTTTCGCTTACTTAACCATTTGGATTATCATCCTATGCCCCTCCTTTTTTCTGTATTAAGCTGATGTAGGTGAATGAATAGAAAAAAAATGCTACGACGTCCACGCTGCAGTAAAAAAGTTCGAGGTCAACTCGTCCAACGTGCAATGCTGAATGATTATGCGGCTTCGGCTTGTGTTGTTAGGGACAAACTTTCTAATGGCTGTGTTAGGGGTGAGCACCTTGCGTTACCCACTGAGTTGCACCCACCGCTTTTTTCTCGACGGGGTTTCAACCAGTCGGTCTGATTTTTTGCATGTGAGTAGTGCCAATGGAGAACTAGTCACACGCAAAAAATCAGAGCGCTTGGTTGAAAACCCACCGAGAAAAGCGGTGGGTGCTACTCAGTGGGTATCGCGTTCTTTTGGGGAAATATGTACCACTCAAATCTTATAAAACTGCCAAATCGATCGACACACAAATCATCAAAATCCAAACTATTAGCATTTAAAGTCTGACCAATTTTCGTTGCATTTTTTCGACCAGACGAGATTTTTTTTTGTTAAGAAGGAATTTTGAGAAGATTTTACATTTTAGAATGAATGGCGCCAATGTATTTCAGAGAAAATAGAAAGGATTTTTAGAAAAAAACTCATTGAGATTTTAAACTTTAACGTCAAATCACTTGTGTGAGTTCAGATTCAGAGTAGCATTTTTAAGTATCTCTGAGGAAAATTACAAGTCGATTGTGAAGAGGATCCCAAGGTTTGTGAAAAATACCAAGGGGATCGAAGTTTGATGGTATTCGGGAAATAATTTTAAGGGAATTCCAAAGAAATCACAAAACCGAATTTCTAGAGATTTTTCAGGAAATTTATAAGCTTTTCAAGACAATTCTGAAGTGAATTTCAAATAGAATTCAAGTGAATTTTAAATAGAACTATGGAAGAAGCTTCAAAGATAATCTAAGGATGAATTTCATGCTTTTTTGCATTGATCTATAGATATTTTCTAGACTGTTATAAATAAAATCCCAGAAAGAATCTCAAACATATTTTCGAAAAATACTGAAATAATCTCTATGAAAGGAAATTATTCCAAACGAAAATCCAAGGTAGGTAAGGTGGGTCTTTCTTCAGAATGCTTAAAAAGCACTCTCAAAAGTGGAGTGCACAATTTTGTACCTTATTTATGCGAAATTTCGTAATTGTTCGCGAATATCTCACGATCAGAAAATTTTCGCTAGAAATCCCTCCAATCAATATTATATAGATAAGAGAGGAAGGGGCATATTTCCTCAATAAATAGATATCATATACTACATATATTTTGCTTGATACTACGCAAATGCTGTGCATAATGGTGATGATGCATGATATTTGTTTATTAGGGTTCCCCTCCGAATTGGAGAACAAAGGGATACTTTGAACACCGCGTAAGATCGTAATACCCCTTCTTTCCCTACTTCGCTGACATATTAACCAAAATTTTGTTCAATATTGAAAGTACCGTCTTGTGATAAGGAAAACACAACTGCCTCTGGCGTTATCATTAAATGCAACCTTCACTCTCTTATTTGCTTCAGTGACCTAATTTAACACTAATGATGGAGCTACTGAAAAAAGTTAACGTATTGTTTTAGATTTGTTTTATCCCACAACATTCATGACGGAGAGGTTCACTTGGTTTAGAGAAATAGTTTTTATTTTATAATTCCACGAAAAATCCTACAGAAATCAAAAACCAAGGTGGGAAACTTGTTTTTATTTCGTCATATGTTCGTATTTTAATATTCATATCTGATTACAATTCCAGAACCAAATGTAATAGACTATGTTTTTTCTTTATTTTTATGAGGTCCTGAATTTAGTCAAATTTTACTTTTACTCGAAAAAATGCAACAGACAAAAATGATCACCAAAAATTTATTTCAAGTCGCATATTTTTGAAAATCTCAGAGAATAAATAATCACATATAAGCTATGTTTTTGCAAAGTTGCTACCAATCATATCCTGTCGTTTTTGAAGACCTTCCCTGTTTTCCGGAGCTTGCTTTTGGCTTCGTACCACTCCATCACCGGTTTCGCGTAATAGCACGATGCCAGATCCGGTCAAAACAGAGTGTCACCTTCGTGGGACCGGAGGAAGGACAGCAGGCGCTTCTGGAGGCATTCTTCTTTATCTATTCGACCGTTGATGGTACCGGTCATAATGTACGGCTTGCTGAATTTGCCGCACCCACAGATCGCCTGCCACACTAAGTACTTCTTGGCAAATTTGTCAACCTTCTTCTTCCGGAACTTCTCCGTAACATCCAGGCGAGACTTGCCGACGAAAAACTCCAGGCCGGGGATCTGGTTGACGTCCGCTTTAATATACTTCTCGTCGTCCATTACGATGCATTTCGACTGCACCAACCACTCGCGGTACAGCTTCCTGGCGCAGGATTTGGCCACCGTATTTTGTTTATCGGTTCGGTTAGGAGCCTTCCTTACCTTGAAGACATGAATTTCAGCCCACTTCATTGTCTGCTGGACGAACCAGACGGAAGAATTGACCTTCTTGGCCACGACCCGAATCGAATGGTTCGGATTGCGCTCGAAGTAATCCCTCACCTTCCTTGCGTTCACGGGGTCGGGCGTCTTCGCTTTTCTTCCGCTGCCAGTTCGCCCCTGGGTCATCTGGGTCTCCTTGAACGATTTTACTACAGGGAACACGGTCGGATTGTCGATTCCAAACTGTTTCGCGATCCACCTGTGGGACTGGCCAGGATTTTCCACGACCGCTCCCATATGTTTTTGTCGAAGCACTTCTTGCACACTCTAAACTACTTTTACTCAAAATTTAATCAATTTTTATTTATGTAATAAAAATGTATACACGCGTCTTGTGAATGACAAAAGAAAGTGTTGCATTTTTTTCGAGTACAATCTTAATACTGCAATATAATATGGAGTGGTCATGGAAGCCTACTCCGAATCGTGAATTTGGGTTTATTGAACATGGCAGTGCATATACCGATGCTTAGGGTATCGTCCCTGCCTAGGTTCAAGTGTATTTTGTCAATCATAAAATCTTCATAAGTTTTTGGAGATCATGGTCATCAAATCTGGCTAAAGACATGTCTTCTCGTATTTCTCCTGTAATAGTGAACAATCAAAACTACAACTTTGCTGAAAATTGTATGTGTCTAACTATCACCTGCAATTTTAAAAAGCCAATCATTGGAGGTTGGTATAAATGACCCATCCATCCTGAAAGGGTTAAGAAACAATGCGAGGTGAACATTGACACATTGAAACGGTAGAATACTTGGTTTGCAACTGCTCATAGTACCACGAGCCACGTTCTCTCTACGGCATCCTCAGAAGCATTGAGGATGCCATGAAGGACGACCTCTTCTGTTGCGACCTATGCAATGATCACCGATAAGCACAGCAACAGATGATGATATGGAACTTCGACTACAATCAATAACTGAAACACCACATGAATATGATTTCTGTAACGCTCAAGGATTACGAAAAAGAACCTTCGTAAAACGATCATTATTGCAAGGATCAAAGAGACGAACCGCCCTACGGCTAAAAGTCTCTTTGATAAATGAAAACAACATATGTAGGTGTTCAACAACTTCTTCTGGAGCATATTCTGTGAGGACTTCCACGGACAGTATTAGATCTGTATCTGTATGTAGTTCCAAGAACAAAAAATGATACTAAATTAATGCATCATTTGGGTTCGGTGATGACTCATCCAGTCTACGATTGATGTAATCCCAGACAGAGTCACATTTGTCATCAACACAAGGGCATCCATTAATTATATTCCACCGAAATGATCGTGAAATTCGATCCAGCATGACTCCTTTGAACCACTTCTTCAAAACAAAACCTAAATCCCAAAGCTCCACAGCGCCAGCTGAAATGCCTAAAGCCGTTAAAAAAGAACAAAATTGCGGTAAATTTATAACCAGAATCCATTATAATAAAACTGACATCTTTGACAATTTATCTTATTTATGATGCATTTTAGTCCTTCTTTTTTCCCATTTGGATCCCACAGGCAACCCGTCTTCAAATGCAAAAAATATATATGACTAATTCCCTCCCGTCAGATGCAATCTTGCACCACTACCACGCACGCACACACGCTGCAATTCGGAATCCATAAAAAAAAAACGGCAAACACTTTACGGAATTGCACTTGTCACCTTTTTCAAATTTTACCGCATGAACGCTGGGGAGTGCAAATTGTTTTACTGCCTTCAAGCACTCATGTCTTTTGCTTGCTTGATGATTATTAACTCCTCGGCTGCAAGTGAACGTGCGGGGAATCGGAAGCATTGTTGCTCACTTTAGACTGAAGTTGTGAATAATGACGCACAGTAGGCTGCGGTACCAGAAGGATGCACTCGTCACGTCACATATTTTGACCCCTCATCTGCTGTGCATGTGAGGTTATGCGTACATTTCAATAGAGATGGCAAGTGGCAAGATAATGGGCACAGTTGGCTGTGAAAATCACACTCTTCGACACGTTTCTCGGTTGTTCGCCAAAGCGGAGGGTTCTCAATGAAAAATCAGATTGGATCCGAAGATTATCGGCACTGAGAGTATATTGCTGAATCCAAAAAGTCACCTCAAAGGTGTTCTTGATCAAGGTCAACCCATAAATCAACCGACGCCTCGTTAAGGATCAAACCAAATCCCATCAGTGTTATTGCCGTCAGTCGTTGGGTCCGTGAGCTATAAAATCAGATTTAGCACCTTTGAAAAAAAATCATGCAATTTTATTATCCCGTCAGGGAACAGGGCGTATTAAAATCTCATTTTACGCCATTCAAACAATAGCATATAAGCCATCCAGAAGCAGGAACCGTCACCGATATGGAATGGAACCCAGAAGGCCATAAATAAAACTTGTCGTTCTCTGCACAGCGAGATGAAGACGTTTTCAAACAAAACAGGGAGCATGCTCCCGCTCTCATGTATATTTTAAGACTTGGGAACAAATCCCCAAAAAACAACTACACTACCGACTGCGAACAACTGTACAAATCGGCTCATACATAAAGTGACATTAGAAATATGCCACACTTAATTTCCGACAGCCTTCTTCTTCTTCTTCAACTGTTGTTTGCTTAGGCAATGTCCACCGGTGGGTGGAAGGGGAGCGACACAGATTTTAATGACTCTTGAACTTGTGAGACGAATCGTAAATATGTCTTCGCCTTTTGCCTTCGCAGAACGGCAACTTGAACGGGATGACACGACCTCTGCAACGCGTCACCAGCCTAGCGTAGTCACGCGCAAGCCTTCAGCCCGAAAGAACGGCAGATTCCTGAATTTATGAGCCGCATTAAAACGCGACACACAAACACACAATCACTATCCCTACAACGACGACAACACGACACGTCCCATCATCGTCGTTTTTCTATTCGGCTTGTGCCCTATGTGCATTTGCGGAGACAAAAACGGTGCACTCAATGAATGGCACAGTGCCATTCGAATGTGCACCATCGTAGTAGGCGCTGCAATGACTTTACCCCCCAAACGTCTTCCAGGTTTGCTTTGTTTTTGTTTTGGACCCAGGAGATTTTATTATCTGTCGACACTGCTAGACTATGCCATACCTACTGCGATGATCGCCATGGGTAATGATGAGGATGACTGCAGCAATAATGTGGAGAACTCGCATGAACAACGGAGAATATTGACCTGTGAAGCCACCGCCGCAGCCGCCGCCGCCGCAATGCAGCTAATCGGTCGGCAATCAGTCGAGCGAACTTAAGCCGGTTTTATTGTTTGTTTTTAATACAAAAACTGAAATGCACTTTCGGTTAATGGCTCCGTTCATAAGCGAGGGGGCGTCAGCGTTGGAGAGAATAATTTACGAGGCGACAATGGTGGCATGCACTGGAAAACGACGGAACGATTTTTTGACTTTTATTAACCTCCTTTGGGATGCGGGGATTTCGTTTTTCGAAACATCGATGCATTCATTGCAACGAGTGATAGTATGTACACGGGTGGGTGGAGCTCGATAAAACGAAATATTGTTTGGAAATGAAAATTTGTGATGATGAGCTTAATATATTGGAAATGGATTAGGTCCAATTTTAGTATCTTCTTCAACGTGGGTTAAGCCGGCGCCGGTGGTGTAGTGGTAAGCGTGACTGCTTTCTCACCCCAATGGGTCTGGGTTCAATCCCAGTCGAGGTCGGTGGGATTTTTCTGAGGCATAACAATCTCTGGTCACGTCTTCCTTTGGAAGGGAAGTAAGCCGTTGGTCCCGGCCCATGTGTGTTGATGAATGGGAGCGATATCCTACGCAGGTGTGGAAGCTGCCTTCCTGCACATTAGATTGCCATCAATGGATGGCAATCGATGTCCGTCGGTGATTGGCACTAGATTGCGGAACAGAGACCGACGTTAAATAAAGGAAAGAACATTAACGTGGGTTATCATCAAAAGTTCATTTGTGCTTAACAAATTATTTGACCGATTGGATCGATATGGGCCGAACCATGCTTCTCACGTAGATGGACAGGCCTAACTTCAGAGAACCTATTTCAAATTTTCGTGGACATGTTTTGATGCAAATAATATTGTAACAGTCGTTTTTGATCTAATAGATCATTTGATCTGACGTGAGTAAAAACTCCTTGAATCTATTTGGTTATGATACGCTGCTAGGGAAATTGTACCAGTCAGGGTTGATCTAGAGGATCAAATGAGGTGTACTCCACGATGATTTTGAAAACCTCGAACATCTTATATGCATACCCTAGCAGTACGCTTATCACTTAGTAGTTGTGGTTACTTGTATGTAATTTATTTCAGTAGCAATTAAGTAGCAGCAACTTATTATGATGGAAGTGGTAGAAATGGATAATCTGTATGAAGCATTTCACTCCAAAGGACATTGCACAGTGATCCAGGATGGGACTTTAGATGTAAAGCAGTCCTAAATCTTTTACCTTTATATTTGGGCTTTTGGTGTCTTGGCTAATTTTCTGCGCTTATAACGTCCCTTATGTTGGTGGTTGCATTCATTAGCGGGGCTCTCCAATTATTCGATTATCAATAACTTCTTATCTTTTTTTATAAAGACATATGTACTTATTTTATTTTTCAATAAATACATGTGTTCTTATCGCAGTCGGCGCACGCTATGTCTGAAGACACTTTTTATGCAACATTCATGTACCTCAGATTTTCCTTCACAGGATGTTAGTATTGATCCTTACAATCAAATCTGAGGTGGTTTTAAAATATTTCACCTTGGATTTTTTGAGAAAATGTGTTTTGAAATTTACAAAGCCGATTATGACGGCGTATATGAACTATAGACGATACAAAACTATTACGAATTGAACAAATGCAGTTACACAATGTTCAACAGTTGATTGTATTAATCCAAATGGCATTGAAGAGTTCTTTTTGACTCTCAAGTGAAATCCGTATTGATTAAGTCGACTTTGTGAAAAATCATTTAACATTTGTTGCTAGAACAACTTTTTATTTAATTTCTCTTCCCTCATAAGAGTATAAGAGACAAAACGAGCAGGACAGTCCGAGACAGCTACGTAATCATAGTAGGCATTGATTTTTATTGGAGTTATCGTGTAGAAAATCTGGAAAAATAAAAAAAAAACCCTTATGAAGAAAATCGAGAGTTTGCTTCTTGTGCTTTGAAAAAGCGACTCTGTAAAAAAAATCAAGCCACTTTAGTAGCGACATCCCGGAAACCCGGTATTTCTGGCACATTGAATGTTTTGGTTTTAAATCGCAAGGATTAATCGGATTGAGGATGACGCGGGAAGTGGCGGGTGTTGGTGTTTTATGCTCATAGGATGATAAAAGCCCTGTGTTTTAGGATTTTATAATGCCCTCAAAGGCAGACCAGAAACCTAGCCTATTGTGCTGTAAAAACAACGGTCAATCATCGGCCGAAAAGAGATGGAACCGTTGGGGAACATTGTTGGAGACCGACTTTAGAGGATGATGAATAAACTTCTGTAATTTGTGTTTTTGTGAGTTGCATCATTATTTATTTTAAGGGTGCTAATGGGGTCTGAATAACTGCTTCTTTCTCTTGAGCCCACTCTAGAACCTACATTTCGTATTTAGATCTATAAGTGAACTTTGTCGGAGACGAGCCAGCCAACGGCTGAAAGTCTCCTTAATAAAGATATAAAAAAAAATATATATAAGTGAACTGCTGGGCTGAGTTCCTCAGATATATTCAATAAGAGGATGTTCCTGAATATACAGTCAAACCATAGAGGTAACTCTAAGACTAGATGGTCCCGAAATAACGTGCTCAACTTTTTGGCTTAGCTCTGGTACTCTCTTCGGTCCCAAGCTAATCGATTCACCCCTCGAAACAGAGAAAAAACCAATAACCCTCCATTTCATCTGTCAAACTTTCATAACGAATCAAAACAAACATTGCGGAGTACTTGAATTTTGACTAGAATGGGATACGTTAATCGTTTGCTTGGGACCAATAGGCTAGTCAAGTAGTGAGCCAATTTAAAATCGTTAGTTTCGTATTGATTGTTGGTCAAACTGCACGTAATGTTGTGAACAACTTCAATGACAGTCTACGGTCCATACAAATTTCAACAATTTTTTTAGAGAGTTCTTTGAAAAATACCAACATTATATGAATTTCAATGATACTCGTGAGGAAATTTTTGCAAACTTTATGATGGCCTGTAAAATTTAATAACATTAGGAAAGTACTGTGAACTTTAAAAATAACTGAGAATTTCGGGTAAAAATGCCAAACTCAGAAGAATTTCATCGAAGTTCAACGAAATCAAGGACAAATGTATGAACAGGGATTTGAATTTGAATGTAACTTCTATAAGCTGTCTCATCGGGTTGTTGGTGGAACAACTCCCACTCCAGGTATAATAGGTGAGTACGGCTAACACATGAAAAGTTCGCGAGTCATAGTGAGTTTTCGTGAACTTTTCCATCACTGATTGCCGTTTACCGGTATGAACAAGGGAGCAGTTTATGAAAATTTAGGTTTAAAAATATCCACAAGAAATATGTTAACAATAAGTTCAAACCAAAGTCGACAGTCAAAGTTTTGCGGGTGTATAGATATTTGTAAGAAGAAAAAAACACCGCAGAAAAAAATTCATAAAAATTTGTTTCTCCTGGGAAACGTCATGCAGGTAGTGAACAGAAACTTCAGAATCTCTTCAAATTGGCAGATGAAAGTAAGAATCACTTTGTTGCTTAAAGCATTAGAGAGTTAGCTGGCAAAACACTAGCCTAGGTTAGTTTTTCAAATGTCGAAGGAAGACCAAAACAGTCAGGAAAAAAATCTAAGATTTCTCACGAAGATTTACTCAGCTTTAAGAAAGATCTTAATCTGAGTATTAATAAGATCGGTATGTAACTGTTAGTTTTATATCTATATATTTTACATAACTTTAAACTGTACTTTTTTATATTACAGACGCTAAAATATGCCAAATGTATGAGACATACTGGCCGTCAAACTATCCAGCCCGGCCTCAACTCAGCTATGAAGAAAGAAAACGCGGCCAAGAATGATCCCAATAATCCAATATGGTGGCTGCCGAAAATGCGACGACAGTTTTTGAAGGAAAAATATAAAAACACATTGGGCCCTCTATCTACAAACTATGAAAATCATTTATTAAATGCAATCAATGTTTTTCAATACAAAATCCCATTTTTATAATATCATTACATTATATTAAGAATTTTTAATTACCTTTCATTTTATATTTTGGTCTTTGAAATGGGCTCAGCGGTTCAAAAGTTATAAATTTTTGAAAAAATTATTTTGAAAAAAATAAAAAATAAACTATTTTTTGGACTACCCTTACGTTGAAATGGCCACCCTAATGACAAAATAAAGAAAATATTTTGCGATAAAGGACAAAACTAATTTTTTTTACCAAATTCTGAGAACCACTTTGCAATGGAATGTGTCAATAATAGTAAATTTAGGACAATAGTTTGTTTAATTATTTTATTAATTTAAACATTATTTATTTATTTATTGTTATTATAGTCCATCTGACTTGAAAGTCTCAATGAAACACTTAAATCTAAATGTAGTCACTCATTAAAAATTAAAAATTGGCCAACAGCAATCGATGACGAAACATCGAGGCATTGATGTCAAAGTCAAATAGGTCAGAGGCTTCGTTGAATTGATGAATCATGGCGACAAAGGAACTGTTTGCAGCATAGTTGGTTGCATGTACTACTTCATGTAGCAAGGTTCTCGGACGGAGTGTTCGGGCAGGAGCATACAGATTAATTTTGGCCAGTAACTCAGGAACATCATATTCTGCGAGTAAAACTTTAGCAACGAAGACGACCTGCGATATGTTTCGTCGCTTAGCAAGAGTATCCAAACCCAGTAAACGACAGCGGTGGTAAATTCAGCGGGTCACTCCATGGAAGATAGCGCAGTGCGTATCTGACGAATTTGCGTTGAACCGCTTCGAATCGTCCACTCCATACAGCTTGGTAGGGATTCCAGACAACACACGCGAATTCCAGTAGTGAGCGTACCAATGAACAGTAAAGGGCTTTAAAACACAGAGGATCACGAAATTCCTTAGATATCTTGAACATGAATCCAAGCTGTCGATTAGCTTTGTCGATCGTGGTTGAGAAGTGGCGAGTGTATGTGAGCTTTTCATCCAACATGACACCGAGGTCTTTAACGTGATCGACACATCTAACTGCAGTTCCAGCAACGTTATAATCAAACAAAATGGCAGTCCTAGTTCGACGGAAACTAATTACGCAGCACTTTGAGACGCACAGGACCATAAAATTACGTTCACACCAATCATTAAAGATTTCAAGAAGGTTTTGTAGTTCTAAACAGTCGGCATACCCTCGAACGACTAGATAAATCTTCAAGTCATCGGCAAAAAACAATTTACCTCCACGTAGTAGAATAAACGTTACATCGTTCACAAATAAAGAGAAGAGCATTGGTCCCAAAGTGCTACCCTGTGGAACTCCTGATCTGTTCGAGAAACAGTACGATGAGTAGTTTCCAATGCATACAGTAACTTCACGTTGCACGAGGTACGATCTAAGCCAGCTGCAGAAGGAAACATTATGAGATTATGACAAAGTTACGATATCTGATGGTACCGAAGAGTGAATTTTACTATACCATTGAAACATAGTATTTGGGCAACTTCAATCCCCTCTTGAATCATTTTCAGCTGAATTTGTTTCGATCCTTAACAGTTTTGTATCATCGCCTTTGTAAACAGCTATGTAAATTTCAAAACATTTTTTTTTCAAAAATCCCAAGATGAAATATTTTAAAACCATCACAGATTTGATTGTTAAAATCAATTCTAACCTCCTGTGAAGAAAAAACTGCGGTACATGAAAGTTGCAAAAAAAGTGCCTTCAGACATAGCGTGCGGCGCCGCCGGGATGTTCTGAGGCATCTCTGATCACGCCTAAATGGAAGTAAAGCCGAAATATTTCTGAACTACCAGAACGTCCGAGGTGTTAGGACTAAAATTGACGACTTGCTGACGGCTGTTATGGAGTGCAATTACGACGTCATCATACTAACAGAGACTGGATTAAATGACTGCATCGATTCTCTGCAAATTTTCGGATCATCGTTCACCGTATTTCGCTGTGATCGCTGCCGCAGGAACAGTGATAAATCGAGCTTCGGAGGTGTACTGATTGCAGTCCATCACCGTTACCGTTGTACTCATGTTCAGACGCGCCACGGTGAAAGATTGGAACAGGTGTTTGTTGATGCTGTTATTGGTCGTAATCGTTTGCTGATTGGTACTGTGTACATCCCTCCTGACCGTAGCCGTGATGCAGAGCTGATAGATGAATATGTGGCCTCCGTTCGTGAACTGTGTGACAGCGCTTCGTTTGATGACCAGGTGCTGATATGTGGTGATTACAACCAGCCCCGCCTACAGTGGTTGCAGAATGCAGACGGCGAGGTGTTTCTGGCTGCAACGTCAACTGTACCTCCAGTAAGTGCTGCTTTGATTGATGGAATGGATTTTTTGAATTTGTATCAACCTAACTGGATTCGTAACCATTCTGATCGAACGCTTGATCTAATGTTTTGTTCGACCAACTGTGGGGTAACCGTAACTGAGGCTGCTGTTGCACTGTTCCCTATAGATTTGCACCATCCTCCACTGGAAATGTTTCTTCCCGTTCAAGCCAGGTGCCAGATTGATGATCCGCACCATGCTAACTGTGAGCCTACTCTTGATTTTGGCCAGATTGACTACGGCATTCTTCGAGAGTACCTTTCTACGATTGACTGGGCTTGTCTGAATTGTGAGGATGTTAATGAAATGGCTTCAAACTTCTGCTCTATTATTCAACAGTGGTTGCAGACGAATGTTCCACCCACTAGACGTCCATTTTCGCCTGTCTGGAGTACGCCACTGCTGCGAAAGTTGAAACGTGAGAAAAATGCCTAACAACGTAAGCATCGTGCTCTACAGTCGTCTTACAGCAAGCTTGGATTCCAACGTGCTAGTAAGGCGTATCGCAATTTGAATTCCGCTTTGTACAAGGCTCATGTCATGAGAGTGCAGACTAATCTTCGGAGAAATCCAAAAAGCTTCTGGAAGTTCGTCAATAGTAAGCGGAAAAGTTCATCTGTACCGAGCAACGTGATTTTTGACGACGTCGAAGCGAAATCTTCTACTGAAAGCTGCGAACTGTTTGCCAGATTTTTTGCTTCTGTGTTTCAGCCTCTGAAATCGAAGCTGAGTCTGCTGCTTTAGACATTCCCATGGACTTCATTAGTCTGTCGACATTCGTAGTTACTCCGGCAATGATCATATCTGCTGCCAAAAAGTTGAAAAGTTCGCTTTCTGCTGGTCCCGACGGTATACCATCGATTTTGTTTTGCCGCTGTGCTGTTGACTTAGCTGAGCCACTGTCTGCAATTTTCACCCGGTCGCTCGATGAAGGGGTTTTTCCTGAGGTATGGAAGCAGTAATTTATGTTTCCCGTCTTCAAAAACGGTGACAAGAAAAATGTCAGGAACTACAGAGGAATAACGAGCTTATCAGCTGCGTCAAAGCTGTTTGAAATAATTGTCAGCGACGAATCTACTAAGCTTCACCAACACTTGCATAACTGCTATGGAAAGCAAGGGTCAAGTTGATGTCATCTATACTGACCTGTAGGCGGCTTTCGACAAGATCGATCACAATGTGCTGTTGGCTAAACTGTCACGTCTCGGATCATGCTCTAAGCTAGTGTCTTGGCTGAACTCTTACCTAAAGGGAAGGAAACTCCGCGTTAAATTTGACTACTGTGTTTCTTCGACCTTCTGCAATACATCCGGTGTTCCCCAAGGAAGCAACTTGGGACCATTATTCCCAACAAACAATTTGAGTTGATTAACAGCTGAATAATCCATTTTTTAGCTGAAGAAGCTTATTTTTGCCTGAATATGCTCTTATTAAACATGCAATGTTTGTTGGGTTGTTCACACTGTTTTTCAACGACGTTGCTTCGAAATTAGGCTTGGACTGCGTGATGATCTACGCCGCTGACCTGAAAATATATTTAGTTATTCGCTCAACTGAAGATTGCCACCGTTTGCAACATCTTCTGGACCTATTTTTTGACTGGTGCCATCGGAACAAAATAATTATTAGCGTACCGAAGTGCTCTGTTATGACCTTTCATCGTTCAAAACAACCGATATTGTTCGATTATCGCATCAAGGGTACTTCACTTAAACGAGCTGAAGTGATTACTGATCTCGGAGTTGTGCTGGATCCAAAACTGACGTTCAATTCTCACTACACTTCGATAATTGCCAAGGCGAATCGACAGTTGGGCTTTATTTCGAAAATTGCAAAGGATTTTACGGATCCATATTGCTTGAAATCCTTGTATTGCGCGCTGGTACGGCCAATTCTCGAAACCGCTTCTGTTGTTTGGACTCCAAATGATGTTTCCTGGACCTTAAGGATTGAACGTGTCCAGCGACGATTCATCCGGCTAGCACTGCGTCATCTACCTTGGCGTGATCCGTTGAACCTCCCTGCCTATCCCGATCGATGTAGACTGTTGGGCAGGGTGTCCATGAAAGAAGGCGAAGACTACAACAGGCGACATTCGTGGCAAAGTTGCTAAATGGTGAAGTCGTTTCTCCCCGGCTACTTTCTATGTTGGACTTCCGTCCTCTTCGGCAGCGGTCACTACTACAGGACAGATTTCACCGTACTTTGTTTGGATATAATGAACCAATATCGTCGATGATTCGAGCTTTTTCGGTGGTGAAGGATCGCTTTGAGTTCGGTGAAACTTCTGGTCGTTTTAAAAATAGAACTACTAGTTTGTCAATTTTGTAGCTGTTTTGTAAATGTATTCTCATTAGTGCTGCAAAATCTCGACAGTACACGGTGATATTAACAATTCTGCTTTGGTCACTCATTTTAGCTAACAGTCATAGTCAAGGCAAACCATGTCAATTGTCAATGACAATGCTGTCAGTGACGAACATGTGCATATTTGTTTATTAGCTAAATTTGTAACAAAATTAAACGACTTGAGCAAAACAATTACATGGATCCATTTTAGTGAACAAGTATCTATATCCTGAGCTACTTGGATAACAATAATGTGACACAGAATGTACTAAATTACACTTTTTGTTACCAGGTGAACCTTTGTCATTGACGAAAAAATGAATGAGTTTTTGACGAAGGTTTTTTTGAGGATCAAGTCTGTCAGTGACTATGTGACGAACAATTTTGTCAATATCGTTAAGACCACATATGTCAGATGAATTACAAATAAATAAATAAATAAATAAATAAATAAATAAATAAATAAATAAATAAATAAATAAATAAATAAATAAATAAATAAATAAATTGATTGCTTCTTCTCTTTCTTCATCTTCATTTTGTCGAATTTCATGCTTATTGCTTATCGTATATTACCTTATTGCGTGCTATCACCTTATTGTTCTAGATGCACTTCCACAGTTATTAATTGAGAGCTTTTCAAGCCTGTACCATTTTTGCATTAGTATAATTGTGTGGCAAGTCAAGGGGTTGGTCACTCCGCACAGTGTGCCAAAAATACAGACGGACACACCTAGGGCACTTTCAGTGGCACCTATGGTTAGAAATTTTCATGATATTTAAACTTACTGGCAACACTGTACTATTTCTGCACCTGCTCTGTGCATGTGTCAAAATGAAAATCATTGTTGTTGACACAATCCGATTTTTGATTTCTTAACTTCAACCGTGAATTTCCTCACAGATGACATATTGCCAAAACATTAGGATGATCGTGGTCATCAAGGCGATGACCTTAGACAAGTACAACAGTAATCTAGGGGTCTTACTGGAAGGCTTCGATCGTCATGAGTGGAGGTTCTCCGATCTCGAACTGTTCGAGGATCTGGTGCGGAAGCCTTTGGTGTCTCAGCACAGTTTGATCGAAGGTGGGAAGTTCCGGAAGCTGATTGAAAAGATGACCATAAAGGGACTGCTACTGGTCATAATGCCGATTCAGAATGTGATTAGTGAGTTGGTTAGTGGGGAGAGTCAAACCCTGAAAGAGGAAGTGAAAGGAACGTTGAAGATGGTGGTAGATCGGTTTGTGGCGGGGAGATTCGTAACGGAGCTGAAATCACAGCCGAAGGAGGTTAAGTGGAATTGTACAATGTTGATTGGTCAGTTGTTGGGCTTCAAGAGGTGAGCTCTTGAAAGTTGACATCGGTGAGTTGGTTGAGGGATAGGTATAGCTTTTAGACACGACTCTGGTGGCTAGAAATAGAATATTCAGGCTTGGCAGAGAAGAACACCCGGCGAAGTGTAAAGAGACCGGTGTTTTCCATGGTGCCAGCAATTGGAGCAGTTCGGTAAGCATTTTAACATCGCGATGTTTGCAATCATCCTCGAAGAACTGATACGAACGCAGCTTTTCGAACTCCATGAGGTACGAATTTATTATGGAATCAGAGCCGCACAGAAGGTCGTAAAGGGATCGGTGTCCATACAAAGGCCATCATCTGGCTGTAGTAGTTTTATCAGTGGTCGTTTAGCATATTTGATTTCGTAACGCTTCACCACTTCGTTGATCATCCTGAGGATCAGCCAACCAACACTCAATTTCATCATTCGTTCCTCATCGTAACTGACATATGTAGATGTATTCGCCTTCGATGATCACCGGTGTTTGCTTTTCTACTATCGACAGCACCTCAGCTTTTACAGGTGTTCTCTGGCCAGCACTGCTTTTCACTAGAGACATCAGGCTTCTCTCAATTTGTCCGATCGTTGGACGATCTAACCGTATGGAAATATTAAACCCCACCTCCACCAGGGAAGTCTGATTCCGGTTGAAACTCCCACTAGAACGCTGGCGACGCATCTTTGATTGAGTCGATGGTTTTCCGGAGGAACTCATCCCGGAAGCGTTCCTCAGAATCTGAAAAGCATCTGGACCACTTTCCTCTGATGATGCACGCTCGCTACGTCTACTCACCAGCGTCACCTGTGGTTAATCCGAGTTCTCATCATACTCCAATCCAGTAGAAGTTATTGTCCTGTCGGAAATTTAGAACATTATCGTTCCAAGCTTCGATTCGCTGGCTAAGGCCATTACTTATTAGGTTCAGTGTAGTACTTTTCCGATAGAATTTTGGAGCAACGAACCGAGATTCACGACAGTTAGGATCTGGGATAGGATACCACTGCTTGTTGTTTTGTTTCAAAACAAAACATGTGAACTGTCAAATTAACCGGGTTGCCAAACACACCATTATATAAACAAAAAAAAAATGAGTCTGATGACTCTCTCGGCACTGCCGGCACACGTGAGGCACACTGAGAAAAATGTTGGCGCAAAATGCGTGTGTAGAGTGACCACCCCTTGGTGGCAAGTACAATCATACTCTATGCCCAGGGAAGTCTTTTCCAACCCGAAAAATTCCTAGTCCGGACCGAGATTCGAACCCAGTTTCCTCCAGCATGGCCTTGCTTTGTAGCTGCGCCTTTACTTACTGAGCGAAGGGATGCCCCAGAATTGAATTAGGGTGTACCTTAAAAATAAAAAATAAAGTGTTCAGCTCTAAATCTTTGAAAAATGTTCGCAATATTAGTAAGTACGAAACAATTAGAGATATTATGTTTTTTTTTTAATATAATTTGACACAATTTATGGTCATTGTTTTTTTTTTTATCAAAACATTAGTAGCAGCTCTTGTAAAAAACCTGGTCGACCTCCTGGGTTGCGGAAACAAAATTGCCTTCCACGTCTGTCCTTTGGAGAATATACTGAAGAATGCACACCTGGACTCTTATTGAGCGTTGCAATATGGAGTGAGGTAAGTATTTTTTAACAAAACCTCGAAACCTCGGGAATTTCCACAATTTAAACATAGTTCTCAGGCTCAATCTCATGCAATATCCATCGCATTCACACAGCTCTCAACTTTGCTGACCTTCGATCCTGGGAGTATATCTAGGCAGTTTACTATCCAGTTCCTATTAGCCACGAAGTGGACAAACAACAAGTGTTGTTAAATCGATTTTAATTCAGCCATAGTTTGAATAATATTTGTATATAAACCACGTTAACCTTTGTTCAGCTTTTGATCATCTAAATCTGGTGATTTTAATCAGCCAAAAGCATCATATAAATTACAAGCTTTTTGAGGCATTTAATAACAGGCTTTTCCAACCCTTGTTCAGCCTGCAAGTTTTATTTAGAAAAAATTTAATAATGGAAGACCGCTATGAAGCTAAAAATTACTTTTGCATTTAGGGATTCGAACCCGCAGTCGCTGATTCACAGGCATCCATCATACATACTGGACCACTCAAGCATATGTGTGGCAAATGGTATGATCATTATCTTGAAACACGTCAAATTTAAGTTGAATAACAGCAACCGGAAGTGTATTATACAGCAATGCAGAATTGTATACAACAACTGGTGACAGTAAAATATCTCTCTCATTTTCAAGTTTAGTTAACACAATGTAGACACAAGTTCGCGATTTATTTCGATGGTCATGTGGAAGTACCATAATTAAGGAATGCTGTTTGAAAAATCAGTGCAATAAAGCAGTAAAAACACAGAAATACAAATATTAATACTTTCGACGTCGTAGCAACCCACTTTTACCAGGAGCTATTCCTAAAAATCTCATCTACCTTGTCTCTACTGCTGCCGCTGTTTGAAATTAGAAAGATAAGCAGTGAATTTAGAAGAACTAAAATGCCGGAAATGCAACGAGTGACGCTGACTACGTTTAACAAATCAGACTGTCAAAATATTTGTAGTGCATTGCTGATAAGTGTTAAGCAAATATAAGGATTGTTCAATCTTTAGATCAGCTAACGTATTGAGGTTGAATTATGGGGATACAATTAGCTTCATTCACTACTAATCAACTATATATTCAGTCTGCTGTTAATCAGCTTTTTTCACCTTAAATCAAACAATAATCAGCTTCTGTTCTTACTATTCAGCTTGAATTGTTACTTGGACAACTAGGTAACTCTAGGTTTTTGAATTTCACCCGAATTAAAACAGCTCTTCTTTTTTCAAAAATATACACAAGATCCCCCCGAACACAGAACGATGATACTTCGGAAATGCTTTCATGTATCATGACGGAGCTTGATATGTCGTGCTTAGTTTGGTACGAAAAACTACCAGTATTCACTTGAAAATCCCACATACTATCTTTAGAAAAAAATACGAAGAGTGTGCTCTATTTGAATACCCGGTTAGGTTACCAGGCAACCGGGTGACGATGTTTCGTTTTGAATGTTTTGAAAGCATATCCTACATAGCAAACAACCTCTTATCAATCAAAGTACTTTCTGAGAGCACCACTCAAATTTAAAATTTCAAATATTTTAATGCCATTGCATAGCCTTCCAAAATTCACATCTACCATCTGCTGCATCATTTTTTTTTTCCCAGAAAAAATCATTAATGAACCCTACGTTCGGATCTTCTGATAGCGTTGAGAGGTTAATGCGGAAAAAAAAATCCATTCATCCTTGCAAAATGAGTTGTGCTCGTATGAGGTTGGGTGCACTCAGAACCCAAAGCGAACAAAAACTTCCAACGGGGAATGCATTCATTCCGTACACCAAGAGAAGGTATCTCCACAGCTTTGAATGAGTAACGAATGTACGGAAAAAAACTGAATGAAAAGGAAAAGTCAGGATATGCCAAATGAGATCCACCCACGTCGCTTCGTCGAAGCAGGCCATGTTGCCGTGCGAGCGCGCATCTCCATGGGGATATAATGTTAATTTATGTAAAGTGCATGGAGCCAGTCCTTTTCTCGTCCTCATGCTTTTGCCTCTTGCCACTATTTAGGTTCAAATGGTTTCAGTATTAGAATTTTATATCACCATCAGCACTGGAGAGCTATTCGTGTCTCAGTCCGCTGGCTCTTGTGTTTAGTGGATATCTTGTTTCAAACATGAGTATTAAAATCAGAAACGAAATCACACTCTGCAACCATTGCATCAGCTGGACAGCACTGCCTCGCTGTGTATCTGTCAAACATGAGACAGAGAAGCACAGACATCATAAAAGCTTGGCAATTTTTTCTCCTTTCAAAAAACATGAGAAATAACATCCTCGGTAGCTCATCATCACGAGCTGAATGAGGCCAAACCATTCTAGGCATCATCGTCTAGTCCGGCAGCAGATTGAAACATAACCCCACTTTTTGTACCTACCACTTTCGCCGGGAGTGACATTTGACGACATTCAACGGGGCCCATTCTCGCTATCAGACATCGTCATTTGCTTTATGTTTATCTTCATCCACTCACCAAATGAGAGCTGTTGATTTGGACCAAAGTTTTGTTGGTATGGAAACGAAAAAAAAAAAAATGTATATGCATAGAAAATGTTAGGCAAGTGTCCTTTCATATAATTATGAATGGACGGTTCGGGTGTAACCTTCGAGCAGAGGTTTAATGGATTCGAATGAGTGTGTCAACTTGACATTTTGAATGTTTGCATTGGGAATGTTTGTTTGCACAGAATAAGAAGAAGCAAAACCACCCGTTAGGCGGTAGGGTAAATTTGACTTTAATGAACCCTTGCTTCACCCTTCACTTACGGATTAATGTGATTGTGCGAATAATTGTTCAATGTTTGAGTGATTTACCGATGAGTTGCATACCTTTTCCTACTAATTTGGAAAATTGTGGTCAAGCGGAAAATTGTGGTGCTAGTTAAAATAAGGTTAATACTCCAGCCAATGAATATACAATTTAAACTATGAAAAATTGGTGTATTTGGAATGGGTTCGATCTCAAGCAACTCGCACGATCAACTTCAAACATTCTCAAAAGATAGCATTTTTATAGGTTTTTTATAAGAATTGTACTCGAAAAAAATGCACGATTTTTATCCGTGTGTAACTTTTTTATCCGTGGGTAAAAATTGATGAAAATCTGGGTATAACTAGTTTGGAGTGAATTGTTTACATGTGCAAAATTTCATAACAATCGGTTCAGTGGTTATTGAGATGTCATCGAAACAAGAAGAAAATCGCCGGAGAATTTTGCGCGCCGTCATGGAAAATCCGACTGCGACCATGAGATGGATCGGAAGGCAACTGGGAATCACCCATACAACTGTGTCTCGAGTGGTAAAATTGTTTAAGGTGTCCCAGACGACCGAGCGGCGGGCTGGAAGTGGAAGACAATCGAAGACAGCTGAACCTGTGAAAGCCCGGAAGGTGTAGGATTATTTCAAGCGTAATTAGAACCTTTCGATTCGCGACGCGGCTCTGAAGGCAAAGTGTTCCGCCTGGTTCGTTGAGCAAACCATGAAACGAGCTGGGCTTCGTGTATTCAAGGTCCGGAAGGCACCGAACCAGCGTGATCAACAAAACACGGCGGCCAAATCCCGCGCAAGGAAGCTGTATCGAGAGTGGTTAATAGAATGATGCAAAATTTGAAATTATCGCTCCACAGTACTTAAACGATTCCAAATTGGATCCTGACTAACCTCTTAAAATTTAAACCCATTTGGTGAGAAACTGAGATGGCACAAACCATTTGAAGTTTGTATGGGAATTACTATGGTAAAACCAAGATTTTTGTTCATGTCTATCTAATAATTCACCATATCGGTCTGCTTCAAAAACTTTCAACTTTTCCCAGCTACAACTTTGCTGAAGACCGCTTTTTGATCAAATGCAAGGATCGAAAGTTATTAATGGTTCAATGCACTGCTGTCTTATGATCATGCTCAATCAACTGCTCAGCAGGCAACATTGGTGTTTCTGGAGCGTTGAATAGGACACAAAAATAATGGCTACTATGTCACACTGCAAAATACAGTGTTGCCTACAGAGCAGCTGCTTGATCATGTCATAAGTTTACCAATCTCTTAAATAATTAATAACTATTTCCTGTCTCGTTTTACATAGAAACGATCTTCAGCAAAGTTGAAGCTGAGAAAATTTTCTATAAGAATAGCTATCGAACTGCAGAATAACTGCAGCTCAATATGGAAAAAGACTAGAAGGCAATGAACAAAAAGTTGAGATTTCCCATAGGAATTTACATGTAAACTTCAAATGGTTTGTGCGAAATCTGTTTCTAACCAAATGAGTTGTAACTTTTGGAGGCTAATCACAACCCGATTTGAAACCATTTAAGCACTGTGGAGCGAAAAAGTCAAATTTTGCATCAGTCTAGCGGTTAACTAAACCGATGTGTGTGGTTATGGATGACGACACCTACATCAAGCAGGCGCAAAGCAGATACCGGGGCTGGAGTTCTACGTTGCCAAATCACGGTTTGATGTTCCGGAAGACATAAGGAAGAAGAAAGTGGACAAATTCTCCAAAAAATACTTGCTCTGGCAGGCCATATGCCAATGCGGTAAACTGAGTAAACCGTACATCACAATGGGTACCATCAGCAGCGAAATTTACCGCACCGAGTGCCTCCAGAAGCGTCAGTTGGCCTTCCTGCGGTCCCACGGAGGCGAGACATTATTTTGGCCGGACCTGGCATCTTGCCATTACGCGCGATCGACGTTGGATTGGTACAGAGACAACCAAAAACCGCCAACCCCCCAAATTCACTAGAGATTCGTCCGGTGGAAAGATTTTGGGCCATAATGAAGGCCAAAGTTCAAAAATCGACCGAAGTGTTTAAGAACGAGCTGGAGTTGAAGAAAGAACGGATGAAAGGGATCAAAAAGGTCGGCTCCACCATTGCACAAAATGTAATGAGGTGTCTTAAGGGAAAGGTGCGGGCTTTCAGCAATGGAAAGGAAATTGAATAAAGTAATTATGCCGAAACATAATCCATATGTATTAGTTCATTCCCTGAAAGTTTTAAGAAAATCCTACTTAAAATAAATTTTTGGCGAACACTTTTGTCTGGTGCATTTTTTTTTCGAGCACAGGCTTTTGAATAATTTAAAAAAATCTTAATGAAGTTGAATTTTTGTTGTAAAAGTTTGGATGTTTACCCAAAATTACTTTTTTTTTACGTGCATATATTTAGTTCAATGCAATTTTGACGTACAACTACGTCTTTATCGACAATAGTGGGGTGCAAATCAAAAAATATGTATGGTGAATAAGTTTTAGGTTTTCAACTCTTGTAACTTTGTCATTTATGTATGAAATTAAAATCCAAATACGCCAATTGAAAGGATATTACTTCACAAATCTGCTGCAATAAAAACTTTCTCAATTTTCCATAAAAAACATTTGATAAATGTACAAATAAAATGGTTGCACATCGTTCTGTTTGAACCTGAAAAGATATAAAAGAGCTCTGCTATCGTACCGCTTCGGACGGCGTGGCACTGGTTCCCGCAGCAAGCTGGAGCAAGTTAGCCGTTAGTGTGGTGTTTACATCTATGCGGATTTGCTAGCGCTAGCATACTAGCACTGTGCAGAAAAGTTGCTAGCTTAATGTAAGCAGGGCATCAGCAGCTACCAGAATGTGCTAGCTGGCTAGTACACTAGCGTTAGCATATTCGCATAGATGTAAACACCTCTAGGGGTTGGTCATTAACTACGTAGACCGTTTTGGGGGGGGGGGGGGAGTTATTCGCAATTATCCACAGCCCATACAAGGGGAAGGTAAGAATCCCTAAAACTGTCCTGCCCATTTCATAAAAAAAAACGGCGGGAAATCCTGTAGGGGTGGAGCTTAGAAAGATTTTTTTTGTGCAGAATACGTAAAAAAGGATGGACTTCGGATGTCAATCTAATTGCATATGTAGAAGTACCAGATATTTTTTACAGCCAGTTGGATGCGAAGGATCGTCATGCAGACTATTCTCCGAAACGATCCAAGATCACTGCAGGGAGAGTTCGGTGTTATCAAGCAAGTCAGAGGTAATGCGTCACCATTTACTGGTTGGGACGCTGGAGAAGGTGAAAGCAACTCGAGGTAGGACATTCAAATTAATTTGTAACAACATTTGAAGCTACGAATTTTGGTTGAACCTATCCAAAAATGAATCATGTTGGTTAAAATTTAATCCATGAAAGTCCAATAAACTTTTCATAAAAGCTCATAACCTTAAAGAAAAAGATTTATTTAATGATTAACATAATTTTGGTTCTTTTGTTTTCAAAAATAGCTCACTGTTAGGGCAGGAATCGTGGTTTTCCGGCGGGGTATTTTGGGATCACACACGGACACTAGTCACTAAAAAACGGAACGGCAAAATCGGCGGAGTAGGCACTCAAGATCACCAAAACTTCATTTAATTGGAAAAAAACGATCTTTATTTCTTGGCTGTTGGAACTTTACTAACTCACTTTTATTCCTTTACATTGTCTATTTATCCTACGTTGTGTTGGAAACATTTTATCTACAAAACTTGCATGCAACATTTGCAGTGCAGTACTAGAACTGCCAGCACTGCCTGCCTTTATGGGCAACAATTATTTTGAGAACTGTCACTCACTTTTAACTAATTTTCTCATCAACATGGCTCACTTTAGAACGTCCATAAGAAGAATGTTTACTTATATTTTCATAAAAATTGTGCAGCATAATACTACTACCCAAGTACCACACAAAACATCTTTTTAAATAATAATTCAAAAAGCATGTTCTATAAGTGTATATTATCCTCTCGCTTGGTTGTATGCCATGCGTGACAACTTGATGGATAATAAAAAAAAAATGGTTTACCAAGAAGCGGAGTTGGTCTACTAGAGAAATTCTAAACCTAGTGCGATGAATACCTGATTTCAAATTCCATGCTCGGTTATGTCTTATTTTTGTTTCGGAGAATATTTTTTGACCATTTAATTGTATTGGTTATTACGATGTTATAACCACCTGCTTAAGTACTCATCCCCCTAGGTAAAAAATCAAGATCACAGGTATAAAAATGACAGTACAATGTGTTGAATCGGACCTACAACTCAATTTCATTACTTCATTATGACGGCTACCAAGCCTTTGGGATTTTCCTTATTAGAGAATTGTATAGATTTGTCTCCTTTAGCTTACTTAAATCTTTGGTTTTTATTAGTAAGGTAGGTTCAACACATTGAAGTTTCATTTTGAAGCCTGTGATCTAGACTTTTTTTACCAAGGGGATGAATACTTAAGGGGGTTAGATTTTGATAAGTTCTTTAGTGGGAATGACACTGATGAAGACTGCACATTGTAGTCGCAATACGTATCTGTCATGGATACCAAAATTAATTAAGTGGAATTAAATGGAAGATAACCTTTTTTGCTGTTTTATTTAAGTATTATGGTTGGACCTAATTGTTTCCTGCATTGGCTGTCAGGTGTGCTTCGGATTGTTCACAATTTCCTTCGCGCGCAGGGGTGGTAGCAGGTCACTTTTTAGTGACTTGGTCACTATTTTTAAGCCAGTCACTAAAAAGTTACTTTTTACACCAAAAAGTCACTAACGGCGCCGGGGGTGTAGTGGTAAGCGTGATTACCTCTCACCCCAGCAGGCCTGGGTTCAATACCAGTCGGCGCCGCCGGGATGTTCTGAGGCATAACATCTCTGATCACGCCTTCCTTCGGATGGGAAGTAAAGCCGTTGGTCCCCGGTTCATGAGTTGATGGGTCGATAGGTAGGGTTCAGGTGTGGGAGCTGCCTTCCTGGCACGTCGGTAGCATTGGTGCTCAGCACGGAAAACAAGATCGACGGAAAAAACAAACCAAAGGAAAAAAAAAAACCAAAAAGTCACTGTGACTTCCCTAAAAATAGTCACTAAAGTCACTTTGTCACTACTAAAATAAAGTTAAATTTAAAACTATCAACAAAATGTTTAAATTAAGTACTTGGCACTAAGAAGTTTACAGTAATTTTAACAAAATATACATATCTGTTAAAAAATTGAAAACTTTAACCACAAGTGACAAGTGAACCGCAAAACTTTAGAACACCAGGAAAACTATTGGGAAATGCCTACAATTTCGATTAAAATTCGGGAAAAATATACCTCCTTTCCCAAAAAATAAATTGTAAACCTTGGAAACTTTCCAAAGGTATTTGTCTGTGATAGATTTTCAAAAGTCTTTCAAGGATGATTAAGAACTTTAAAAAATCCAAAGTAAATTTGAAGAGAATTTTAAAGCATTCTAGGGATGACACCAAGGTATATCAGAGAAGAATACCAAAGTTCAGACTACGAAAGTCTCATGTAAAATTAAGTGCTTTGAGGACCGATTTCTTCTTCTCTGCTTAAATATTAAGCCAGGTTTACCTATATAATTTAACTTGGCTTAACACGTACGAGCGTCGCTTTTGATTATTGTTTAAATTATTAGCGACGTAAAATTCAGCTCCGAAACAATTTTGGAAATAATTCTAAAATAATTGAGAGTGCATATTAACGACAGTTCTGAGAAGAGTTCTATGATGAGGATTCTAGGTCCAATTCTAATGAGAATTCCAAATTAGTTCTGAAATTTTGCTCTGATGAAAATTCCATGAAAATCCAAAGATGGTCTCTGCGGATAGTTCTAAAAGAATTCTGGGGTGATTTGTGACGATACTTCCAAGAGAATTCGAAGAGAGAGAAAGAGGGAGTTCGAAATAAATTACAAGATGAATTCCAATGGAATCGAATTTTAAGGATTCAATCCCAAAGGAATTCTGAGAAGAGTTTCAAAGTTTGTGATGGATTTTTGATTTGAGAATTGTGAGGAAATACTATGGGGATTCTTAGGAGAATACGAATTGAATTTCCAATTGAATGCGAATGCAAGGGAGAAGTCCAAGTTCATTCTAAGCAGAGATTTATGAAATTTCTGAGGTTACATGGAAATTCTAAGGATGGATTTATGCAAGGAGCCTTCAGGTAGTTCATAGAATAATTAATTCAAAATTGGAAATAATCTGCTTTTACTAATCATGTGTTATTACTTCATGCGTGAATTTAACGATTTACATAGTATATACAGTCAAGATCACTATAGTACGAATTCGTTCTTGCCGGATTCCTATAGTACGGTTGCCACTGGATTCCTGTAGTACGGTCGATCAGGAATTAACGAATACACGTAGCACATGGGATTTAAGCTAATTGGGACCAAACACTGATTGTACGGAAATTTGAAGAGATACCTTCCTGGCGTCTTTGGAGAAGTTGTTAAGCAGATGGTTGGTCACCTTTTGGAAATAGTCAGTTCCCGATAAGTCACTAGACTAGTCCTGTGGAAGATCCCGAACATCTGTGAAAGTGGTCATTTTATGAAACTGATCCTAGAGCTCTGCGGTTTTTTCAAAACCACTCATAGACGTCTTATCACATTTAATTCAAAGTGTTGGCAAGAAAATGGACGCTGGGGACTACGGGATGGTTCACTTAAAGATCCGGAATATCCGTAACAGTGGTCAATCAAAACATATGACTTTCCGGATGTTTTTCCTAAAGGTGGTCATCTATCTTGTTTATAATTTTTCAGAAGACACCAGGAAGTTATTTCTTCAAATTGTCCTACAATAAGAGTCTGTCCTCAATAAGCCTAAATCCCATATAATACGTGTATTCGTTAATACCGGTTCCTATAATGCGGTCCCTATTAACCGTACCATAGTAATCTTGACCACTTTTACGGATGTTCCGGATCTTCCGGTGGACCGTGGTTCCCTGGGAGCATATTCTAGTCACAACTCCAAATGCATTCTGATAAGACGTCTATGAGTTATTTCGAAAAATCTGTGGAGCTCTAGGATCAGTTTCTTGAGTTTACCACTTTCACGAATTTTCCGGATCTTCCGGTGGACCATCCCGTGGCCTCCAGTGTCCATATTTCAGTCACAACTTCGAATTCATTCTGATTCTGAGCATGATTCTGATGTCTAGAAGTGATTTTGAAAAATCTGCTGAGCTCTAGGATCAGATTCATGAATTGACAACTTTTACGGATATTCCGGATCTTCCAGTGGACCATCCCGTGGTCTCCAGAGTTCATATTCCAGTAACAACTCCGAATTAATTCTGATAAGATGTCTAGGAGTGATTTCGAAAAAAAAATTGTTGAGCTCTAGGATCAGATTCATGAATTGACCACTCGTACGGATGTTCCTGATCTGCCGGTGTGCAATCCCGTGGTCCTATGGGTCCATATTCAGGTCACAACTCCAAATCAATTCTGATAAGACGTCTATGAGCAGTTTCGAAAAAACCGCGGAGCGCTAGGAATTGAATTGATCACTTTTACGGATGATCCGGGTCTTCCAGAGGATCAGGCTCGTGACTTTCCGGATGCTAAATGTTCCCAAAAGGTGGCAAATTTTCCGTTTAATAACTTTTCAGAAGACACCAGGAAGTTATCTCTTCAAATTACTTTACAATAAGCGTTTGTCCCCAATTAGCTCTAATCCCATATGCTATGTGTATTCGTTAATGCCGGTTCCTATAGTGCGGTCCCTATTAACCGTACTATAGGAATCTTGACTGTACAAAGAAGAATGCGAGCAAAGGACAATTTTGAGGAAGGTACGAATCGGGTAGTTGTTTACGTCAGATGGCGACTTGAGTGTGAAACAATCGATAGAACTGAACATTAGCAAATCGCCGATCATCCCTTTTGCCAGTGGTGGCAGGGAGAAACACCCCTCACCATCCCTCATTAACGGATGAGCTTGGTAAAGGAGATGCTGTATCCTATTCGTACCTTTCTCAAAATTGTCCCTTGTTCGCTTACTACTTTCTATATACAAATTTCACACTGCCACACTATAACGGAACTATAAGCTCTTTACTTTCATCTCCTCATCCATCGTATAAAATGTCCACTTTAATTCTGATATTTGATGTTAAGCATTCCCAACTACGAAAATCATCTATTTCCAAGAATTTTGTTGATTGTTCTGCAAACAATTTCAAGAATGCAATATTATGTTTATAAAAGCTTATTTGCCTCTAAGTTCAAGAGAAGGGGAATTATTCTAAAAAAGTTCTTAAGATCATTCCGAATAAATTCTCTGAAAAGTTTTTAGCAAATTATCAAAGTTATCTACCTAGATTTTTTTTTTATATTAATTTATTTGTACAGGCTCAATCGAATAAACTTTACAGAGCCGAGTTATCATTTGCATTATACATGAATAATGTCTTAAATCTAGAGTTAAACGAATTGAACCGATTACTCGCGGTCGTCTCGAGGTTAGTGGAGATTTACAATTTTTTTGATGGGGAAAGGGAGAAGGAGGTTTGAAATATGATTTATTATACAAATATTTAATTAATCCTTAAACATGAACTTATTTCTATTCATCTTGAAAACAAACATTAAAAAAACTACACGCACAATACACAAACTAAACACAAGGTTAATCAAACTTACAATCTAAGGTTAGTATTCTTAAAGTAAACATATATAAGTTTCATAAACTCCAGATCACGTCTAGCCAAAATATCCCGAACTGGAACATTAGGTTGTCTACCTCGAGCCCGAAGGGAATCGCACAGCTCAGATCTGACTCCACGATGCTCAGCACAAGACCAAAGGATGTGATCGGCGTCTTGGTAACCTTGCCCACATTCACAGAGATTGCTGTCTCCCAGCCCAACACGAAACAAGTGAGCGTTTAACGAATAGTGATTGGACATGAGGCGAGACATCAGACGAATGAAGTCTCGACCCACATCCAACCCCTTGAACCAAGGACTCTTCGACACCTTAGGGATGATCGAGAATAGCCATCGTCCCAAACTTCCTTCACTCCATTTATTTTGCCAGCTGGCGAGCGACTGTTGACGATAAATGAAGAAAAATTCATCGTAGGCGATTTGTCGATCGTAAATATCGCCTTGCATAGCGCCCACCTTAGCAAGTGAGTCCGCTTTCTCATTGCCCGGAATCGAGCAATGAGATGGGACCCATGCAAAGGTGATGACAAAAGATCTTAAAGATAAAGCACTCAGAAGCTCTCGTATTTTCATGAGAAAATACGAGAAGTGCTTTACCGGCCTCATGGATCGAATAGCCTCGACAGAACTGAGACTATCCGTAAAAATAAAATAGTGATCTGGTGCAAGTGAGGCGATCGTTTCTAGCGTATATCTACCTAGATATATCAAATATTTAAGGATTTCGAACGCAGAATCAAATTTAAGTTCATAAAAAAAATGGGAATTACTATTTGCTAGTCATCGTGTACAACGTAAGCAAAAGTAAATTATTCAAATCACTTCAAATGCTCTTCACAGGAGATTCCGTTGTGAGATTCGATTAAATTAGAGCAATTTATGAAATTTGATTTTAAGTTCCATGACATATCAAACCGTATTTGAATTTCTAAGTAACCATATAAATGGTTTCTTATTAAGTATTTACAAGCCACTATTTGGTCACTTTTTCCGTAATTTTAGTCACTAAAGTCACTACTATTATATCGCATCAGCACTACCAGCCCTGTTCGCGCGAGTTAACGCCGTCGCTACCCGGAGTTAGCCAACTTGGATCGACGGCACCACCATAGTCAGCAACTTGGGTCACTTGGCAGCATAGGAAACAACAACCATCATCAGCAGTTTCCACGGTTGCACATGACATATGTGGAACTCGATCATCAAAAATCTACCCCATTTCAGTGATTTCAAGTGATATAGAAGGACATCAATCTGTCAAATTGATTATACCAGCTGTAAAATGAGTAAAAGGATCAAGGGGGTTGTCAATTTTATTAAAATAATTCTAACGTGGTTTATAATGATATGTCTTCTTAGTACACTGGAACCTCCATTTACGAACCAAAACGGGGGTTCGTAAATCGAATTAGTGCGTAAAAAAACCTCGTTATTTGGGAATTACTTCGTAAAAAGAAAACTCGTTATTTGGGATTTATTTTGTAAAAAGAGGTTTTTGAAAATATTGTCAAATACCTCACTATATGGGTATTTTTGCAATCGGAGTGACGTGTAGGGACCGGAAATCGATGTCTGAATGGAATTTTGAACTCCAAGATGGCGGCTTCCGGTTACAGAAAAACTTGGAAATTCTGCCAAATACCCCACAATATGGGTATTTTTGGAATACATAAAAACTTGGAAATTCTGTCAAATACCACCCCACAATATGGGTATTTTTGGAATCGGAGTGACGTGTAGGGATCCGAAATCGATGTGTGACGTCATTTTGAAATCCAAGATGGTGGCTTCCGGTTACATAAAAACAGAAAAAATAATGTTAAATAACCCACAATATGGATATCTTAAGAATCTGTGTGACGTGTAGGGACCGGAAATCAATGTCTGACGCCATTTTGAAATCCAAGATGGAAGCTTCCGGTTGCAGGAAAACAGAAAAATACCGTTAAATACACAACAATATGCATATTTTTGGAATCGGGGTAACCTGTGAGAACCAGGAATCCATGTCTGACGTCTGACGCCTTTTCGAAATCCAAGATGGTGACATTCGGTTACAGAAACACTGGAAAATACTGTCAAAATCAGGGTGACTTATTAGGACTGAAAATCCATGTCTAACGCCATTTTGAAATTCAATATGGCGACTTCCGGTTACATTATTAGAGACCTAATTTAAAACTAATGACTGGAAAAATTAACTTATTTCTTGAAAAAATTTTTATCCCACAACATGCATGGCGTCTTTCTGGACAATACTGGGGTGCTACTTCAAAATATATAACGATTTGTTTAGGATCCCATATTTGAATTTTCATAATTTATTACATTCCAGGAAAAATACTTGAACCAACATTGAATCATAACCGAAACATTGAAATACTTGAAAAAATTAAAATTTTTAAAAATTTCGAATACCCCATGTTGAAGTTTTTTGTTAGATTCAAAATGGCTGAATTTCAGCTCAACTGTGAATGAATAACAAAAAAAAAAAATATTCAAAGTTTCATGTAAATCGGAGAAGATCGAGTATGCATTTCTTTGTTTTTTTGCTATTTGGTCTGAAAACTATCCATAGAAAATGATCCTTCACTTAGACCATTTATGCAAAAAGTAGCTCTCATAACCACGATTTTTTTTTCTCATTACACCTATGGGTTAGTATATCTGAAATATCTTGATTTGATGTTTGGTCTGCCTTATTTTGCTTATCTAGACAAACGTTTAAAACGGGCGGAAAATCTAATGAGATAACAAACCATATTTTGACTATTCTATAGACTTTAGATGTTTGAATTATATTTACGAAATCGCCTCTTTGCTCAAAATTCCATCATTCAAAATTGTACCACAGTCACCATAGCAAGCTCCTCGAAGCGGAACCATATTTTCCAAAACCGCAAAAATTGTCACCCAAGAGCACATTCCAGCTGGCTGAGCCAATCGTTACGCCAATTAGCCAACCACTGGTAGCCACAATCAAGAAATACACTGGTCCTGCTCTTTGGTCAACCACTTGCCTCCCTCATGCCACCACATTTTCACACTCATACACCGCCAGTCCTAACCTAGCAACAACGGATGAGCGACTCTACAGCAGCAGCAGTTGCAAACTTTCGAAAGACGAATTTCCTGATTAACGCTTTGGCTTGCGACTTTATGAATATGCAAGTGCCTTCTTCCTACTCCTCCTGCCAGTCGCCTGTTGTGACATTCCGTTGAATTAGAAGATACAACTCTCGCTGGCTTATTCTAATCAACGAACTACAAGAGAGCTCTTCCACGTAGCTGCCGAGAAGCCACCCTCTCCGACGATAATTTAATTTCATTTACTTTTACATACAATTTTGGATTTCGATTCGTTGTTGCTTTCCCTGCACTAAGCTCAGATCGAGAAAAGCGGAACTTGTGGTTCCATAGGACATGGTGCAGTTTAAGCATCTGCTTCCTTCTGCTTGAGCCATCGGGGAAGAAAGTTGGCAAGATCTTCACCTTTTGTTTGGAATTCCGTTTGGTCGTAATTTTCGAATAATTCATAATTCCGTCAACACGTTCCATATGTTCGAAATTTTTGGAACCCCAATGGAGACGGAGTAAGTTTGAGTTATCTTGACATATGTTTGTGGAAATGTGCGACTTTGTACTTTTAGCATCGTGTCTTTGTTCCAACAAGATCGTTTCAATAACAACTAAAAATGTCCCCATGGTTAAGAATTATAAAAACAGAACACGAATCTCCTTTCTTGCATTCATTGTTTTCAACGCTCATTTGACCTTTCCCGACTTCCGGACCTTACTACTTTTCTACCCCCTCAAAGTGGGCAAACATTTTGCACTCTTATCCCTCGCATTCACCTCCAAAGTTTAGCTACAAAACTCCTCGCAATTAGACTTTATCGCTCTCGAACTTGCGCTTGCTTCGTGAAGCGAGAAGCAGGCGTCGTATCCCGCGTGGACTATGACAATCTGCACTCAGCACCATGGCATGGCCTACTCCAGTGCAACTTTCCCGCTATCTACCCATCATAGTAGTCCGTTCAAGGCGAAATACCCAGGAGCGAAAAACATGCGGATATCCACTGGTGAAGTGTCATAACCGTAGCACATTGCACCATTGACGCAGTGGGGGCTCATTTGTGAGATGATTGTCGTTTCGGAGGGAGTACAAGGAAACTGTTGAAGTTTGCTCGGGCACTAAAAGCATCACCAGGGGTCATCTTATCATTCGTAATTGTTAGTTGAGCTTCAAATGGCAGCTAATACAAAGAATCAAAACAAAATCAGCAGCTCAGAGGTTGGAGACCAGTCAGTCATGTCCGTTTCCGTTGACGTTCTTCTGAGGCCCCGGAAAGCGTTTATTCCCGAGAATGTTGTTGGTGCGGTGATTTTCGATTCTTTTCAACTAGAAGATTGAAAGTGTGAGTATCGGATGCCACCGAAACGTACAGACAGGCAGACAGACGAAGAAGGCCAGTCGGTGGTGAAATTTTATTACGATTCGATTGGAAATTGCTTGCCCGGAGATCATTGATTGGCTTTTATGTGCTTTGTTCCAGTTCGTTGGTGGCTCTATTAAGGACGAAGGAAAACAAAAGGTCGATACACATTCGTGTTTTTCAAACGAGCTCCTAGAAGTGCAGTAGTAGGTAGGTACATATGTCGAGAGAGATCCAGAGAATTGCAGGAGCAACACTGACTGGGTTATCGATTTCAGGAGAATTGAATTAGTGACTCGAAACGACTTCATCGCCTGTGGGAAGCACCGGCAGTAACGGAATAAGGCTGCTGTCGATATCGATATCATTTTGTTGAGGAAGTGCAGATGCTGCGGTGGTGTTCGAGGATCAGGTTTTTTTTGTTATTTAATTTTTAATTTAATAAGGTAATAATTTACCAATGTTTTGAATATTTTGTGCTCAACTGTTTTTAAGTAAGTCGTGCTGGGAAATATATGCAAAATACAGAAAACATGTAATAGGGTAAGCGCAGTTATTTACTAGATTTAACTATTATTTACAGGAACTAGTACTCCATTATTTGGTCCTGCGTGTGTGTTCAATCTAACGCTCACTGGCTGACAGTAGTATTATAGAAGAAATATGCTATTAATCATCTTTGAAGTGACAATTGAATGCAGCTTTAGTCCGGGACTTAGAAGGTGATAGCTCTACTGCAGATCCAGCAACCTATTTTAGAATGCCTGGTAATTCACTTCCATTCCGAGGTCACTATCCAATACAATAAGTCCCACATGTAAACACTACCGCTACCAAATGATTTCAAACCATGAAGTTTCGAAATCCAGCGCGTGTTTAGTAGTGTTTTTAAATAGGCTATAATTGATTTATAATCAGATAGATTTTACCAAAATCCACCTCCGAAAAATCACCAGTCCGTCTACTGACAGTAATTAATAAATCCTTTCGTTCATGTTTTGTTATCAACCGATTATGGTTGCTGGTGAGTATACAGACGATCGCGTGATACACATTGAGAGTACGTCTGCCTCTGTTGACAGCAAAGAGAACACTTTGAATTATATAACTTAGACTGTCGCTAATTTCCCCATAGACCAATTGTACTCTAAAAGACGATTCGAGCAGACCCGACCTTATCCGATTAGCATGAAACTTTGCAAAATTGTTTGTTATGGGAAATCATTCACATTTCTTTGAAAATTCAGCAATTTTGATTCTTGCAAATATTTTTCTAAACGGCACTATTTACAACTTTCATTATATTTTTTTGTATTACTTCTGCGTGAAGTCAACGATGTACATGGTTGAAGATGCTAGCATGACTTAAGTGATAATTTTTATACGATAGATGAGGAGATGAAAGTATAGAGTTGATAGTGTGAAAATTGTATTTAGAGAGTTTAGAGCGAACAAGGACAACTTTTTACGTAGGTACAAATCTGTTTGATCATCTCTTTTTACCAAACTCCCCCGTTTGAGAGGAATGGTGAGGGGTATTTCCCCTTCTCACCACCGGTCCTAAAAAATAGCATCTTCAGCTATAAGTTTTTACAAATTTTAAATTTATCACACCACAAAAACGCCACTTCTAATCGAATTTATAATTTAGACACAGTTGAAGGGAAAAATAAAGTCTATCTAAAATAAGAAAACACATTTTTTTTTTCATGAATACAGCTCGAAAATGTATTAAAGCTTTTTGTTCTACAATTTTTCAATTGTGGATTTCTTATCGCAAAATAACTTTATAAATATTTACTTTTGTATTTTTCCTTTTATTAAAAAACCAAAAACACTCCATTTTGAAAAACCTGCAAGATTCAAAATGGAGAAATTTTAATATGAACTTTAATGATTGCCTATAACAAACACTAATGTCAAGTTTTATGCAAATCTAAAAAGAAAGAGTAAAGAATTCATTTTATTTGCGATTTGGCCTGGAACTACTTTATAGAAAACACATGTTTCCTACAGAGAAAAAGCAGGAAATCGATTGCGGATGGCTTCACTTGAGACAGACCACGATTAAACTCCATTTTTTCCCATATTTATCTGAAATTTTCTGAACTTCTCGAAAGTTCACTAAATTTCTCCGAGTGTCGCTAAACGTCACAGACTTATCTAAAATGCTATGAATTTCCCTGAAGTTCTCAGAATATTTCTGAACTTTGCTGATCTTCTCTGAAAATCTCAAAGGTCTTCTTCAGAGAAGATCAGTAAACTTCAGTTAAATTCTCATTACTTCAGAGCAATTTTCTGAGAACTTAAGCGAGGACCAGGAATATCAGAAAACTTCAATAAGATTTTAATGACTTCAGAGAAGATCAACAAACTTTAAGGAAATTCTGAGAACTTCAGAATAAATCAACGAACTTCAGAACTTTTCTATGAAGAAGAGAAGATTAGCAAATTTCACGTAAAATCTAAGAAATTCAGACAAGATCAACAAACTTCAGGAACATACTGAAAACCTCAGGGAAAATCATTAAACTTTAAGAAATTTCTAAAATCTTCATAGATGATCAGAAAACTTCAGGAATATTCTGATAACTTCAGAGAAAATCAATGAACTAAAGGACAATTCTGATAACTTAAGAGAACATCTGCAATTTCCACTACAATTCTTAGAACTATAGAAAACTCCAACAAACTTCAGGAATATTCTGAAAACTTCAGAAATTTCTGAAAACTTAAGATAAGTTCAGTGATTTTCCCTAACAAAAAATTTGTGACTTCAAAAATGTTGTGAGACCTTAAGAGAAGATCAAAAAAAAAATTCTCAAAAATTCCGAGAACTTCAGAGAAAAACTTAAAAAGGCTAACAAAAATTCAGAGAAAATCAGCAACATTCAGGAGCATTCTATGAACTTCAGAGAAGGTCAGGAATTGTTGTTGATATTCCATAAAGTTCTAAGAATTTTATGAAGTTTGTGGATGTTCTCTGAAGTTCTCAGAATTTACCTGAAATTTTTTGATTGTCTATGGATTGTTGGTCTTCTCCAAAGTTTTCAGAAAATTCCTGAGATTCATAGAAATTATAAGAAAATTCATAAAGTTTTCTGATCATCTCTGAAGCTCTTAGAGTTTTCCTGAAGTTTGCTGATTTTTTCATAAAATTCTCAGAATTTTCGTGAAGCTTGATGATCTTCTCTGAAGTTCTTAGAATTTTCCAGAAGATCACTGGTTTTCTCTGAAGTTAATATTCCTGATTATTCCTGAAATGTTGTGAGACCTTAAGAGAAGATCAAAAAAAAAATTCTCAAAAATTCCGAGAACTTCAGAGAAAAACTTAAAAAGGTTAACAAAAATTCAGAGAAAATCAGCAACATTCAGGAGCATTCTATGAACTTCAGAGAAGGTCAGGAATAATCAGGAATATTAACTTCAGAGAAAACCAGTGATCTTCTGGAAAATTCTAAGAACTTCAGAGAAGATCATCAAGCTTCACGAAAATTCTGAGAATTTTATGAAAAAATCAGCAAACTTCAGGAAAACTCTAAGAGCTTCAGAGATGATCAGAAAACTTTATGAATTTTCTTATAACTTCTATGAATCTCAGCAATTTTCTGAAAACTTTGGAGAAGACCAACAATCCATAGACAATCAAAAAATTTCAGGTAAATTCTGAGAACTTCAGAGAACATCCACAAACTTCATAAAATTCTTAGAACTTTATGGAATATCAACAACTTTTAGGAAAGTTCTAATAACTTCAGAGAAATTCAGCAAATTTCTGAATTTTTCCGAGAAGTTTAGAGAATATCAGAAAATTGCACAACATTCTAAGAACTTCCGATAAGATCGACATACTTCATGAAAATTCTGAAAACTTCATCGAAAATCAGCAAACTTCAGGATTTTTTTAAAACCGAAATTCTCACAACTTCAGAGAAAGTCATAAAGTTTGAAGTTTCACGATAATTCTGAGTACTTTAGAGATCATCAGAAGTATTCAGGAAAACTTTAATAACTTCAGAGAAAATCTGCAAATTTCAGGAAAATTCTGAGAAGTTTAGAGAAGATCTGCAAATTTCACGACAGTTTTAAAAACTTCAGAGCGGCTCACTAAACTTTAGGAAAATTTTGAAAATTTCAGTGAAAATCAGTGAACTTCAGAAATTTTCTGAAAACAAAATCTCGATGAAAATTCTCAAAGTTTAAGAGAAAATCAGCAAACTTTAAGTGAATTCTATGAACTTCAGAAAAGAAGAGGAAAAATCGGGAATATTAACTTCAGAGAAAATCAGCGAACTACTGAAAAATGCTGAGAACATCAGAGAGAATCAGCGAACTTCTTAAATTTCTGAGAACTTTAGAGATCAGTGAAATTCACGAGATGATAAGATTTAGAGATGATCCGAAAACTTTAGGAATATTCTAATAACTTCAGAGAAAATCAGCGAACTTCAGGAATGTTCAAAGAACTTGAGAGAAGACTAAGAATCTTCAGAGAAAATCAACATTTTTTTGGAAAAAAAGCACATTTACGTCACAATAAGTTGAAGCAACTTGTTAATGACTGATATAAGTTGTATAGAAGTTGCCACAACCAATTTGTGACAAGCGTGGTACTAGGGTTAAGAAAAGATCAGCGAAATTCACCAAAATCTAAGAACTTCAGAGAAGGTCATCATACTTTATGAACATTCTGAAAACTTCAGAGATGATCAGAAATCCTCAGGAGTGTTTTGATAACTTCAGAGAAAAGCAACAAATTACAAGAAAATTCTGAGAACTTAAGAGAAGATCTGCAAATATCACGATAATTCTAAGAACTTCAGAGTGACTCATCAAACTTCAAGTGCATCCCGTCCCCGCTACACCAAGAACGTACCCCCCCTAGACGCCAGGCGTTGGATTGTAAATACCATTATGGAAGCCTGGCAGCAGGAATGGTTCCAGTCACAGGCCACTTTCCTGAAGAAGATCAAAGAAACCGTACGCTCCTGGCCGGACAGCCAAAAGTACAAGGACCAGTGGATCATCTCAAGACTCCGGACCGGCCAGTCTGTCTGCCTGGAGTTTCAGAAGCTACTCGAACAACATGGACTCCCGGAGAACGTCAGTAATCTGCTTGGTTACGACCCCTCGACGTTGGCTGCGCTGATCGCCTTTCTGAAAGAAGCCCACTTGAATGATCAAATCTAGCCCCCCGTCGGTGGCTGCACTGATCGTGTGTTCCTCATGTTTCTATTATGTGTTTTGCCATCGCGCACCCAGTCCTCACCACAGCCCGGATCTAATCCTCATCTTACATTAAGTTTTTAAAATGTTGTCTGTCTCATTCGTTGGGTAATCAGAGCCAGTTATACGTCACATTCATGTCAAATTGAAACCTATTTTTAGGCAGGATCTAGCCTGACCATCTGCTGTATAACGTGATGAACTAGCCTACGGCTAAAAATCACGGTAATAAAGAAAAAAAAACAACCTTCAAGAAAATTTCTAAAACTTCAAAGAATATCAGCAAAATTTATAAATTTTCTGAAAACTCAAGAAAAGATCAACAAAATTCACAGAAATCCAAAGAACCTCAAAAAAGATCAAAAATCTTGATGAAAATTTTTAGAGCTTAAGATAAAATCAGCAAACTTCAAGTGAATTTTATGAACTTCAGAGAAGATAAGAAAAAAAAAAATATGAATATTAACTTTAGAGAAACTTCTGGAAAATTCTGAGAACATCAGAGAAAACATGAATATTCTAAGACTTTAAGAGAAAATCAACAAACTTATGGAAATTGTGAGAACTTCAGAGAGAATCAGCGAACTTCAAAAATTTACAGAGAACTTTAGAGAAGATCAGGAATCTTCAAGAATTTTCACAAATTCTATGCACTTGAGAGGAGATCAATAAACTTCAAGAAAATTCTGAGAACTTCAGAGAAAATCAGCGAATTTCAGACATTTTTTGAGGAAAAGTTCATCAAACTTCACGTAAATTCTGAGAACTTTAGAGATGATAAGAAATCTTCAGGATTATTTTGATAGTTTCAGTAACATTTTGAAAACTTCAGAAAAAATCTGCGAACGTCAGAAATTTTCTGAGAACATAAGATCAGCAAAATTCACAAAGTTCAAAGAATTTCAGAGAAGATCAAAAATCTTTTCAAACATTCACAGAGCTTCAGAGAAAACCAGCAAACTTAAGGTGAATTCTATGAACTTTATAGAAGATCAAGGAAAAAGGCATTTTAACTTCAGAGAAAATCAGTGAACTGAACTTCTAAGAACTTCAGAGAAAAACAGTGAAACTTCCGAGTACTTTAGAGACGACCAGAAATCTTCAGAGAAAATTAGCAAACTTCAGCAAAATTCCGGGAACGTTAAAGAAGATCAGAAAATTTCAGACAAAATCTGAAGACCTAAGGATTATTTTTAAAGTTTCAGACTAAATCAGTATGCATCAGGAGAATTCTGGGAACTTTAGAGAAGATTAATACATGTCACGAACATAATAACAACGAATAAAATGATCAAGAATTTTCAGAATTATTCTGAGTGCTTCAGAGAAAATCAGAAATTTTCTGAGAGCTGAAGAGGACACTGCTGACAATTTCGAAAATTAGCAATCATAAAATATCTTTGTAGAGGCCCTTAAGGGCCAAAAAAGGCGTTTTTTTATATCTTTATCCCGAATTAAATTAAAAGAGGTTTGATTTATATACCGCATGTCACATTTATAAAGTCAACATAGTATTTTTTTTTTCTCTGTAGGTAACATGTGTCTTCTATAGGAATATTAGCGGCAGTCTAAGTTATTGAATTTTAATCCTTTTGGCTTCAAAAATTCGCGCTGCATCGGTTGGCATAAAACGCTCTCAACTAACTGGGGATGTTATTCAAAGAGCACAACTTGTGTAAAAGCACCAAGAGCAGGGAGAATAAGAAAAAAATGTTCGCATGAATTACGTTTCTGAAAGGCATCAATCGGACTACAGTCTACATACTTTTTCAAAACCTCATAGCTGTGATGCGATGCAACATAAATACTCACTGTTTCTTCAAAGTTCCTCAGTCTATAGGAGTTCTATCGATCTGCTTACCTGAAAGAAAATAAATAAAAAAAAGTTAGAAATCGGATACATCGCATGTACATTTAAAAGCTCAATTATTATCAATCACACAGCTGAACCCCGTGCGAACGTTGCTACGCTTGCAACTAAATGAACGAAAATGTAATAGAATAGTTATACAGAAATTTCTGTTTCATTTACAAAATCACCATAAAAACTTTTCCCGGCCCCAAAAACCCTGCATACAAATTTTCACGCCGATCGGTTCAGTAGTTTCCGAGTCTTTAAGGGTCAAATAGACAGACAGAAATTCATTTTTATATATAGTGAAACTCTTAGCTGTTGGAAACCCGGGATTAATTTACCTTGACAATGTTTATTCGGCGGATCGATCTGGTCTGCAACGTTGGCTGTCACGACGGCGGAATGGAACAGCCGGATGGCAGTGGCTGGATGATGGTGGCCAGATGACGATGACCGGATGGTGGTGGCCGGATGGCGATGGCCAGATAGAGTTAATGGTCAGTTCGCGACGATAGCGCACAATGTCCGAGATCGTCTAGGGCGGTTCGAACGATGCAGAGGATTAGCGATCGGCCGGTTGATGAGCGGTCAATAAGTAGATCCCGTGACACGTGGTCACCGATGGAGCACCGTGATTGACGATTGTTTGCTGATCGTCAAGTCCGGTCTGGACGATGTAGGGGATTCTCGATCGACCCGCTGGTGAGCGATTTGTGGAACCCAATACACGTGGCCAACACTGGAGCACCGTGATCGACAAGCAATCTCTCTTTTCCCGATCTCCGGGATCTTGCCAGGTACCACAAACTTCTCGGGCACTAAAAAATACATCGGGATTTTAAGTAAGTATGTTTTTCCGTGGATCAAAGAACAGTACGGTCCAAAGCCGAATGTTGTATTTCAACAAGATGGGGCTCCGTGCCATACCTCGAACCGCACTCAGAAGTGGTTGCAGGAACATCTTCCGTTCTGGGCGAAGGATATGTGGCCACCATCCAGCCCCGACCTTAATCCGCTGGATTACTCAATATGGCGCGTCATGAAGGCCAAGGCCTGTTCTAAACGCCACCCGAGTACAGCAAGCCTTAGACAAACATTGACCCATACCTGGAGAGAAATGGATCCAGACTACATTATTAGAACCTGCCGTGCATTCCGGAAGCGTGTGGAGGCCGGTATTGCAACAAGTGGAAACTCGATCGATGATTAACATAGTTTAAGACTCTGAGAAACATGCCCCTTTGAATAATTAAAAAAAAAACTCGAAAACGAAATTTTTGAGTTTTTTTTTTTTATTTTGACGTTGCTCAATGGTGCAAAGATTATCACGCATACGGTATCCCGTACCACAGCCTACCATCCACCTCTCGTAAAAAAACGCACTCTCTTGCACCACAGTCTGCAACCTACCTCATCATAGAGTCTCAGGTTCCCCGTAGATAGTTTCCATCTCCCACTACTCTATGACAAGTCAGTGGTGGTTCAGTGGACAGTGGTCACTTCGCCCATGCAGCAAAACACCTCCATCATCGCTGTGCCCTACTTTATCGGTCACTTTAGAAGTGGATCTATAAGGAATCAGTGAACTTACTGCATTTCAAAATGACTGAAATTGTTCATTTTTAGCCCTGAAGATTAAAGTAGGAGTAAGCCATGGGGAAAACCAAGGCACAATTACAGTGCCCGTCCGGTTCTGGCAGCATGTGTTATTATTTGTATTATTTCTTTTAATAAAATTTATTTTTCCCCATTACTTAAACAATATTTAGGGATCATCCATGAATAACGTAGCATTTTTTTGACAAATTTTAGAACCACCGTCCCCCCTCGTAGCGTATTTTTATATGCCTAATACATGGCCGGCCCAACTTCTGCAATGTTACGCAATGTCACTCCGCCGGGGCCGTCTCCACCCACAAATAATTGTTTTCTCAAATATTTAAAATTATATTCGCAAAAACCAGATAGTTCAAAACTCCTTCCCCTAGATGTAACCAATTTTTTACTAAAAACCAGCGTTGCCAGATTAACCGGTTTATCGCTATTTATATTGATTTTTGAACTTGATACCGATATACTGATAAGGTCGAAACCTTACCAAATACCAGAATACCAAATTTTTAAGATTTTATACCGGTTTTTACAGATTTTTTGACGTAGACTACGACTTACGGGAAAGTACTGGGCAGACTTGGTAAAAACACCGCTCGGTGCGGCTCGGTGGCAACCTACTCATGTATGCACAGCACTGGGTTTCTTCGATAAAGCACCCGGTGTCGGTGCAACATGTTGGCACGTCACCGAACCAAAAGAGAAACCCAAACGCGGTGCTACGGGCTTCGGCTCGCCACCGTGCGGCACGGAGCCAACGGAGCTCATGATTTCGTATCGTTCGTTGTTGGTGATGCGCTATACTCGGTCCCATTTGCGTTTTTGTCAAAACTGAGTTTTTCAATGGAAGTGGTAGCAAGTAGCTCATAGTTTAATTTTACTCGATGAACTCAAGAAATTTGTTCTGAAATAGTTTAGAAAAATGGGCAAGTGGGTTTTCCCTTTACATAAGAATCCATGGTGCGAAGCAAACTTAAAACACGTTCTTAATTGCGTTCGTCATTTCTCTCGACAGGAACAGGGTCCGTTCGGATACGGATGTGTTGGCCATTTTCGAAATGTTGAAAATTATGAATAACCGGGTGAAGCAAAATGTCTAGATCAACCATAGAAAAGGGCCCATCAGCATTTGTTAACAAATCGTTCTAAAGCCCTTTCCTAACACAGCAAAGGCCGCCTACGCAAACCAACACAATCATCGGATAAGGGAAAGTTTCCCCTACATGATATGGCGTTGGTTTGCGTGGGTGGCCTTCGCTTAGTGAGGAAAGGTCTTTAGAACGGTTTGTTTACAAATGCTGAAGGGCCCTTTTCTATTGTTAATACAGAACTTCTTTGGTGCTCTGGTGCTAATTTGACCACTCATCCTTCTCGTCTACGATTATGTATGGTACATGTTGTGCCGCGCCTCGTAAACTAAAGAATGTTTTCTTAATAAGAGGCTGTTCATAAACTACGTAGACAGTTTAGAGGGGGGGGGGGGGTTGGTAATTATCCACGGCCCATACAAATTTTAAAATTTTTGTATGGACAATTGTTTACGCAGGGGGAGGGGGGTCAATAATCCCAAAAAACTGTCTACGTAGTTAATGAACAGCCCCTAACGTTATAGTGTAGCAAATTGTATTTGCCAGTGAAAATAAGAACAAAACAATTAACTTGCAATTGACCTTTGCGGAAAAAAAACTATGGTTTTAAGGCAATTATATTTGCCACATTAATGCTACATGGTGAAAATCGCTGTTGCATTAATTCGCATTGACGGCATTGGCTCTGCACAGTGTGATAGTTCCTTAGGTGCTGTTCATAAACTACGTAGACAGGTTGGAGGGGGGGGGGGTGTTGGCAATTGACGGTCCATACAAATTTTAAAATTTCAGGGGGGTTGCGAAATTTTGGTATTGATCGTGAATATCTCGCGATCAGAACATTTTAGCTTTAAATCCCTCATTTTAATTCTCGGTAGATGTTTTATCTACCGATTGATTTAAAAACATACTAAATATATATTTTTAAGATTTCGTAGTTTTTGTGAACGCCCAGATTACAGATTTCTGTAGTAAGCACTGGTATTATCAGACGGGACCTCTATTTATACTTTTAGATTAGCAATGTCAGTACATCCTACTTGGAAAATTATGCTTAAATCCCGGATTTTTGCTGATGGGGGTGAGGCATAGCAAACCGTTCGATTGCAGAATTCTCCAAGTAGGAGGGACTTCAAATGCTAAAATGTTAGCATAAATAGAGGTACTGTCGAGTTTTTTTATATTCAGTGCTAGGTACTGAAATTTTACAGTGAGCGTTGTAAAAGGCCTACTTGCAATGATCGATTCTCTTCTTAAATTTTCTCTTTACATTGCTGCAGCTAATCGAAACAATTCGAGCTGAAAATTGCATTAGGTCCTAAGTAACATTGACAGATTCTCTTCTTCGCCTTTCTTCTTGTATCCCCTCGGCCGTGTAAAAACATTCCCACGTATTTTCAGCACACAGATCTATAAAGGAAGCTTTTATCTAGCATCTAATACGACAAACACAACAAGAAGCGGCTATGTACTCAAGTAATTAACGAAAGAGAAAGCCGACGAAGAGAATCGATGAATGTTATACTTACGACCCAATGCAATGTTCAGCTTGAATATTATCTGAAATTGGTTCAATTTAGTGCTGTAGCAGGTTGCATTGGCTGTACATGTGCACAACATGTGAAAAGGGCATACAAGCTCTTTGTAAACAAACCTTCTTATGCCCTTTTTTCGCCACCCATACACACCCAACGCAAACCTTTAACATCACCGGGTAGGGGAAACTTTCCCCTTCCCGATGAAATTGCTGGTTTGCTTGAGCGACCCTCGGTTGGCGAGAAAAGGGCCTTCAAAGGTTTGTTTACAAAAAGCTCGTATGCCCTTTTCACATGTGGCTCTTGATATTTGATTGCGGAGTAGTTTTTATTCAAAGATAAAATTCCTTAAAATCCGGAGATCGTAGTAGGTCGCGCTGAAGAAGTGACGTGTTTGAATTTTGCTCCCGTGTTTAACAAATTGTGAAGTTTCTTGCGAACATGTGTTTTTGCGTATTGGAATGTTTGAATCTGAGAGTGGAACAGTTAGAGCTGATCGTAACGGGAATCGTGAGCCAACATCTGGAGGTTCATCGACAATGCTGCAATGACGGTGCGTTTATTCCGATGCACTTCTTCCGGAGGCCAGAGCCAGGGTGAAACTGATTTTGCTATTATCAGGATCAAGGAGATGGAGTTCCTTTGCGAGAACTATTGATCTTAAGAATCACGAAGAGCTGGGCTAATTACAGAACATTCGGGTGATATCCTTCCCTTTTATTTCATTTGTTTGCATTATAATTCTATAAGTATTCCTAAAACTTTACCAAATCATGTCCCAGGGATTAAATTAAGGAGCTCGGCTAGCTTGGTGGCTGCTGCTTTTGCTTACTGAGTAGAAGATCGTTTACTCCCAAGCTCCTCCAAAATAAAACAATTCCAAAGGTCGCATCACCTGCTTAAGCGAATCTTTACCCAACTCCGTAGCTTATGGGGGCGTCGGTGAGTCGCTGGCCTCTAGTTAAGTAGATGATACACCAACAATATCCTTGCTTTCCTCGTAACGGAGAAGATGGGGCTGGCCGGCAATGGCTATTGTCATGCTTTTCCTGTTCGGAATTCTGAATGGAAAGCTATTCACTCCCAATCCTTAAGAAATTGGAATAAGAACGTTAAAGTAGATACATGACAGTTGCCAGTATGCAATCTACGAATTACTCCGTTTCAAACGCAACTCAACGAATTTTTTAGCTTTTAGAACGATTCTGAGACTTAAACTTATTCGAATATCTGGATATAAAAAAAAAAACTAATAGTGCTACGGGATGTGAAGGAAGACATTCCGCGCAACTACCGTAAACCGGACTAGTTCATGTTGATCTTCGTCAAGCGTCGTCTACAATTTGGACTTCTACATCAACACATGTCAGGCTTAGAGATGAACTAGCCTAAGGCTAAAAATCTCTTTAATACAGCAAAAAAAAAAAAAAAAAAACATGTCAGGCAGCCTTCAGGTTTAGTTGGCTAAACTTGGTGAGTTCGTTCCATTTTGTAAATTTTTATCTTTTCAAACCAGTAGCGTTGGGAGATCACCTTTTTGTGGTGCGTTACTGGTATAAGATTTATCACCGAACCCTAGTCGCGACAACTTCAAACTAGGGAATCAGGATTTTCCAGAAATCAAAGGATCACATTTTAGTCCTTGTATTTTTTATGATTTGATTATAGTGACAATACTCCGATAGTGACCACCGCAACGTTATGCATTCCTGTATTGAACATTTCAAATCAAAAATATTGTTTATGTTCATAGATTTTACATAATTCTTTTCCCTTTCCCTTTTCAGAAAGCGAGTAATGGCGCTATAGCCATAAGTCATAAAAGGCTAGGACAAGAGTTAGTGCTCAAGCCCCAACCGTCAGAAGAAAATGGAGCATCAATTAACTTTTCTAGCTTTGATGCTTCCAACTACAACCAATCATATAATTACCTTAATCGGAACTTACGGTACGAGATGTACACGTTTCATCCATTTATTGGATTCTGCAGCATCGTAATTTCTGAATCCACTTGCCCCTTAAATGCTGCACAGTAGGCCTGGCCGTTTTGATATGTTTGACGCATCTTCGATGTGGAAAAATGATGTAGATATACATATCATTTTTCAGGATGCTTTCAAGAACTGGCTGTGTTGGTGTTAGATTAGATTAGATTAGATTAGATTAGATTAGAAAGATAAAATTTCTTAAACTCCTAATAATCCAGGGTTGTAGCCCAGAGGGAACCAAACACTTTAGAGCACAGTCAAAAAATGAGTTAAGATATAAAAATAAGCATTTTGGCAAAGCTTGGTTAAGATCTGTGACATTGACCACAACATTGTATACAAGCTGAAATGAGCCGAATGCAAATTTATCGGATTCATATTTATGTCCCACTTCCATAGCTACATATTTAAGTGTGGTTAAAATGTCCAAGAAAAACCCCTTTGGAACACTAGGTAAAAGCAGGACATCGCTTAATATTCATAAGCTGGCCAGGACAGACCGACGACGGAAGCATCTCCCCATTCCGACAGAAGCATGACAAACGAAGTGAGAAAAATGAGTGCATATAGAAGAATAACGACAACATTCAGCACATAAATATTCCGGGCATTAGGTAGGAATCCGTAGTCGAAGCAAAACGATACAACCCAACCGAACCCAATGCCCGATCAGCGGCGGGGCAGCTGGAGGAGGCGAAGCGAAGACAAATCTCTAGCTGCTTCATCTTGCCAGTGCTAAGGAACAAAGCGGCAGCAAATACAACACAACAACACACGTCACTTGCAGATGGATATGAAAAATGATTGCTGCCAGTAGCAGTGCTGAGCCAGGGAGAGAGTGGGTACTCTACTCTTCCACTCTGCCACAAAGGAACATCGCCCGGGAACGAAGGAACGAATCCGGTTCGGGTGGTGATTCACTGTCACCGCTTGACACCATTGCACTGCTACCGTTCGTTCGTTCGTTCGTTCGTTCGTTGGGAACTGTTCCGAAATGCAGCCAACTTTGGTGTGCTGGACGGAGAGAAGGACGAGATGGTAATGGTAGTCATGAGGTGTTAAGTGCTGTATCGAGAAGTAAGAAGCAATACGTGAGATATGAATGAGGTGAGAAATCTTGCAGCAGCGTAAGTTTTTCTATTTATTTGGAATAGTTCCAAAGCTGCTATTTTTAAACTGTCTTGAACAATTTTGGTGTCACTGGGAAATTGATGGTGCAAAGGAACGGTTTGTGATTCTATGGAAAAATGAGAAGATAAAGGATTGTTTTTGGATTTGTTTTACTCCCCATCTAGCAAGCCATTACCGTTGATTGATTTGAGTTTGGTTGCTACGATCACTTTGATAGTTGAAAATTGAAATTGAACAATAGTCAACCAAATTTTGTGTATGCCGTTGGGTTTGTTTTCATTCTTCCTAAACGGCCCATTAATTTGCTCTCCTCGATTCGGCATTTACCGCTTGCATAAATAATGCCGAGGTGAGAGAGTTTTTAATTAAAAACTTTTCTCCGCCATCAGCCTGTTAGAAGGTGACAATAATGGTACCGGGAAACATTCACGCAAATGGAGCAAATCGCCACCACCCTGCCGATCCGGTTCCATTTTCTATTATAAACACATTTTTTTTTTCGTTGCTACTATTCGACCCACTTTCTGAGGGTCCCGCTTTACTAAACATCAATAGCGAAATTTGCAATTATGAAAATTTTCGAAAATATATTGCCGGGAAAACTTTTCCAACCAGGTAGCTTCCCGCCATTCACATTGAAGGAAGGCGTGCGGAGAACAACAGCGGAAGAGGAGAAATGTGTTCTAAACGACTTTTGTGTGGATCATAAAAGTCCACCGCCCTAATTGGGTGCGGGCGTAAAAAGTGGTAATTTTTGGGTGCTCGCGCGTGTGGATACTCTTTACCGACGACCGCCCTCCATCATCATCAGCAGGTGGAGCGGGTGGAGCGCTGTAAATCAACGGTCGCGATAAATTTAAACCTTCAGAATTTTTCTTGAAACAATGAGGATAAACTTTCACTCATCCAAGCAACGGGATGACCCGCAGCCGCAACGTGTCGGTTGGTCGGTTGGTCGACCGTGGATCAAAGCTGCCCTTGTTGCTATAGGTACGCGTGCTTGTTACACGTGTGTGAATTCTCGTTTGGCTACATTGTTGGCAGGATCCTAGCTACCTAGGTTTTTAATTTTAAATGTTTCAGCAACAACAAAAATTTGACAATTTTACATGTGGGAAAACGCCCAACTGCCACTCGCTTGGTGCTGATTATCTAGTAGAAGTTGAAAAATGTTAGGTAATTAAGCATGCTGAAGCAGTTGTTATTTCATGGGTAAATTTTTGGAAACTTTATTATGGAGTGCTTTGGCAAATAATTTGAACATTTTTGCTTGGTTTTATAATTGGGTATAATTGTAATTGTTAGTATACAGATGCACAATGGTCCAGGAATGAAAACTGGGAGGAAATATACTGCCTCCTGTGAAATTGCTTATTATAAAGCTTCTATCTTGATAAACGTTGCAAATAGTCCAGAACTTTCTGATATTTTTTTTTATTGGGTATCAAGCTGGAGCTTAGACTGATGCAAAATTTGAAATTTTTGCTCCACAGTACTTAAATGGTTCCAAATTGGGTCCTGCTTAGCCTCCCAAAATTTGAACTACTTTGGTAAAAAACTGACTCGGCACAAACCATTTCAAGTTTATATGAGAATTACTACGGGAAAACTTATGTTTTTGTTCATATTTATCTAACAATTCACCACATCACTATGCTTTTAAAAATGATAGCAGTGATTGCAGCAAATTTTGTTGAAAACCACTTTTCAATCAAATGCACGGAACAAAAGTTATTAATGATTCAAGTCACTGATGTCTTATGATTATGCTCATTCAACTGTTCAGCAGGCAACATTGGTGTTTCTGGTGCGACGAATAGAGCACAAATATCATGGCTACTACGTCACACTGCAGAATACAGTGTTGCTCACAAAACAGCTGCTTGATCATGCCATAAGATTATCAATCGCTTAAATAATTAATAACAATTTAATTTGACATTTGGCTGAAAAACGATATTCTGCAAAGTTGTAGCTTAGAAAATTTCCCGTAAGAATAGTTATAGAAATTTCCGAAAAAGTAATATGAGAAATGGGCAGAAAACAATGAACAAAAATTTTGGTTTTCCCATAGTAATTTCCATATAAACTTCGAATAGTTTGTGCCAAGTCAGTTTCTTACCAAATGAGTTTAAATTTTTAGAGGCTTATCAGGACCTGATTTGAAACCGTTTGAGCACTGTGGAGCTAAAATTTCAAATTTTGCATCAGTCTACTTGAGCTGCGTGACAGATTAGTTTTCAAGACTTGACCCATTTGAATAATTTTGCTTCTATCTTTGACAATACAGCAGAAGGACTAGCCTATGTTGGCCGCTTGAACACTGGATTCCGTATGTATTGTTTCAAGATAGCTATAGAAAAAAATGCTGTGACGTGTACGCGTAGATACATCCGCGTAGTAAACCGATTGAATATGTATATCCGTTTCTAACGAAATATCTGAATTATGTAAGTTACGAAAACCGCGCGAATTCCGAAAGCCGTGCAAGACAACCGAAGCGAGAAAAAAAGGCTTATTATCATTTAAAGAGTGCCACCAAAATAAGTGTGATAGCCTATGTTGGCAAGTTGATTAATTTTGTTTTCCTCCCTAGATATTCTACTTATTTACTACTGAGCTTTGTATCAAATTAGTTAATTTAAAGAACGTATCATTTCAAGATTTCACGCCGGTACCGAACAAGTTCTATACTACATAAGCTCAAAAGCGTTTGACAAGCTCTACCGAATTGCGTATCACTTCTGACGTAGGCGTAGACGTAGGCACGTTGATTCCGACAGCCGCCAAAGGTTTATCCTGCACCAAAACCGCTTAAGGAACGACCTCGAGTCAGTAAAACCGTTTAGAGCTAAACATCTAAATTACGTAAGATACGAAAATCGCGCAAATTACGAACGCCGGGCGAGACAACCGTAGAGAAAAAAAAACAGCTTACTATCACTTAAAGAGTGCCACCAAAATAAATGAGATAGCCTATGTTGGCAAGGTGATTAATTTTGGTTTCTTTCCTGGATATTCTACTTATTTGCTACTGAGCTTTGTTTCAATTTAGTGCGGCAACGTAATAATTTCAAAATTTCGCGACCGTACCGAACAAATTCTAAATAACATTTATGCTCAAAACACTTTTGGTAAGCTCTACCGACTTGCGAATCACTTCTGTGTAAGCTCCGTAGACGTAGTTGAATCCGACAGCCGCGAAAAGTTAAACATGCATCGATGCGTCAATACCACATAAGAAAAGATCGATTTTACAGTCACGTAGGGTTTAGTTCATAGATAAACATTGACTGCTGTTTACAAATGCAAGTACTTGAACACTAAGAAATAAGTTAACTCAAATGCTTTATCCGCGTATTGAGAGAATAATAAAGTTATCGAGTACAATAAACTCAGGGGAAAACAATACCTACAACAGATTAAAAGTTATCAATTGTCACATACCTCTACTTTTACTTATTTCCTAAACTATTCCTCTCCTTGTTAATTTCCTAAATGCTATTGGTTTGCTTTGGGCTACAAATGGTGAGTCGACAAACTGGAAGGAGTGTTGTCCCAACAGCTCTGGTCCTCACAAGTTCCTACCTCACGCTTCCACGGGTCAGCCGATGACAAAGACCGCCAGCAAAAGATGCTGGTAGCGTAGCCTGGGCAATGTCACCACGATAAAAACATGGATCCGGATCGTGGTGATAGCAAAGTGAGGAGGTGCGATCCTCGAGCGTCTGTTCACCATGGAGGTGCGGCTCAAACAGCGTCTGTCTCGGAGCGAGCGGCTGAATAAGAAATGCTGTATCACGTCAGCTACACCTAAGGTGGCAGCCCCACCAACATGATGTAGGTATCGCGACCCCGGTAAGGTAGCATACTGAAACCCCCAACATTACTCAGAAAAACGAAGAAAGAGAAAACAACGAACGGAATTTTCGGCAACCGACCCGGCAACGAAATAAGGACAATGAATGGAAACTCGGTACTTGGAATGTCAGAACCTTAAATGAACCTGGACGAGCGGGCCTTTTGGCTCGTGAACTGCAAAAAGTGAATGTGAGCGTAGCTGCTATTCAGGAAGTACGGTGGCCTAGATCCGGAGAACGTGAATTCCGGGCGGTGGATCCCATCGCCAACACTTCCTTCAAGTATCATATCTATCACAGCGGTGGCGATAGGGCAGAACATGGAGTAGGGTTCATAGTGATCGGGAAGCAGATGAAGCGTGTTATGCGGTGGAGACCGGTAAGCGACCGCATCTGTGTATTAAGGATTCGGGGCAAATTCTTCAACTACAGCCTGATCAACATCTATGCGCCAACCAACGATAAATCCGATGACGTGAAGGACGCGTTTTATGACAGTCTCGATAAAACTTATGATGAGTGCCCAAAACACGACGTGAAAATTGTAATCGGAGATGCAAATGCGCAGGTCGGGAGGGAAGATTTCTTTCGTCCAATCATTGGTACAGAGAGCCTACATACAGTAACCAATGATAACGGCCTGAAACTGATAAACTTCGCCGCTGCTAGAGGTATGGCCATCAGTAGCACCTACTTTGCACGCAAGAATATCCGAAAGCACACCTGGAGACACCCAAATGGCGAAACTTGCACCCAGATCGATCACATGTTGGTGGATGGCCGGCACTTCTCAGATGTCATTGATGTAAGGACTTTTAGGGGGCCTAACATTGACTCAGATCATTATCTTGTTGTCTGCAAAATTCGGGCGCGTCTATCGACCGTTACGAATTCAACGAACCGGAGATCGATGCGTTTCAATATCCATCGCTTGTCAGTAGAAGGTGTTGCTGCAGAGTACCGCCAGAAGCTTGATGAGCGGATTAGCGAAATCAACGTGAACGAGGACCTCAACAATCTGTGGAACACAATCCACGGAGCGGTGAACACAACAGCACAAGAAGTGATAGGTACAGCTCAAAGACGACCACGTAATGGCTGGTTTGATGAGGAGTGCCAGAGGTTGACGGATGAGAAGAACGTTGCCAGAAGCCGGATGTTAGTGTCTGGTACCCGGCTGAACAGAGAGCGGTACAAGGTAGCAAGGGCAGCTGAGAAAAGAACCCACCGCAGAAAGAAAAGGCAATACGAAGAACGCGTGATTGCTGAGGCGCAAGAAAGTATGGAACAGAACGATATGCGAAGGTTCTACGCGACTGTCAATGGTGTGCGGAGTAAAACAGCGCCATCTCCCGCCATGTGCAATGACCTTGAGGGGAATTTGCTGACAGATAAAACAATGGTGGCTGCCAGGTGGAAAGAACATTTTGAGACATTGTTGAATGGAGAGAGTGAGGGAGTATCGAGGAACAGAGTAAACATCGCAGACGACGATCAAGCTGTGGAGCCTCCAACGCTAGACGAGGTTAAAAAGGCAATACGTGAGCTGAAAAACAATAAGGCTGCTGGGAAGGACGAGCTCCCGGCCGAACTTTTCAAACACGGAAGTGAGCAGCTGCATCAAGCAATCCACCGTATTCTAACGAAGATATGGGAGGACGAAGAACTGCCTGCTAGCTGGTTGGATGGCCTCATTTGCCCATTATTCAAAAAAGGGCACAGACTCGAGTGCGCCAATTATCGAGGAATAACTCTTCTGAATTCGGCGTACAAAATACTGTCACGCGTTCTGTTTAACAGATTGAGACCGCTTGAGGAGTCCTTCGTCGGTGAATACCAGACTGGTTTTCGTGAGGGCCGATCAACGACGGATCAAATGTTTACCCTGCGTCAAATCCTTGATAAATTCCGGGAGTACAACTTGCAGACTCACCATCTGTTTATTGATTTCAAAGCAGCATACGATTCAGTGAAGAGAAATGAGCTTTGGCAGATTATGCTAGAACATGGTTTTCCGGCGAAACTAATTAGACTGATTCGCGCAACGCTAGATGGATCGAAATCAAGTGTAAGGGTTGCAGATGAGATTTCGACCTCGTTCGTGACCTTAGATGGATTGAAGCAGGGTGATGCACTTTCAAACTTACTGTTCAACATTGCTCTTGAAGGAGCGATTAGGAGAGCTGGTGTGCAGAGGAACGGTACCATCATCACACGATCGTACATGCTCCTTGCCTTTGCGGACGACATCGATATCATCGGAATTGATCGTAGAGCAGTGGAAGAGGCGTTCGCGCCTTTTAAGAGGGAGACGGCGAGGATTGGGCTCACGATAAGTTCTACCAAAACGAAGTACATGGTAGCCGGTAGACAGCGTGGGAGCAATAGTGGTGTTGGAAGTGTAGTGTTGTTAGATGGTGAACAATTTGAGGTAGTGGAAGAATTTGTGTATCTTGGAACACTAGTGACATGCGATAATGATGTTACACGCGAGGTGAAGAGACGTATTGCAGCTGCAAACAGGGCCTTTTACGGATTACGTAGCCAGCTGAAGTCCCGTAGCCTGCAAACGAAAACGAAATTCGCTCTGTATAAGACGCTGATACTTCCGGTAGCCCTCTACGGCCACGAATCGTGGACGTTAAAAGAGTCTGACCGGAGAGCATTTGGTGTCTTCGAGCGTAAGGTGCTGCGAACAATACTCGGCGGTAAACAGGAGAATGGCATCTGGCGGCGTCGCATGAATCACGAGTTGTACCAAGTGTATAACGGTACGGATATAGTGAAGCTTATAAAACACGGCAGACTACGGTGGGCTGGGCATGTAGTGCGGATGCCGGAAGAACGACAAGCAAATATTATATTCAGCAGAGAACCCGGTAGAGGTCGTCGACTCCGGGGTAGACCTCGGACACGTTGGCTATTTGCAGTTGAGGAGGACATCAGGTCGCTAAACGTTCATGGCGACTGGAAGCGATTGGCTCAGGACCGAGTCCAATGGAGAAGAGTACTTCGTTCGACGTTGAATCAACCTGGCGATTCATAGCCCATCAAGTATCAAGTAAGTATTGGTTTGCTTGCGTTTTCTTATTGAAGTTCAAGACTAAATAGGAAGATTTATTCTACAACTTTAAAGGTTAGTTGCCTCCCTAAAGGGCGAACACGAAATTATTGCGACACATTCAACAGGGCATAACTTTTTTACCATTGGGTAAAAATCAACCAAATTTTGCACACTTTCTCATTGATGTGTATTGTGTACATGCTGTCAAACTCGAAGTCGTGTTTTTCGATTCAACGAAAATGGAGGTGAACCAACGCGAGTTGAGAGAACAAATTCTTTCCAAACACCTGGAATTTCCTGACCTGTCGCACCGGCAGTTGGGAAAAATGTTGAACATTCACCATTCAACCGTCTCCAGAGTGTTGAAGCGGTTCCAGGAGCGGTTGACGTTGGACCACGGCAAAGGAGCTGGAAGAAAACCGGGACCGGAGAACAAAAAGACGGAGGGAAAGGTGAAGCGAATGATTAAAGCAAATAACCAACGTCTCAAGCCGTGATTTGGCTAAAAAGATCGGCATGTTGCAGAGCTACGTCCAGAATGCAAAGAAGAGAGCTGGACTACATACATACAAGGTACAGAACTTCCCAAACCGCGATGAGCGGCAACAATCGACGGCTGAAACTCGGGCACGGAAGCTCTACGAGAAGATGCTGACAAAATATGGCTGCTGTGTGATGGACGACGAAACGTATATAAAAGCCGATTTTAAGCAAATTCCGGGGTTGGAGTTTTTCACCGGCAAGAGCAAGTTCGATGTGGACGACAAATTTAAGAAGAAGAAAATGTCGAAGTTCGCCTCCAAATATCTCATTTGGCAGGCCATCTGCTCTTGTGGACTGAGGAGTGAGCCTTTCGTGACAAAGGGCACAGTAAATGGCGAGATCTACAAATCTGAGTGCCTTGAGAAGCGCCTTTTGCCGTTCTTGCAGCAGCACGACGAAGCTCCGCTATTTTGGCCAGATTTGGCATCATGCCACTATTCTAAAAGTGTCCTGGAGTGGTATGAGGCCAATTCTGTCCATTTTATTCCAAAGGACATGAATCCGCCAAACTGTCCGGACCTGCGCCCGGTGGAGCAGTACTGGGCAATAATGAAGCGGGAACTTCGGAAGAGCAAGAAGACAGTCAAAGACGAGAAGGACATGTTAAGAAAATGGAAAAAAAAAACGGAGAAACTGGTACCGGATGACACTGTAAAGACTTTGATGGAGGGCATCAAGCGAAAATGCGTTCAATTTTACACTCAAGGCTCCATCGATTAACTTTTCTTTTGATTTTTGAAGTAAATATATGTATAAAACTACCCTAAAATTTTAGTTTGATTCTAAACATTATAAGAAAATTGGCATGACATTTTCGGTGTCGCAATAATTTCGTGTTCGCCCTTTAAGCGGACCCCCCGCATCCTGATTCTTTTGTTAATCTACTTAATGTTATTAAACTTTCTGAATTTTCTTATTTAAGTTCGTTTGATGATTATGAAATCGCATTAGCCTAATTTACTAAATAATTGAAATCTCTAATTCACCTAATCAATCATAACCCATGCTTAATTAAGTACCTGCACTTGTGCTTGTTATCTTAAGTTAAACGTGTTTCTAGTACTTTTGATTTTGACCTATACCTATTTATTATATCTTAGTTCGACCCAGGTGACGCCTTCAAGTGACTAAAATGCTTCATTTTGAAGTTAGTTTCCTAGTTGATTTTTAAATTATATAGGGTATATGCTCCAACTATACTCACACGCTTCCACTATGGGTATGTAACAATAGAAGCACGCCACAGTAGAAATCCCAAGCCATAATTCAAACACTTATCCCAAATCAAAATGATGCACATATAAGATTAGTTACAATACCATGTACAAAAATGTGTTTAACATTGTTCCCTGAGTAATACCTCAATGAAAACAACAATGAAAGCTTGTCACGCAAGTAGAAGGAGCACTGTTGGGCACTTTCTGAAATATTCCAATAGTATAATTCCCTTGCAAACCCAAATAAATCTCTCTACGTAAAAATAAAAAAAATAACAGTGATTTGCGGCAAAACCCGCCAGTATCGCACCCAACGTCTCTGCCTATACGTAAGCGTACTACAACACGGCACTCAAATAAAGGAGTAACAAGTGTGATACTATCACTACTGGACTAGATCATTGGTTTTCTCATGCAGTGGTTCATCAGAGAGGGGGAATTTATTAATCCCCATCGCCTGCCGATGGCGCCATTCTAGCGCGGCATAAGCCACCAACGCCGGACATAAACCAACCGTCTCCAACACTCCACTATAAAGCATGAAATTAAGCCCACCCACCGACAGCAAGGTGCAAAAACTAGCCAAGGGGAGGGCCAGGACCTTTCTGCTAATTTTTCAACTGATATACATTGACTCTCTCTTATGAAATAATAATCAAACAAGAATGCTAAGACATGCTCACAATTTGAGCAAAGTCTGAAATTTCAATAGTCAGCCCACTTCCGGCGGCAAAGGTTGGTAAGGCTGCAAAACAGCAGTAAGAAATAAACGATCAAGTGGGCAACATGGGGTCAGAAGAAGAGAGAAAGGCAAAGCGTCACATTTTCCGTTTCCGTTTCGCTTGCAACTGGTGTACTACAACTGGTGTTCCGGGTTGGAAAACGAACCAAGTGACTGCCACAGTATTTTTGGCCGTGTACACAAAGCAACACATCACGCCTTTGGGAATATGTGAGTATGAAACGAGGAAAAAAGGACAAAAACTTTAGTCACGCAAGGGTGAAAGTTTCGCTTGGTTTTGCAATGTACCTATCCATTGACTGTTGGGAAAAGGAACAACAGCTTGATTGGTACACGAAAATGGTGAAGGGGGTAGTGTTTTCAAATTCCTGTACAGAACAAATTCTCAAGTGTCTAATTTGCAAATGTACCTGGTCGGGTCGGATGGGGGAAAGCTTGGGTGTTTTGATTTTTGCAATTGTGTTACAATAGTCCTTTTACCAGCCGACCCAACTTCAATATTTAAGGACTTTTAAATTCTCACGAAAAACACGGATAAAGTACCGATTGTATGCGACAAAACTGCCAACCAGGAACATTGCCATCTTTACCCTATTCACCGGAATTGATTGAAAATGACCCTACGCAGTCATTCATGCTAAATACCCCACGAAATTCCATTCTCCATAATAAACCCATCATCAAGCCCATCTTGCATGATGTAACTGGTGTAGTTCGGAAAATTTTACGGACAATTTTACTAATCCCTCAATTTGCGCCTGACGGCCGAAAATTGCTGCAATTTAATTTGAATTCCCATTGTCCGCTTATTGCGCGAGTCGACCACCACCGCCTACTTCTCCTTCTGCGATAATGCGTTGATTTGGCAAACGCCTGCTCCGATCTGGCCAATGGCGAACAATCACATCGTCCTAAGGCGCTTTTTCTGCACTGTTGGTTTGCTGAATTTGCCACCGGGTGGGGGTGGGAATTCTCTGTACATCGATGACGGTTATCCGCAACGGCACATCCACACGACGACGATAACGACGGTCATCACCGAATCGCAGCCAAACGATCAAATTGTTGGCAAAACGCGTGGAGTTCTTCTAAATTGGACACGACTTCCACAAGCTCGCTACTTCTTGTTCTCTGTCACCGACCACAGTCACATGTTCCCCCTTCTTCCCCCCACCCCGCACGTCACTGGAAGACTATATTGCGACGCGTTTCCCTTGGTAGAGCTCGTCAATTTTACATAATTACGTATAATCAAGTAAAATGCGCTTGATTGTTCGGTCTCTCGTGTAAAAGCGGAAACCCCCGTTGTAACAACAATGGCAATAGCAGTGAGCGATGGGAATACAGGGGGGGGGGGGGGGAAGGATGTTGATCCTGTGCTTCCTGTTGGCGCTCTTCCACTTCATCCGATGCTGATGCTGCTGGGCATTATTGTTGTAGTAGGTAATGATGATGCTGGAGGAAGGAGGTGTCGAAGGACAATGGCAAATTGGTAACGAGCGAAAATGTTGGTTTTTCGCATGGCTGCAAGCGGAATCCGAGATTTTTCACAGCTTCACAAGTGAACATGGGAAATCGCTTCTGGGGCCTCGTTAGTTCTGTAGGTGGAAAGGAAGTTCCGATGCGCCGTCCGGCATCGAGTTGATGGGTGAATCGTCTAGCTTAGAAATTCTCTTGTTGATGTGTGTCTTCGAGATATATCCACAACCATCGCTTAATTTCTGAACCGTGAAATTGAACTCGGTGCTGTCCTAATTTGGAAACGAGCTTCCCGATTGCTGGTCATTACGGCCAGTGATCATTATTATTTTTATTATCATTATCATACAAATTCGGGCCAAGCACATGCCGCACCGATAATAATAATGTGTCTCTGATGTACCCATTCCGTGAGAGCGTGTGCCGGGGTGGTCCAGGACACGCACACGCTTCGAAATATCAATTATTTTATCTACATGACACTGTCTCCCTCTCTCTATCTCTCTTTCTCTGTGTGTTGAACCAGAACTCGTAATTCTAGGACCAGGTGCACAACAGTAGCATCCCAAAATACGAAATACTGCTCGCAGCGAGAACGTGCTTTGCGGTCAGGAATGGCTACTGCATTGGCACCTTTCCCCCTCCACCTCCTCTCAGATCATCCGAAATTGGTTTGGCAGTCGTTGGTCGCTGCTGGCTGCTATATGTGCTCTCCTGATGACCTGGAAATGATTTCATACCCCCCCTTCCTCTTTACTCACTTGATCTATGCCCGTTCAGGTGACCATCCAAGTGGGTACACAGTTTGCGTGTAAATTTAAACGATTTTAAATTGCAAATTGATCCGGTGCAAGGTAATTTAATTCCAGCACGAAAGCGATTTCCAAATGTTAACTTAATAAGTTAACTTATTAATTGCGCTTTAATTATTTAGTGCGAAATGCTATTGGTAGGTCGCAGTCATTTGTACATACATGGTAGCAGGGGTGTGTGCAGTGATGCGTCAATAATGATGGCGTCATATGGGGGATTCTAACACAACCAAGTCGAATTAATTGTACTATATACACTACCTGAACAAAGATGGAGATTCGGTTGAAAGCAAAATTTGCTGCTATGATGTAACTTAAATTTGAATACTCTAGTTGATCTCATTTTGGTTGACTTAACGGTTAACACAGCAAAAAACAGGGCAACTGTAACTGTTACACTGTTGAATCAAAAGGAAAATTAATCCTGCTTTCAATTAAATAAACTTGATAACTGATTTTGCATTCATTATATTTAAGTGCACTAGGGGCCCGGCGTAAATGGTTAGCATCGAGAAAAAAAAACTATCTTCTGGATTCCAGAAAAAAAATGTAGATCTGAGACATTGTAATTCTTTCAAAATTTCACAATTTAAAACATCATAACTATTCAGGATCTCAGCAAGTTTTATGCAATTTTGACACATGAAAATGTTTCAAGATTATCGATTTTCCAGAAATTTAAAAATTCTTAAAATCTATTTTGTAACTTATTTATGGAGAGGTCTTGAAAGTGAATGAAAAGAATTTCTGAAATCATTGATTGTTTTTCCATTGAAAATCAAATAAGGAATATTTGTATCATCATGATTAAAATACAACATGGCCTAAGCCCTCAATTTGCATCATTCTGCGCAAAATTAAACTAGTTTCATTCAATTTCTAAGATTTTTTTCCTGTAAGAAGGAATAACTTGATCATGTTTCTCCAACGATAATTAAAGTTGTTAAATTTGAGACATGTTTAAAATTTTATCCCACTGTTAAGTTATTTTGGGAAATCCGGATTCACACAAATACGTTAACGCGAATAGTGCAGAAGTTTCATTTAAAGGTTGAAAACGAAAAAAATCCGGACACATTAAAAATGTTGCCATTGAGGCTTCTTTTGAGTATTTTTTATTCCAAATTTCACAGAATCAAGCTATGAATATATAGAATCACAGTAGGCATTGCTTGTCAGGATAAGTTTATTTGTTTACATCATGGCTTCACCGGAGCAAGCACGGCGCTATTCGATCCTGCACTCTTGAAACGAAAATCCCGGTCTATCCACTGGAGAGTTAGCAAAACTTTTGAATTTGTCGAAATCCACGGTGTTTGGACCAGTCCAATTCCGAAACAAATTTACTTAGCAGTATTTATTTGTACACAGCTTAAAACTGTAATAATTTATTTATTTTATTTGTATTCTAAATGTTTTATACTTATTTGATTTGTACTAACATAAACAGTTCCTTTTAAGCCCTTTTATTTCCAGGTTACAACCGTGAAAGACGTTTAGTGCTTCATCAATCGAAATCCGAATACCCTCCCAACGCAGGATTCCAATTCTACACTCTTCGAACCATATTTTTAAATAATCTCCAATAATTAATTAATTAATTATTAATTGTCCAACAGCCAACTTAACGATTCCACTTCTATTGTTCTTGTACTACTCTTCCTCATAATATTCTTGTTTACGTCTGGAATCATTCATTCTTTATCACTCATACACTCTCACCATCGCTACTGACGTTCAGTACCAACGTTATTTTAGTTTCGATGGTAGGTCGCATCTGAAGGTGTGTACATTGCAATGTTATCACGCGTGATAACGTTTGTACCACGTACAAATAAGGTTCCCGTTTCACCTGTGCATACAATGCCTTGGTTTTCTTTGCATGCACGTAAGCTATAGCTCATACCGTAGTAGGCTGTGTATAAAAGAAAATTATTTACTTAGTTTGACAGTTGCACCATGACGAAGTGGCAGCGTATTCGTGATTTGTCCCACGTGCAAATGTCGCAATAAGACAATTCCCGGTGGACCGTCAAAAGAGGAGAAAGGACAACTATCCGAGAAAAGAAAGGACAACTATCCGCGAAAGTGGCCACAGGTTGTCCGAGGTCAGCTCGGGTTCCGAGGGTTATCGCTGCTATCAAATGGAAGATTCGGGTGAATCCAGTGCGTTAAATAAGGAAAATGGCAAAGGAACACGGGATCAGTGACTTTACGGCACGGAAGATCGTAAAGGAAGATTGCGGGGCGAAGTCGAGGGCACGGAAAAAAACTTACATGATAACCAACCGCATCCGGGAGCTACGAGTCGAACAATGCAAGAAAACCTTGAACTTCCTTAAGAGAAAAAATCCGGTAATCCTGTTCACCGACGAGAGTAAGTTTACCGTCGATCCCGTATCAAATTCCAGAACCGACCGGTATATTAGTTCTCTTCCGGTAAAAGACGTGGTCGACGAGTACAAGAACGTGTATCTGACCAAGCATCCTGCTAGCGTTATGGTGTTTGGATTAGTGGCTTCCGATGGCAACAAAATTGACCCGGTGTTCATTCCAGAAGGCGACAAGGTCAACACGGAGGTCTACATCGGGATTTTAAGTAAGTATGTTCTTCCATGGATCAAAGAACAGTACGGTCCGAAGCCAAATGTTGTATTTCAACAAGATGGGGTCCGTGACACACCTCGAACCGCACTCAGAAGTGGTTGCAGGAACATCTTCCATTCTGGGCGAAGGATATGTGGCCGCCATCCAGCCCCGATCTTAATCCGCTGGATTACTCAATATGGCGCGTAATGAAGGTCAAGGACTGTTCTTAACGCCACCCGAGTACAGCAAGCCTCAGACAAACATTGACCCGTACCTGGAGAGAAATTGATCCAGACTACATTATTAGAACCTGTCGTGCATTCCAGAAGCGTGTGGAGGCCATAATTGCAGCAAGTGGAACTCGATCTATGATTAACTTAGTTTAAGACTCTGAGAAACATCCCCCCTTTGAATAAATAAAAAAAAAACCCGAAAACGAAATGTTTGAGAATTTTTGCAATTTTCACATTGCTCAATGGTGCAAACATAATCACGCATATGGTACATACCACCTCCCCGTAATTCTTCCACTCCAGATTTACGGTCCTGAACCTCCAGCACCGCCAGCTTCGCCACTAGGCTCCTGAACTAAACTTTCGTGGTCTTCACTATAGGCTGCCTGATTCTACCATCCGCTCCTTGGTAGGTTTCGAAAACGATGCCTCGGATCCAGTTCTTCCGTGTGGTGTCATCCGCGGTGTATACCAGGTCGCCACGGGTTAGTAGCAGCGACTCCAAGTGCCACTTCGTCCTACGGCTAATCGACGGCAAAAACTCGGAAATCCACCGAGTCCACAATCTATCTGCCAGCAATTGTGACTGATTGTAACGGTCTCGCAGTGCTTCAGCGTCGTTCGTCGATATAACGGAATGCTCCGTTCGTATTGCTCCAACGCATCTGACAAAATGGTTTGGTGTCATTGCTTCGTCAACTCCTGGCTCCAGTCAAAGTTTCAAGAAGCTGGTACGTCAAAGTTCGCGAATTGATCAGATCGTCGAGTACTTTTAACGCTACCTTGAGAGAGCGTACCAGCCTCTCCCAAACTCCACCCATGTGAGGTGTGCAGGGCGGATTGAAATTTCACCGTGTTCTAGAGTCGATTAAAGCGTCTTCGTTATCAACTTTTAGCTGCTTCATGATGTCTTTGCTGACTGCTTGGAAATCTCTACGGCACATGAAACGGTGAATAGCCCTCAAACTCGCTTGAGTCGGCAGGGTTTGAGCGACTTCAAGTTGGATGGCTCTTGATGAGATGCAGTCGAACAAACAAACATACCTTTTCTCTGACCTGCGTCCGACGCACAGTGGGTCGAAATCAAAAATACTGGGACATATCTATTTGCGACGAAACTATTGAGTGTAGCATTTTGAAGTCTCCTAAGAAATTTCTTCATTTTTTGAGTACTTTAATTGAGAAGTGAACATTTTTGATTAAGGAAGGTATACACTAAGATAAAAAGAATAACTTTTTTATGTCATGTTGAAATTGATGAACATCTATGGAAACATTGTAGATGAAGTCATTTTAAGAAACTTTATCGAAGACGTCCATTTTCTATCTCTCAAGTGGACGAAGTCATAGGGTGAAAATTTATTTATTTATGTATTGTTCCCATGATTCATCTGACATATGGTTGTCTTAATGAATTAAACAAGTATAATTAAAACAAAAACAGGACACATTCTAATTCAGGACAGTTTTCTACTAAAAACAGTTAACGGCACATTAAATTCAAACAATGCATAGACGTCATTAAGCGCATTAGCGACGTCTCGAATAGGTTCATTCGACCCATATTGCCGATTACGAGCTGCGAGATGTACAAAATTACGCTGTCTAATCACTCTCTCAGATGCGTAAAAGAAAAGCTGCCGAAATAATTCGGAGGAATCAATCTCGCTGATAATGATTTTAGCAGCAAACACAGCTTGAGCGTTCCGTCTTCTTTGTTCCAGGTTGTCAATTCCAAGCAGACGACAGCGATCCACGTAAGATGGCAAGTTATCCGTGTCACGCCAAGGCAGATGACGAAGCGCGTAGCGAACAAACTTTCTCTGTACACTCTCAAATCTGGCTACTAACGAACAATAAAGTCTTCAGATATTTTGAACATAAAGACAAGCTGCCTGTTAGCTTTAGTCAGGATGTCATTGTAGTGCGGTTTGAAGGTCAACTCACAGTCGAGTGTTACTCCCAAATCTTTGACCTGGCTAATCCTCTCTAATGGTTGCCCGGAAATGGAATAATCAAATATTATCGGGTTTTGTTTGCGGTGAAATGATATCACATTGCACTTGTTGATGCTGAGCGTCAAGAAATTACGGGAGCACCAACTCTGCATACGATCCACAATCAGCTGGAACTCCTCACAATCAGCGATGCAATTGATAACCGCATACATTTTGACATCGTCAGCGTAGAATAGCCGGCATCCAGGGGGCAGTAGACACGAAAGCTCGTTGACGAAAAGCGAAAACAGAAGGGGTCCCAAATTACTTCCCTGGGGAACGCCGGAAACGTTCGTGAACACTTCAGAACGAGAAGCTCCAATCTTAACGCAAAGCGAACGGTTCGTAAGGTAAGATATGAACCACGAGATGAAGGATCCAGACACTCCGAGTTTCTCAAGCTTGCTCAAAAGAATGTTGAGGTCTACTCGGTCAAATGCAGCCTTGAGATCAGTGTAAACTGCGTCGATTTGTCCGCCAGAGTCCATTTTCCGAACGCAGAGCGACACGAATTCGGTCAAATTGGATGTAACTGACCGTTTTGGGTAGAATCCATGCTGAGCCGTGGAGATGTAATTTTTACAAGAGCTGAAGAGCACCTCATTGATGATAATCTCGAAGCAGCAACATAGTGACGTGATTCCTCTGTAATTCTGGACATTCCTTTTATCACCTTTCTTGTGGACGGAAATTTACTCTCCTGTAGTGACAGATTAAATAACTTCGCCAAGGGAGTGAGCAACGACTCCGAACACAGCTTGAGAACGGACGCAGGAATGCCGTCTGGCCCGGCAGCAAACGAGAGTTTCAACCTTTGAAGAGCTAGATTGACGGTATGTCCACTGATGTGAAACGGACGGAGCTCAAATGATGTTGGAGAATCGCTTATAGCAATCGTGACTTGATTTGGTGAGGCCGAAGATTCATTGAACGAACTCATAAATGTTGAGTAAAAAGGCGGCATTTGTCCGCTTCAGATTCAGCGGTTTGCTCATCGAGATGAACTGATAATGGCAAACCGACTTCGTTCTTTTTAGAGTTTACAAACGACCAGAAACGCTTTGGATTTCTGCGAAGAGATGGATTGCGTGCGGATGCGTTGTCAGCCGATGGAGCCGTGGTGGAAGATGAAGAGCTGCATACAATACCACTGGAATTCGAACAGACATCAGGAAGAGGCAATCCAACATTAACGTAGTACTTGCCTACTAGAGCAGGTTGGAAGACCCTCTCTCTACATCCAACAACGGGTCTGGGACGACTGTGAAGAGCGCAGGCAGCGATATGCAGGTCCGTGTCGGAGAGATCGAGGGCTTCCAAAGTGCTTTCCACGACGCGTCCCGAGAATCCAGTGTTTGAAGCATCCTCAGCGTGTTCAGTGTGGAGTACTAACGCTAGTATCCCCTTAACAACCTTTTTTTACCATAACTTTTTAGTTTGAATATAATTTTTAATATCTTTCAATGTTCTACAAAGTTGTAAGTGTTCTAAAAAAGCACATTTTTACTTGTTGGATCAAATCGCTATCTCTTCATGTAAAGGATATACATGCGTATTTATAATTTTTCAACACTAACTTTAAATGGGTGTATCTTTGCAGGTTGTCAGGTATTAGCAGCTAAACGCGACGTAATTTCGTTTTCGGCAACTTATACCCTACTGCTACATAAACAATTCATAGGGGGATCCAAGTGGATGCCTATTGAATTTTGTAATATAGTACCTCAATGTTTTGTTACGTTTTGCTGTTTTCATGACCAATCTTCGACAAAGTTGTTTGGTATAGTATTTTCAATCGAAGTCCGAGTTTTGGTGAGATTTGAGAAACATTTGGATTTTTGGTAAGCATATGAATAGGATCGTACCGTTTCCCACACACAATTTAAAATTCCCCCGCATATAGAGATTATAACCAAATTCGTTCAAATTTTGCCCAGTTTTTGAGGAGCATAATATGTATTGAAACCTACTCTAATGTATACACTTGGAAAATGGTCATGAAAACAGCAAAACATTGAGGTACTTTTTAGAAAATTCAGTATGGATTGGATCACCCTATGAATTGTATATGTAACGGTATACTAAAACATGCTGAACAAAATAACGCTAGGATTAGCTGCTAATACCTGCTAACATGCAAGATACACCCTCTTACAGATAGCGTTAAAAAAATATAAAAAAGAGACTTAAATCCTTAAACAAAGTGATAGCGATTTATTTTATGTGGCAAAAATGTGTATTTTTAAAGCACTTACAACTTTGTACAACATTGAAAAAATTGTAAAATTAAAACTAAAGAGTTATGGTAAAAAAAAACGGTTTTTAAGGAGGTACTACCATTTGTACTCCATTTTCACCCTTTAACTTCGTCCACTTGAGAGCTGGAAAATGGACGTCTTGGACAAAGTTCCTTAGAATGACTTCATCTACAATATTTCCATAGATAATCAATAGATTTCAAAGAGACATTAAAAAGTTATTTTTTAATCTTAGTGTATACCCCCCTTAAGCAAAAAATTCAACACTGAAATAAAGTATTTGAAAAATTGAAGAAACATTCTAGAAGACATCAAAATGCCACACTCAATAATTTTGTCGCAAATGGGCTTGTCCCTCTTTTATGGATTTCACCCCACTGTGGTCCGCAGTAGTCCGCGCCAGTATGGCTGAATGGCGGTAAGTTCGGCATAGCACGTGACTTTGACAATGGGCCATTCTAGGGCTTCTCGGCTGATACTTCTTAACCTTAAACCACACGTAGGTTCTCGCAATTCGCTTCATCTCCGCTCGAAGATTCTGGATGTGAAAACGTTGCCGGATTTCGTTACCGGTGATCTCCATGTTGCCGTGGACAACCTGTTGATGGCAATGCTCGAGCAGTTTGTCGGTTTCCGGATGTTTCTTAGGAAGGATGATCGGAAATCTGAGCTCCGCCCTGCCTTCCATCACCAGCACGTCTTGTTCATCAAGGAATGGACTCAGACTATAGACGTAGCTGCTTTTCTCCAATTGATGCCATTCATCTTATGGACGTTCCCGGTTCTTTACTAGCACCTTGACTTCGTCCACGAAACCATCTGCTTGTGCTGATCTCCACAGGAACGCCTCTGCCTTCTGGTACTCCTCTCGCTTCAATGGTTCTGTGTTTGCTGACAGGCTTCTCTTCACTAGCTTCTTCACTTTTTCCGTTGTCGGTATCACCTCGATGCTCAGACCATCTCGCTTCCTTCTGCAGTTCGTCACGAATCTGTAAACGCATGCTACTGTCCGGACTAGGACCTTTCATCTTGAAATTCGCTGTGGATCCACCATTGGATCTGTCACCGTGATGTCGTGAAGTAGAATGCATGCTTGAATTTCCTCGGAAACGTTCGGATATCTTGCTTCGGCCATTTCTCATCCGACTGATAGAGGAAGTCTGGAGCACGGATCCACGGCCCATCGGAACGCAGGCTGTGCTTTTTCTCCAACTTCGTCATTGCGTCAGCTACGTTGCACTTCGTCGGAACCCATCGCCATTCGTCAAGCTTCGTAATGTTAAGGATTTCAACGATCCGGCGTTGGTCCGAATGGATCCATGACAACACGGTCTTCGAATCGCCCCAAATGTATCGCCGCTTAACCTCCAACGAAAGTAGCTCAACGACGAAAGTTTCGAGCCTAGCTCCCAGCACTGCCGCTTGCAGCTCCAAACGAGGAATTGATAGATGCTTCAGTGGTGCAACTTTCGATTTTGCCATCACTAGTGAACACTGAGGACCGTTAGCCGTCTAGATTCGGAGGTACGCCGCTGCACCGTATGCGTTTTCACTTGCATCGACGAAGATGTGGACCTCGGTTTTGGGGAGTATATGGTGTGTTTAGGGCAAAAAATCGCGGTTGTGGTTCTCCGAATCCATAAATTGGAATGTGTCAACAACAATTATTTGACACATACGCTGTGCGTGAGCAGAGATAGTACAGTGTGGCCAGTATTTTCAAAGATCATGAAAATTTCAAACCATTGGTGCCAAACAGTGCCAAAGAGTGTGCGCAGGTGTGCCCTACTGTTCTTTAGGCACATTGGAGTGACCAACCCCTTGGAACTAACTTATTTTCACGTTTCACAAAAATAAAGGCCTTATTACAAGCAACATCTTAACAGAACACACTATGCTGCTAAAAATGCAATTTCTGAGTCAACATATTGTTTTCCTCCAAATTCTCATTTCTAGATCCTTTGTGCAATGGGACTATCTTATATGGCCGGTTTTATTGATTGCTATTGACTCAACTATATTATATGGACGATCCTATTCTAATATAGGTACTGTGGACTGTGCTGTCAAAACCGCACCAGTATTGTTAATCTATTGATGGATACACAACTTTGTATAACATGGAAAAGCTGTGTGATTTTTCCATCTCGCTCTTAGAGGGATTAATCAACAAGATGACAACTTCTAAATAAGCGATTTAGCATACCGATAAACTTCCCCACGCCAAAAATTAAGTTCGCAAGAATTACATTTTCAACCACTCGTTCATTGGCTGATATAAAACATTTGTTCGCTCACTTCCGATCATGGCAGCTCTTCCTGGAAAGTTACGATCTAGCATAACATTTCAAAAGAAAGTCAATAATTATTCTACAGCTTTTTTTGTTTATAATCTACCAGGCATGCCTTTTTTGCAAAACTCTTCGCCCAATCATCGTCGACTCCGCCCGCCATGAATGTTGAGGGTGCAATTTCTCGCCTGGCAAAACCTAAACGACGGACGGACGCTGTCCTCACTCGCTCGTTGAAGCGGAAATTTATTTCATGCGGATACATAAAACATGGCCGGTGACATTTCGCCTCGGTCTTTCGTTTCCAGGGTTGTCCCTGGATTTTTTTTTTCGAATGAACTCCCGCGCCTATAGTTTGACTGATAAATTAGAACTCAATGGCGAAATACGAACAGAGCTTTTTTTTCGCGTGTGATGGTCTTGCTCGAGAAGGATGGGGAAAAAAAACGTATGTCCGAGAATGTGATATACGGAACGAGCGCGCATTGTTCGGCGAGGTTCTTTTTTTTTTTGTGCTCCTCCAATCTAAGCATGCATAGCTTCCGAACGGTTTCCCCGGAGTTCAATAAATACAGCATGAACTCGAACTGGAGCTGGAGCTATTTAACATGTTTCTTAATTTTCTGACAACAACGAATGGGGGTTCTGTCCTGCCCGGAATGGATGCGATTCCTAATAAGCTTCTGTACGGCAGTGACTCAAGTCGCGTGTTCACCAGGGCAGAACACACATTTGAATATGTTCTCGTTGTTTAATCTCCGTGGCGACGGCGGCGGCAGCAGCATTCCATTCTTCTCTCCTCTTCACCCGTGTCCCTTTGTTTAAGCAGCGCACACAGAAGTCAAGACAAGAAAACTTTACCGGGAGAGCTTGCCGATTTAGTCATTCCGCGAGTGTTTGGCTTGAGTGCGTGGGCGGGTGTGTCGATCCGACCCGGAGATGAGACCGAAAGATGCAAGCAAATTATGCAAACCAAATAAACATAACACACATTGCGAGGGTTTTTTTTTTGTATGGTTTGCATTGAGGATAACCTGGAGAACCAGAAATGGTTCATGGAATGGGAAATTTAGCAAAACAAAAATCAGAAACCCTTCCAATGCGTCAATTTCAATCGGCTGTAACCCGCTCAAGCGCCCATAAGGGAAACGTTAAATTAGACTCATTTCTAGGGTGTTAGGGTCAAGGTTTAAATTCAAAACAAAAAATATGTCACCTCTACTGCCGGTACTCCCACATCAGTCACATTTGGAAAACCGTTAAATTTAGAAAATGACGTTTAAAGATATTTGTATAGGTTGTTGTTTTTTCTGCTACATCAAGTCATGTAGGATACGTAGAATTAAATCAGATGGGAATCAAATATGTGAGTTCATTTTGAGATGATACCCAAAGTACTCGCATACCAGTCCCATTACTCAATATCGGACTTTGATCTAGTACCCCAGAGAACCAGAAATCATATACCAGCGTACAAATAGAATCGTAAATTGGTTTTGATAAAGTCAACTTCGCATACAATAATGAGATGCGTCGAATAAAGTTTAAGTTAAGCCTCAAAGAATGCAAACTTTCGACCTATTGGCGATGGTCCTTTTTTGTATCGTACCGTATCACAAATAAACTCGGATGAAGTTGTATGGTTTTTGAGACTGAGATTGTTATGACAGATGAAATCGTAAATTATGGCTTATCAAATCCATGAAAATCAATTGTCGATTATCTCGTACATGGCTTCTCCAGATAACCACAGATAGCATAAGAATGAGCACACTAGATCGCATTTGAGATTGCCGCAAATCAAAATCCCATAAGTCTATAAAAGCATTCCATTTTGTAGCAATTCAGGATGAGAGGAAATGAATGCAAAACTGCGGTCCAAATGCGATTTTCTCAACTGATCTTTGAAAAGTCGTAAATGGTTACACCTCTCTATTACGTGGAGGTGCCGTATAATCTAAACCGACTCAAGATCCATTCGTTAACATAATCTTATGCTTTTCATCAGCATCAAAATCTTTCCAAGTCCAAGTAGGCTTTTTGAAGCGCATTATTTATCACTGATATAATCCTCCGTACTTCCCAACTAACAATTTTAGCTGCAGATTAGCTTACACAACCAAAAATTGGCTTATACAGCTAATATTTGCCTGTATAAGCTAGTCTGCAGCTAAAATTGTTTGTTGGGTTGTAAGGGCTTATATGGTGTAGTGGATTCAGTAGTGGTTTCTGGATATGAAGGCAAGGTATTGAGACTAGCTGCGGGAAATGTGTTGTGTGCTTAATTTTATATGGATGGTCGTATTTCTGTTATAATGAAATCGGCAAAATCGTTATTGGAAAGCCCGTATGTATGTATATGGCCTCCAGTTTGGAACTCATATATCAAAGCTGTGCATTTTATACGACTTGTTTCGTTCGTATATCACTGTGTATATCTGAAATTATACGAACCGAAATGTTGACTGGGACATCGATTGTAATACTTATTTAATCTAGTACCTCCATCGATGTACTAGTTTCAATTAGTACAGCAGTAGTATCATCATGTTTGACACAGTTGAAGAAAACATGTTCTGGCAGTCTCTTCTTGAACCAATCGACCTAAAGGTATCATATTACTGAGAAGTTTACATGGAAAAAGCGAAGCTATATTAAATTGCAATCCTATAACTCAAATTTGTAAAATGCAGCTCACTCATAGGGGAAATGGTGGTAAAATTAACAGTTGACAATTGAAGGGTTTATTCATCAAAATATCAGCATATTTAGCATACAGACAAGCTATTCGATGCGCCTTCTACCCCTTCTATCGTTTACATCTTAATATCAATCACAACTTTCCCAATCCTTAAATTTTACACCCTAACCTCGAGACGACCGCGAGTAATCGGTCTTAAGTCTAGTTTTAAGATTCTTATTGTAAAAATAATATATCGGCTCTGTAAAGTTTATTCGACTGAGCCTGTACAAATAAACGAATTAACAAAAAAAAAATCATTTAAATTTACAGAATTTTGGTGATTTCACTGTTAAAAAATCAAGTGTTCAATTTACCTGCTATGCGTTTATTAAACCCTCATTTCCCCTAGACAAAACTCAACTTCGATTTTCCTCAAATACGCAGAAATTTGTGTGGAATTTCACTCAGTCTTCGAGTAAATCTGTCATCGATTTTTTCATAAACGAGCAGATTTTTGAGGAAATCGAGGAAAATTACTCAATCCATGAGTGATCTGCGTTTCTACGAAGTTAAATCAAACTCAATGAACAAATTCACCCCAACAGACCTGGTTTCAATCCAAGTTGGCGCCGCCGGGATGTTCTGAGGTAGTTCTGTCGATATGTAGGGTCCAAGCGTGGGAACTGCCTCCCTGGCGTCGGTAGCATTGGTGGACAGCACGGAAAACAAGATCGACGGGAGTTGGACAAGATTTTGGGAGCAAGCTGTTATCGTTTGGTAACATTTGATTCATTTTTGTAGGTGTATAAGGCCCTTAATGTAAATATAGCTAGATAGAATATACAGTCTTAACGACAAATAAGGAAGGCTGGTAATTTAGTAATGGAGAGGATTTTCTTCAGAAGTTAGGAGTGGTGATAAGCCACGAAGCAATGAACTCAAAATCAATGAGCCGCGGGTGTGAAGTGATCGAGAGCACGAAAAGACAGTGAGTAGTGAGTCTATGACTGTTAAGAGATGTGGTTCATGGAGTTGATTTGAGCGGTGTGTCGTCGCCTGGATGCCTAACGTGGACCTCGTGGTGTGGAATCGCGTTGCCGGTATCATGCCGTCCATCTTCTTGGCCTGAGCGCCCCTGCCACACGGGACCTTCCAGGCGACGCTATCCGACTGACGCTATCCGCCCGACACTATCTGGCCATTGCCATCTGGCCATCGCTATCCGGCCATCGCCATCTGGCCATCGCTATTCGGCCATCCCCATCTGGCCATCGCCATCTGGCCATCGCGATCTGGCCACCGCCATCTGGCCATCGCCAATCCGGCCATCGCCAATCCGGCCATCGCCATCCGGCCATCGCAGCAACCATGCAGCAGCTACCATTCGGCTGTTGCATTCAGACCAGATCGGTTCGTCCAATAAATTAAATCAAGGTAAATCTTTAGTTTAGGACACCTAAATCCTTCCCCAACGCCGGAAAATAAAACCCTGGGACCCGCGAACAAAAACGTCCTTTAGTGCCCACCCCAGTTACTGCCGAAAGGCTTAGACCAACAGCTAGGGACTTAGGTACGTCCCCTTCTGGGACGGCGCAGAATCTCCCGAAGTTGAACAGTTATGACCCAAGTAACAATTCAAGCTGAACAGTAAGAACAGAAGCTGATTATTGGTTGATTTAAGGTGTACAAAGCTGATTAAGGGGAAGCTCACCGCTTCGAAAAAAATAATTACGTTTTGATTTTTCTAAAAATATTGAAAAAAAGTATAAAAAAGTCTAAAAAAATCACATTTGTTATAATTTTTTAAAGACAATTCACGTGCAAAAACATGTTTTATAAGTCATTATGGCATAAAGTTGGACTCAAAAAACCACAAAACATCAACTTTTCGGTTTTTCTGAGAGTCCAATTTTTTTCATGATGTGATAGAAAAAAAAATTTTGCATGTAACTTTTGACAAAAATCTAAGGAAGAAACTCCCAATTTTTTAGAAAAATAAAAACGTACCGAAAATATTTTTTTTATTTTTGGGCCGGTGAGCTTCCCCTTAACAGCAGGCTTAATATATAATTGATCATTTGTGAATGAAACTAATTGTATCTCCATAATTCAACCTCAATAAGTTAACTGATCTAAAGATTGAACAAGCCTTATTTAGCTTAACACTACTCCACAAGTCAGCAATGCACTAGAAATATTTTGATAACCTAATGGGTTATGTGAAGTCAGTTGCATTGCATTAAATGTAGTCGTTGCATTTCCAAAATTTTAGTTCTTCTAACTTCACTGCCTACCTTTCTAATCCAATGCAGCGGCAGCAGTAGAGACAAGGTAGAGGAGCTTTTTAGCAATAGCTCCAGGTAGAAGTAGGCTGCGATGACGTCGGAAGTATTAACATTTTTATTTCTGTGTTTTGATAGTAGTCACTGCACTGAATTTTCAGACAGAATTCCAAAAATATAGCTCAATTATGGTACTAAAATAGCTTCCGTATTACCATCGAAACAAATCGCGCACCCGTGTTTACATTGTGTTAACTACACTTGAAAATGAGAGGAATGCTTTACTGTCACCAGTTGCTGTTTAAAATTCTGCGTTGCTGTATAATATTCTTCCGGTTGCTGTTATTCAACTTAAATTTGACGTGTTTCAAGATAATTATCATATCATTTGCCACACATATGCTTAAGTGGTCCAGTAGGTATGATTGTAGCGACTACCGAATCGAATCCTGAAATTCATATTTTTCTTTTTCTGTGAAAAGAGGTTATATACTTTTGTCCGTAAATTATTCATTATTCAGACGGCGAAAAAAATATAACGTTTTTTGTACTGCTCTGATTTTATTGAAACTAAAAGCGTTTATCAATGAGCAAAATTTAAGCATATTTGGTTTATTTAACTCCAGGAAAATCAAATTTCTAAACAGACTAAAATGCTAAAAATGCTCAAACTTCGTACAGATTCATCCAATTATGCTGAAAATTGTTCCGATTTATTTAAAATACTTGATTAACCCGCAATCCAGATTTAGGAATACACTGAAACCTTATTTTTACGCAGTATCCAATTTACGTCCCTCTTTTTACGAAGTAAATCCTATATAACGAGGTTTGTTTTTACGAAGTAAATTCCAAATAACGTATTTTTTTGCGATTATGGGAATCTGGAAAAAAACTGTGAAATATCCCACAATATAAGTATCTTTGGAATCGGAGCGACATGTAGGAACCGGAAATCCATGTCTGAAGCCATTTTGAAATCCAAGATGGTGGCATCCGGATAATGAAAAACTGGAAAATATTTTCAATTCTCCAAAATATGGATATTTTAGAATAGGAGTGACGTGTACGGACCGCAAATGAATGCCTGACGCCATTTTGAAATCCAAGATGGTGGCTTCCGGTTGCAGAAAACCTAGAAAATAATGAAAAATACCCCACCATATGGGTATTTTTGGAATCGGAGTGACGTGTAGGGACCAGAAATCCATGCCTGACGCCATTTTGAAATACAAGATGGCGGCTTCCATTTACAAAAAACACTTGTAAATACTGTGAACAACTCCACAATATGAGTATTTTTTAAATCGGAGTGACATGTAGGAACCGAAATCCATGCCTGACACCATTTTGGAATCCAAGAAGGTGGTACCGGGTTCATGAAAACTGGAAAATACTTTCAATACCCCACAATATGGGTATTTTTTTAATCAGGGTGACGTGTAGGAACTGGGCCATATCCAATATGGCGGCTTCCGATTACAAAAAACACTTGGAAATTCTGTGAAAACTCCACAATTTGGGTAGTTTTGGAATGGGAGAGACGTGTAGGGACCGGAAATCGATGTCTGACGCCATTTTGAAATTCAAGATGGCGGCATCCGCTTCATGAAAAACTGGAAAATACTGTCAATACCCCACAATATGAGCTTTTTGAGAATCAGGGTGACGTGTAGAAACTGGAAATCCATGTCTGACGCCATTTTGTAATCCAAGGTGGCGACATCCACGTACAGAAAAACTGAAAAATAATGTAAAATACTCCACAATATGGGTATTTATGGCATCAGGGTGACGTGTACGAACTGAAAATCTATGTTTGACGCCATTTTGAAACCAATATGGCGGCATCCGGTTCATGAAAAACTGGAAAATACTGTCAATACCCCACAAAATGGGTATTTTTTTAATCGGGATGGCATGGATTTCCGGTTCCTACACGTCACTCCGATTCCAAAAATACTCATATTTTTTTTAACTAGTTCGTTTATTTGGAAGGCTCAATCACGTTAGCTTTACGGAGCCGACAGTTCATTGTTCTTTGTTTGTAACAAAATTCACCTAATTCTATGTCTAGTAGGAGTTGGGCCGAATACTCGCGGCTTACTCGAGGTTATAGAGGTACATTGTCGAAGGATAGGATCAGGGGAGGAGCTTGGGGCAAGGTTTCGTTGTCTCATCAGAGCGTTGTCACCAGTATGAATGGTAGTGCGGTTCTAGTTTCGTCTGGAGTTCGACCGGCTATGGTGACCAGTGGGCGACGATGAGACTCATCGAGACGGGGGGACAAGACAAACAAAAACCATTAAAATAAGACAAAAGACAAAGGAATTAAATTCTAATACTAGACATTTGAAGAAACACATAAACCGACTGCATATACACAGTTAAAATAAGTTTGTAATTTTACACGAATTTCCATGCACATAAAAAGAGCATGCATATTCATGTAAAATTAAACTGGTTTTTAAATTAACATGACTTGAAATTTACATGCATGTAAAATTAAACGTCACTTTAATTTTAGATGGATGGCTTTAGATGGGCTCACTTTATAATTCTACAGGACATTTAGAATTATATAATATTGCCAAACTGCGTGATCGATGTCATCGTAACCATTTCCACACCGACAGATGTTGCTGTCCACGAGGTTTATTCTATTGATATGAGCTAAAATACTCATATTGTGGGGTATTGAAAGTATTTTAAAGCTTTTCATGAACCGGATGCCACCATCGTGAATTCCAAAATGGAGTCAGATATAGATTTCCAGCTCCTACACGTCACCCTGATTTCAAAAATACCCATATTGTGGGGTATTTGACAATATTTTCAAAAACCTCTTTTTACGAAGTAAATCCCAAATAACGAGTTTTCTTTTTACGAAGTAAATCCCAAGTAACGAGGTTATTTTTACGCACTAATTTGATTTACGAACCCCTGGTTTGGTTTGTAAATGGAGGTTCCAGTGTATTAAAAGTTAGAGCTCTTTGATCTTTTTTTATAGTTATGTCTGGTACTGAATGTTCAGCATTCCTTTTTAAATTGTTGTCCAGGAAATAAAGCTAGCTTATCCCATCTTTCTTGCGATAACAATATGAGTGAATTGCTTTAATTACTTAGCTTTAAATCTCCGCAAAAGGGTTACCCAATCAATAGATTATTTCTACGCAGAATTAAGTTTCATTCACTCAAATTTGAGAATATCTCAAATTACTTAATTTAGGCTTCTGGCACCGAAGTTGATGGTTGAATCGAATGTTTCGTTCTATTTTTGACTAAAATAATGAGAGGGAATGAAAAATTTGAGTTGAAAAATAAACAAAAGTTTTTGAAGTTTTATTTTCCGTGTAGGAATTATTCGGGTTGGAAATCTGGCTTGGTCATTAGAACATTATTTTCGTTCTTATTTTGTTTGACTTTCAACTAGAGCATTTGTCAGAAATCATGACCCAAGGTGGTGTAGTGGTAAGCGTGATTACCTCTCACCCCAGCAGCCCTGGGTTCAATAACAATCGGAGCCGCCGGGATGTTCTGAGGCATAACATCTCTGATCACGCCTTCCTTCTGGAGGGAAGTAAAGCCGTTGGTCTCCGGTTCATGAGTTCATGGGTCGATAGGTAGCTTCCAGGTGTGGGAGCTGCCTCTCTGGCGTCGGTAGCATGGGTGCACGGAAAACAAGATCGCCGGAAAATAAATCAAGGAAAAAATATTAACGGATTATGAATCTTTAAGGTGCGATGGAAAATACAGTTTTTGTTTGGCGTAAAAGGATTGATTTATCATTTGAGGAGCTTAGATTTGTTAAGTTGAATTGAGTGAGTGTTATTTCTGACCCACAGGATATTAGTTTGAACTACAATATTTATCAAAAAATAAATCGATTTGGTTCCATGAGTCAATAGCAACAATAACGACTGATTTAAAATTTAAAACGGTTCAAATGTGTTTAAAAAGCATGTTGTTCTGATGACTATTACTATTACATACATTGATAAAAATTACATGCGAACGTAAATAATTTGCACTGAGAATTTGAAGACAAGCCATTTTTAAAAAGTTACAGCTATTAATGTGTGTACCATTTTTATCGAATGCACCCTTTATCATGCAATCGTTAATTTTGTTTAGGCCTTGTTATTTTACAATTTCGGCCCTTCCCGAGCAGGAGAAAATAACTAATAAATACCTAATTCTGATCTGGTACCAAAATTTGGTATTGACCAGCATGACATAAGAGGTAAAATATCAAAGAATAATACCAAAAACTTACATGCAAAATACTTTGTAAAACCAAAATTTTGATTTTTGGAATTCCAAAAGAATACCTGAGTGGTATTGTTTTGTTATTGCATTATCATAATTTGGTATTGGCATGGTATTGTGGGAACATTTTTTTGGTATTATATTTTGGTATTTTACCTCTTATGTCAGGCTCATCCATACCAATTTAAGGTATCGAGATATTCGTTCCTGCTCGGGTTACTATGCGCCCGCAGTTATGTTGGCTCTTGTCGCTTACTCTTAGTAGATATAAGTGTGTAATGTCCCTCGTTAGACTAGCATTGAAGGTTAAGTAAATCACAGCAACGTAACGTGGGTAGATCACCTTTTCGTGGTACGTTACGAGATGTAAGATTCACCACCGATTCCTAGTCGTGACTACTTCAAACTAGGGGAACAGAATTGATCAAAGGAACACATCTTAGTCCTTGTTACTCTTGCCTTGTTGATAGTGACAAGACCCGGCTTTGTCCACTGAGGATGATCTTGAAACAAGGAAAAAAAATGGATTAGTTAGTCTTCATCTATGTGATTCCTAATCTTCTATTCGTTGTTATCTAGTTTGAAGTGGTTAAGACTAGGGTTCTGATGCATGGTCATTATCGGTGTCATTGTTGATAAGGAATCCAATTTAGACTGACTGAGGATGTTTTAACATTCCGAACACTAACCTAAGCATACATGATATACTATAATAGATTAAATTACTGCCGCAGAGGAGAAAAAAAATATCATAGTTCATTGCTCCATTTTTGTTTCCACAGAATGAACAATACATTCTCGATTTTCTAGGCAAAACTCAATTGCCCCGTGGAATTACTTCAAGAACAAGAATCACGGTTCAGCCGCAACCAACTCGTTGTGTGAGCTTTCTGTGTGCGCTCGTTATTTTAATTCCTTACTCGGCAAAGTTCGACGGCGCACAAAGTGAACGGATGGTTGGTTTGTTTGCTTGGTATGTATTTTTTTTTCTTCACCGACTGGTTCAGCTTCCGAAAGTTCAAAGAAGTCATCAACCGTGTATGTTGGGAGTATACATTAAGATACGTGGTGGCAAATCGTAATCTTGGAAGCAGAGGGGTTAAAAAACTTGTCCACCCTCGCCCATTCCGTTTATCAGCTATCCAATCGAGTCAAGAAAGTTTTAAAATTACTCGCCAATCACTTTCCCGTTCTTTGGAGTATATCGAAACTGGTCGGTTCCGGAAGCCCGGGGAGTTTCCCGGAGGTCGATCGGTGGCGGCGTAGTCAATCTCTAATGGAATAAATTACACGGCTGAGTAGGGCCGCCTTCGAAGCGTTTATTACGCGTCTGGACTAAAACCAAGGAACATGTCGAAGCGGGCGCGTGAATCGACAAGGATCGAGAGTGGAAATTATTCACTTATTCTGCAGATGTCGGCGACGAAGACGATGACGACGACGATGGCAGCAGGCCTGGGCGGAGTAGAATATCAATCGAAATTGAAACTTTTACCATGGCCTACTGGTTACGAGGAGAGGAAAGGAGCAAATCTGGTGTCTTTTCCGGTTCGTCTGTCGCATGCGGAAGATGGACGGAAGTGGAATCGATTGGTGGTTCCTGGGGGGGAGGGGTGAGGATCTGTAAATTAGGGGGTGTTTAACGACAGAGCGAAATTGATTTCAAGTAGATGGGATTGTGTTTGAGTTGCTGGGTTTTGGAATGTGAATCAATTGAGTAAATGCACAATTCAACAGAACCCAACAGCTTTAAGTTTCCACTTCAGCCACTCGGTAACAACGCCAAATTGCAAACATCACTTCCTCATTCCACCATCGGTGGGGTTTTGAGTGTACAAAGGCTTTTCCGGAAGATGCGAAACACTCACATTGGCTGGCCTCGCATAATGATACAGATTTTTTCCAGCACTTTCCCTCTGAGTGAACCGGCGCAATTGATGAAAAGTCCGGTGCGGAAAGGAATAAAAAGGTCAGTCTGGTGGAAAACTTTTTGAAGCTCATCATCAAGCCAGTGGAGATCGGGAATCCATTGGCCATTAACCGGAGCACTCCCGATTCACGTGGTGGTCAAAGGGAGGTGAATGGATGTGAAGCATGGCCATGGTTGGTCGTAAATGATGATTTTTTGATGTGTTGAAAGGGCATTCGAATAGAAACATAAATAACTCTTTTTTTTTCCTCGCAGTCCTGCAGCAGTTGTATGAAAAAAGGCTGACTTTCAGGAGATGAGTGATGCAATGCATCGACGTTCGCCGAGTGGTGGGTAGTATCCATTAATGGAATATGATATCATTCAAGTTTAGCTGCCTGGACGGATGTAAAAAAAAGCCACGGCGCGTAGGATCAAAAATGAATTGGCTTTTCCCATCTATTTTTACCCAGTTGATGGACGGGGTGATAGGATTCAGTTTGGCTTGAAAGGGCTGACCACAGAGCGTGGCTACATTTTCAATCGGAATATGATGTTTCATGTTCTGGATAAAAGATTTCAATTTGGTTGATGAATCTCTTTCGAATTGTGAAAATGGATGTCTTCTTTTCTCCGAATTCATGAACCTAAACGACTCGTATGGAACATATGTCAAAATTTGCAATCGCATGGCAGCAGGCGTGAGCCCGAACTCGAACAAATGTGAGGTTAGGTGTCAAGGAGCGAGCACAGTTTTCTGGCATTTCTGACTGGTAATAAATTTTCTATTCTCGCTTGTTGACATTCCGACCGACACATGTTCGCGTGTTTTGTCGTAGCATCCATTTATGTCGCTGGTTGGATGGATTGTACCGACGACACCGGCGACGAATGTTGCTTTGCTTTTCGGTTGGTTGGTGTTTGAAATTTTGCTGGTTTCTTTTCGAAAAAAATAAACATCAATCCTTTAGGTTTCTTCGGAGCTGTGCCTTTGCAATGGGTCTGGTTTCTGAGTGGAATTTGCACGTTTGACATTTTCAGGATGTTTTATGCATTGGAACCGTTTTGGAATGTGGTAGCATCCGGCACGCTCTGATTTCATTTGGATTTATTTGGTACAACAAAAGTACCTCTGATTATCTGAGAGCAAAACGGTGCAGTCAACTCTTGATAATGTGGAACATGAAGAATCGTTCGAGATGGGAATCCCTTCCGAGAGTCAACGAGGTCAGTTTCAAAACTTTGTATGCTAAAAGTTACCAGAATAGCTGAAAGGTTTGTTTTGCGCTAATCACAATATCTAGGTGGACAATATCAAACATAAACGGCTGCTCAATTGCATAGTTTGGATAGAAAACCAGCGCAGGAGTCATTATGAAATATCGCTAAGAAAATTTAACAGATGATCCGTACTGTTGACGAACTGTCAATGCTACAACTTTTATATGTGATTTTATATACTCCACAACTCGATATTGTATAGTTCAATATTTCGCTTAACTCGATGGATTTAGCGGTCCCTTCATTTTGCCATGCATCATACTCTCCAGAAGTCGATATTTCCATAGGTCGATGATCTATGTAGTGTTATCAAGGGATGTTCAAATCTGCACCAGTGATGGCATAATCATCACTCAAATGATTTTTTTTTTCCGCTCTCATAGGATCAAAATATCATACGTGATATTGGAACAAAATATCAAGCATGATATTGATTTTACAAGCTCCTTTGATATTGCGAGAGTATTTACAACATGCAAAAATGTAGCTGTGAATAGACTCAACACAAATCTGAATTCATTGCACATCGTTTTCGTAGAAAGAGAAAGCATAGTTTGCCATCTCTCTTTGCTCTTCACCGATGGTAGACACGATGTTACTGCTGCCAGCAGTGGTGAATGTTTCGGTTCGTGTTCGGGTTAAAGCTGGGTTTAGACAGGGCAAGTCAATTGATCAAGTCAGTTGAATTGAACTGACTTGAACGCGAATTGAACGTACCATGACATTCAACTGACTTGATCAACTCACTTGAATTGAAAAAAGTTGAACCAGGCTCAACTTTTCAAGCCAATTGAATTAAACTGAGTTGATCATTTGACTTGCCTAGTCTAAACCAAGTTTAAAGCAAACATTTTGAAACTCAAACTCACCATAGTTTGATGAGAAATGCAGTTGGTGAGTTTTGTTTGCTTGATATTCAGAGCAACCGTATCAAAGGTTGTAATATCATCCGCAGTTGTGTGCTTGTTGAGGCTTGTCTATGAATATCAAGTGAGATCGTGCTCATTGGTGAGATTTGATCTTTTGATATTTTAACAACGCTGCTCTGCACATCCCAATCTGTGCCAAAAGCTAGGTCAAGCATTGTGCCGAACGTGCCATAGTGTGACAATCAAGGTATCAGTCGCAGTAAGCCATGAGTTTGGCAATCCTGCACTTATGATTTTTAAGATTGTGTGTTTACATTGTCAAGTCAAGGACGGATAAAAGTTGAGAAATTAATTCCAAGATAATATTCAACGAGCTGGTTGCCGGTTATCCGCTTCAAGGAAGTGGCACTCGAAGTGACTGATGGCAGAAGCTATCCATCCAGGTAAAGACGGTTCTCTACCGTGCGTCATTCTGGCAGACGTTTGCCGTAACTAAGTACCTAACCTGCAAGTGGAAAATGAATCTTGTCTGCTATGTCATCATGCTACTCGGGGAATGCTACAACCTGAAAAATAGGAAGGACTCGACCTAAAATGCCCACCGGCGGTAGTAGTAGCAGTAATAGACCTGCAGTAGCTTCCCAGTGTCATTAGTCGTGGTTAGGTATTTAATTCGTCTTACTGCGTACTTACTGGGGGGGGGGGGGTCGCTACTTCGTCCACGGTTTATCCAAATGTCGGTCCAGAATCTCGATACTGGTTGTAGTCGTTTGATGACAACCTCCTCCTTGTATCTGCTTGTTGCTCTTTCATGCTGGAATCGCAAATTAATCTCCCTGAAACTGCCGGTTTCAATTCCGTTCAGATTGGCTCTGTTACCTCCGGTATGCTTACCTTCACAATTCTGTAAGCAGCTGTTGCCGTCGGTGATACGAACAGTTGCGAAAGAGCGTTGAGAGACCTCCACAGTCAATCGAATCCACGTTCAGTCCATAGAATGAGCTGTACGGCTAACTAATTGGTGAACCATCAATCGTACCGATTGCAGATACATCTGAAGAATGGTAGGATTGTTCGGTACCGGGCTGTTGTTAACACAATACATTATCGCTCCAATGGCCATCAAGTTAATACCTAATTCAAGTTAATTGTGGCCTATTCTGCGGGGCGTGATGACTCTGACTAGTTCGTTTGGACTTCACTGAAACTATGGAAATATCTCAAAAGTCGAGTGGACTTTCTGTAGAGGTTTATCCCCCAGAAGGAATAAGGGAAAAGAGAGTCTCGTCAATTATACAATCTCACACAGCACTGAACTTTTCAGGAGTACTATTTTATAATGTAATCTTCGAAATTCAATCGGTTTTAATTCCTGCCAGGGGCCGCCTACCATTTTTTCGGGCCGTTCAATATGGCGTCAAAACACCGTCCGATGGGCTGTATATATTATGGACATTTTCGAATCGTGATTTGGCTAGGTACCCCTCGATACCCAGCGCTGAAATTTTCAGAAGTACTATTTTATAAGATAGTCTTCAAAATACAACCAGTTTTAGACCCCGCCAGGGCTCGCCCACCCTCTTTTCGAGCCGTTGAATATGACGTCACAAAAACGCTTGATGGGCTGTATATCATATTGATGTCAATGAAAAGCATTGGTGTATTCAGCAAAGTTGTATATTTTAATGATGCCAACAATTTCTTCAAACATGATAATTTGATCAAATTTTAAAATAAACACTAACAACTCAAAAAATATGTTCATAAAATCAACTGCTCTAAAACTTTGTGCAAGACATAGAACCAATATCTCGTAACTGGAAAAAGCTAGAATTTGGATGTGTAATACTAGCTTAAAGATTATTCAGTTGTGTAATTTAAAAGATGCGGGATATAATTTTGAGAAACTTCTCTCAGGACACCCAGTCTCTAAAACGTCGAAAAAGGGTAGAAAATATGTTTGACCGTCTTTATTCATATTCTGTGTGACGTGCCGATTAGTGTGCCACCATGTGTTTCGACACAATGTACAGAGTTGATTATCTCATGAGTGTTATTTTGATTCTATTTCTCAGTATATCAAAGGCAATGGTAGTTATTCCGACAGTGTAAGTGACTTTTGTCACGGGTGAAGTGAGAAAAGTCACTTCATGGCTATGTTAATCTCCATTTGAATTGCACAGAGAGTCACGACGTGACTTTTCTCACTTCACTAGTGACAAAAGTAACTGCTACTCTCGGTTTAACTGGTGGTTCTGAACTGAATTCTATGCCTTTGATGTTAAAATCAAAAAAGCTTTGGAAACATGATAACGAATGGTCATATTGAGTACCCAATACCCATCCACGGTGTCTCTGGTAGAACAACATTAATAAAAAAAAAACCGTATTGCTAAAACACTCACCAAACGAAAGCTTAAGCTCTCCCCTTTCAAATGAGACTAATCTCGAAATGTTCTATCGGAGGGTCTAGAACTTTTTTTTTATATGGCAAAGGATGGTTTGAAGAAAATCAGTGGAACTTATGATTTGGATACAATTTAATCACAGCAGGCCATGACTCTAAAATCCTATCTGTCATATACATTCTGCGCACGTGGTATTGTGAACCAACTGGTGTTTGTTTCTTGTGAAAATGTGAACTTTTGTTGTTTTGTGTCATCGTTTTGATTTGCTGAAAAAAGGTATGGCTTTATCTTATTAAAAAATATTCAAACGTTATAGCTTAGTCCATTTAGAATCCGGAATAATAAAATCATCTGTATCTCGGTAACGGATTGACGTAGAAATAAGGTTAATACATCAAAACAAAGGTAATTCACTGTTCTTTTAGGAAAAAATATCAATACAAATTTTTCTTCATTTCAAATGAAAACTCGCACTTTCTTCTTTATTCCTCCCATGAAACGCTGCACACCTCCGGAATCAACTTCCTTGGCACATTTGTTTCACGTTTTGGTCATCTGAATCGCGTCCCGAGCCGTTTTTCCACTTATCTTAAGCTTCCGCTTCATTATTGCCCAAAATCTCTCGATGGGCCGGAACTGCCGGCAGTTAGGTGGATTTGTGTTTTTATCGATGAAATCTACGTTATTATCGCGATACCACTGGATGACTTCCCGGCTGTAGTGGCAAGTCGCCAAATCCGGCCAAAACATCACGGGACCTTTATGGGCTTTAATGAAAGGTAGTACGCGGTTTTTGAAGCATTCTTCTGTCCATCCATTCTTCGAGTCCATCGTCTTATTCGTTCTTTGCTCCGCAGCTGCATATCCCTTGCCAAATCATCAGTTTTTTGGAAAATTTGTCCATAAAAGCAAACTTAAACTTCGCAGGAGCATCTTCGTGCCGTCGCCATGTAGAATTTTTGGCCAAGAAGCTGTCCGAAATCCATTTTGATGTAGGTTTCATCGTCGATGAACAGGCATCCTTGGTACTTTGTCAAAACCTGCTGGTAACATTTCCGAGCTCGAGTTTTGGTGACGAAACTTTGCTTCAACGTTCTGTTTGGTTGCTTGCTGGCTAGATAAGAACGATATCCTGCTCGTAAACGAATTCTTCGAACGGTACTGCGAGCAGCAGCGTATTTTTGTGCGATTTCATTATCTAATAGTCCAGGGTTTGCTCTGACGGTTTTCAACACCTTCTGGTTCAGCTTGCGGTCATACGTTCCACTACGACGCTTACCTTGAGGCACTCGATCCACGTTCTTTCGCTCCCTGAAACGTTTGAACACATCATACACCGTTGATTGGGCGATTTTCATCGTTTTTGCGATTTTTATTGCGGACCACGTTGGATTATCAACGTTGGTGTGCAGAATTTTTTCTCTCCTCTCGGCTTCCATCTGGAATAATTTTTGACTCACTGCACGAAACACCGTGAAATTTATACCACAGAAAGTGGGCGCCTAGGTAAACAAACCGCTGTAAAATAATTCTAGCAACGGTCACTTTTCGTGCTGCTGCAACACAATAGGTTATTCCGGATTCTAACTGGACAGAACTTTATCTATATACACATATAATTCTAACAGCAAAACTTAAACATGAAACCGAAAAGTCACGAAGAAAATCGTTCGGTGGTGTGCATACTGTGCTTGAAGAAGCTACATCCTCAACCACTATCAACAAAGGTGGTTGATTTTATCGAACAACACTTTCTTCACGATGTTGGTATTATCCTACAAAAAATTGTTGAGCATTTTCGTATACAGTTTATTCGTATAGTAATCAGAATAATTCTGATAATACCACTCGAAGCGCTGATATTTGCAGCAAGAGTTTCAGTTTGTGTTCATACTGCTATTAGGAAATGGCAAAAGGTAAACGACATACATGTACAAAGACTGTAGCGAAGCGCAATTTGCTCGGCATTGTCCAGAACGCTCAATATACTGGAGACCCTGTCGTTGCGAAGTATATGAGGGACAAACCCACCGATGGAGATGGTCAGGTAAAGCTCTCTAATCTACACGGACTACATCCAGCTGGAAATCCGCTACTACTGGTGTTCAGGTAAAAAGGAAACCACATCTGTCCGCTGACGATTTGTTTTTGATAAAACAAAAAAAAAATACTTGCGATTTGAGTACCAGATGGACATTACAACTGAGCACCTGTATAAAGGGCTAAGACATAGAAATCGCCCCCAAAGTCTCTTCCAAAATAACAATCCTAAACCAATCACTCCAGCGTTTTTTCGAGGAAGCTGAATTACCATTCTATGTTATATCCAAAAGAGGCGTTGGTTTTACAAGCTCGTTCTGTAAAATCGCTGTTGACGGAGGGGGCGGTTCTTTTAAAGTGACTAATTCCATTATCGAAAGATCTCAAACAACGAACTCCAAGTTGAATGAAACACGAGGTCATTGCAAGGATACTGGTGTAAAAATGATTTTACAGTTAGCAGTTGCTCCTGGAGTCTCCGAGAAATATGATAATATCGTAAAGATATGGAGTACACTCATGCACTTGAACAATTTCAAGTGCTTTGTTGACGGGGATTTGAAGATTGTCAACCTCCTTAGTGGAATAATGGGACACAGCTCGACATATCCTTGTCCTTATTGCACCGCACCAAAGAATAATCTTTGCAATACAGCTGCACAGCCTCGAACTCCCGGACAATTTCGTGAGATGTCAGCGGCATGGAAAAGCCAGAGGTCCGCAAATAAACTGGCGAGAAACTTTTTCAATTGTATTGATGAGCCATTGCTGTGCGGATCATCTGACGACCAAATCATAAGCCTCTGTCCACCGCCTTCCTTACACATTACGCTTCGAATTATAAATGCAATCTTCAAGAAGGTGGAATCCATTGATTCAGACACTGCTATGGATTGGGCAAGTATCAGTAGATGCCAACATCACAGCAAGTACGGATTCACAGGACGGAATTGCCACAACCTGCTGCAAAATCGACATGTTTTGCAATCTGATGGAACCTTGAACTTGCTAAGAACTGTAAGTAATCGTATCGTTATTTCAATTAATGTTACTGCAGGCACTCGATAAATTGGATCTTGTCTGCAAAGGTTGTTTTCAAGAAAATCTATGTGAAGATTACGTAGAAAAGATTGAGAAGTTTTCTAAGACGTGGATTGCAGCAAGCTAACCCAATAGCTCTAAATTCCAAACATTTTGCGATACCATGTCCCAGAATTTTGTAAAATCACTGGAAGTGGTTTGAGCAAATGTAGGGAGCAAGCCAGTGAAACTGTACATTTCGTACAAGGCCCCAGAAACCTCTGAAGTATATGATCGGCAGCTTCTTCATGCTGTAGTGATGTACAATAGTGGACATTTGTAAACTGTTAATTATGTTTAGTTATATTTTAAGCAATCCGTGTTCACAATTGAATTCAATGAGTACAAGTTAATATAAAATAAAACATTTCTTTTTAAATATCACAAATTAAAAAAAACATCCAAATATTTTTCATGGGTACGTAGATTACCGTATAAATGACTAATGTGATATACATAAGATTCATATCACACAGGATAAATTAATAAATACAATGTTTTGAAAATCAAAATGTTCTAGACCCCCGAAAAAACATTTCGAAATTAGTCTCATTTGAAAGGGGAAAGCATAGTCTTTCGTTTGGTGATTGTTTTAGCGATACTGATTTTTTATTTATTTTTTTTTTCTACTAGAGACACCGTGGCCCATCGGCTATATCAGAACATGTTTCTGGTATCCTCGGAAAATGGTCCGTATCTTTAATGGATCCCTAAATCTATTGTGGGATTAATCAAACAGGTTTTATTGAGTGCTCAGAGCGATAGTACCACTTCCAGAAATGTTCCTGATGCTCCCAGAGAAGTAGTAGCGTTCCACACATGCATCCTAGAGCAGTGATGCAAAATTTCATGACACTCACGTGACACTCGTCTTCGCATCAACCGACTATCGCTGACAGATCGTTTTGTCACGCAGTGAGAGTTAGAGCCATGGCAAACAACAATCACCAGTAATGGTCGCTGCTCACAAGCAAAACGTTACACTCGCTGCTGATGATGAAAAGCACAACGAAAACAGTGAAGACTTCTGCAGTACGATCATGAGAAAAAGCGAAACGACAGAAGAAAATGAAAACAATGCCTACGCATTTCAAGTTCGTCTCGGCAGGCGTGACTGTGTGAGTTACAAACAAAGCAGGCACCATGAAACGGAAGCTGTTGGGTTAACTCACCAACACACTCACATAAGCAACCAAAGCAGCAACTGCTTCAAAACGAGCACAGATGAGTGTCGTGATTGTCGGGAATGACCAGATCGGTGATGGATCACAACAGAAGACGACATTCATCAGTTGCTTTTAACTTCTTTCGTCAACTTGATGGATGGTCATGGGGAGAGCTTCGACGAGCACATTGATAGGAATGTACAAAGCGTTACTACCATCAGCTGTTTGGCGATAGTGATTGTGGTAGGTCGCAACTCTGTCCTAGAGGTATGATGTCTTCGGTAATTTAGTTTAGTTCCAGATCACGCCGCTCTGCTGGTGCTAGTTCTATCATTTTACAGAAGTATCCTAGCAAAGTTTTTGGTTTCAACCTTTTTGACAAGTCTTCCCAAGACGTCAAAATTCCAAAGCCTACTGTTGATGAAATGTTTCAAAAGTTTGATCAATTCCACGAAAAAGCCGTTTTTATCAAGCCTGATGAATGTGGGCGTCTATAGTGCAAGGCAGAAATATTAGTACTTTTCATTAAATTTCACTACTTTAATGGCTTATCCTTGACAGATACAGTAATGGAAATAGATATAAGTTACTTATCCTTCTCTTTTTCATTATACCTTCTTTATCAATTTTAAGCGTCTTAAGTTCAGGAAATTACCACGCAAACGAAATTTCGAGAAAGTTCTGCAGTTTTATCAACATTCCTATTATAATTTATGATTTTATTGCGCATTTTGTAACAATATCGAAAAATCATGCAACCTGCTGTGTGTTTGTGTGTGCGTGTGTGTCATCCCCTCACCCAGCTAGGGGCGTTTGACAAATAGATCTGCGAATAATTAAATCAAATCTAATGCTCCGTAATGATGCCCTTTTTGTTGTGCATATCAGCACTTTTAAAAGGATAACCTTTGAGTCAAGTATTAGACCACTTTTGGCATTGCCCTTTTTGTTGTGAATATCAGTACTTTTAAAAGGATAACTTTTGAGGCAAGTATGAGACCACTTTTCAGCCCCGGAACCGCTGTGTCCCAGAAGGAGACCAGCCAAGACCCCAAGCTACTGGTCTAGAGCCGACGTTAGCTTCCAGGGTGGGCACACAAAGCCACAAAGGTTCCGGGTCTCAGGGCGTTTGGGCGAGGGAGACCTTTCGGATGTGAGGGGACCTAGAAAAATGCGAATTTTGTTACCTTACGCTTTATTCGGCCAGTGATGACAGTGGGGGCGGTGCAGAAATCGGGTGATGGTTAGATCTCGGCCCAACGTGGCTGAAGAATACCGAGGTTGGCAGCTCGGGCGGGATGACGGGCGGTAGTGTCGCTCTAGACGGTGATCGGGCGGTCGCCAGGAAGGGAATCGATTCTTGCAGCGTTGGTGGCAGTGATGGATGCGACGATGGTGGCAGCTATGGACCCAGCGCTCAACTGCGCCTATTGACTATTCGGCGTCGTCGACCGCCGACGCTGTACCATGAGTGATGATAGCCTGGCGGATAGCGGACCAGCAGGGCGTGTTCTTGAACCGCCGGGAAGCCTGGCTACGGCGTTGTGACCTTGGTTGTGGGGTCGCCCGGAGCCAGCAGAGGGCGACGTTGTCCGATGGTGTGATGAGGGAGTAGCGTACCGCGCTATGGCGCCGGTGGAAGGCCGGCGGGAGGGCAACCGACGAACGGGCAATCCGTGGAAGTAGAACCAGGGATGATCGCTGTACCTGGCCGGTATGTGGGCGGCTTGGCCTGGTAATAGCGGTGGTTGGCGGCCACAATGGTCGACTTGCTGCTGGAACTAACAGCCCGCGCTTTCACGGCAACGAGAGGCCAATTCTTGCTAGGCGCTTCGGTGACGACCCGACAAGCACAGTTGCTGAATAACTTTCGGTCCGATAACCCGGACCCGGAGATGATTAGACGGCCGTACTGATACCGGACACTTCACAAACCGCGTGGGTCGAAACGAGGGTCTTGATCCCGAAAACATCTGGTTTTTCTCCAAATTTCATTCGTCCTCGGCAGAGGCTCGTCACTTACTGATCTCGTCGCTCAGTCGGGATCTCTCTCCTCCGTTCTGCTTCGGCCAGTCGTTTGCGATCCTCTCCATCCGTCCACGATTGTAGGTAGCGTAGAGCGCTATCAGCTACCTACTGCTATCAGACGGCACACGCGATCCACACCGTCGGGCGTTGATCGCCCCCACTTCAAATCGACCGTTAGCTACACTAACAATTTTATTTGCCCTACTCCCCACATCTAAAGATGGAAAACAAAATGTTACCCGCCGGTAACACAAGTTTGAGGGAAGGATGTTTTAATGTTCATAACAGGTACAGTAAAACATCACATAGATGCCCTTATTCTCACTATCTATTCAGAGGTAGAAGGAAAAGAAGAGCCACCGTAGCCAGCTGAAGCTTGAATCGGGTAGCTGGGCAATCCACAATACCCGCCGTAACAGCTAGCAAATACCCCTGTCGTATTTAGTTGTTGAATAAAAAAACAACTACTCTTCGGTGAATCATCGAATTCAAAGATTGCTCTAAGATTACTTGAAACCTAACTAGAGCACAACATTAAACGCTTTTAATGTAAAAAATCCCAAATTCACAGAAGAAAAACATTCAATAAATAAGTAAACATGTCAGCTTGCAAGCGCAGCCTACTGCAATTCAAGAAAAATCATGCAAACTTCTGTGTACCATGTACCATAAAAAGACGCAATAACGGGCAAAATTATGTCAAGAGTCCTTATTCGCCACCAAGCCACTAGGATGCATGTGTTCAACGCTATTAGTAGTGTAGGTGAACGTCAAGCCCTACATGTTGATCAGCTTTGCTGGCATCTGGAGAAAGCTTTATTAAATCAACCATTACATTACGAATGAAAAATTACACCTTCGTAATGCATTTATAAATTGCACCATATTTAACCAAACAGCTGAACATAATCCCTCTACCGACTGCGAAGGAATGCCGGAAGCGAAAAATTGAAATACACACCGAAAGTTTGTTTCCCTAGACGGGAGAGAAAAAAAAAATGAAACGAAACATAGCTCCCTCGCCAAAATAGGAAACGGTACTAAATTCCAACCTTCATTCGTTGCGTCGCCTAAGAGGTACGAAAGAAAAAAGCCGGAAAAACTTCTCCACGTGCGATCCGCGAACCACAAACTATGTTAATAAGAATTCATGAATAAATTATTTAAATTTCCAACCATCGCCCAAAAACCGCCCAACATCACATTCCACGATTCAACGAGGGGGTAAAAACTCATATGATTGTGTGTGTGTGAGAGGGTGTGTTTGGTTTTCCGAGTGAATGATGGCTTTCCCGGAACTTGAGGTGTTATTTTTTGCCTCCAAACTCCGACCGGAGCGAACTTGAATCGAGTTCTCCTTCGAAGAACTCATGGCTCCGAGCAGTTTTGGACCAAAGGAAGATTTATTCGTCTAGTGCATTCCCTTCCGCTCACTCCCGTTACTTGGAAGGGAAGGACATTGTGAAGTACTTTCCCCTCAAAAAGTTTAAAATTTAATTTTATTATCCACTAAATCGAAAAGTTTCAATCTTGATAATTGACGAAATCTTCCTCACAGCAGCCATTCAACAAACGACGACGACGATGACGACGGCGGGAGCTTTAATTATCGTAATCGTATTGCTCTCCCAGTTTGGATCCCAAAATAGACGTAGACGGTGCTGAACAGTCGATGATTTATGTTAAAATTTTCCCGACAAATATAAATTTTCCGATAAAAAGTCCCTCCGTTTTGGGAAATTTACTTGCAGGGCAAAAGTTGCTCCGTCTGCTGTCATTCGTTGTTCAATTGCACGGTGGAATCCATTGGATGAGAACGGTCAAAATACGAACCCATCGTTGAAGCTTCGGTGCTTGAGTAGTTTAACCATTTTCGGCTTATCCCTTCCACTGTGCCATCGGCTAAGCACAATTAATTGAGTTGATAAGCACTTTACTCAGTAGTTGTCTTTCGTGCATTAAAAGCAGCTCATGTCGGCTCTTACCTACAACGAGACAGAGAAAAGAAAATGAAGAAACAATTTATTATTCACTTACGAAAAGCGCCATCAAAGTTCGATGGAGTCAACTATTCTACACGCTCAAAAGCACATCAATATATGTGCTTCACCACTCATCCTTCCTGACATTATTGCGCCGCTATCTGTTGGGGAAGATCTTCCCCGGGAGGACAAAATCACACAAAGGAAAAAGTCACCCTTCTTTGCAACCAAGTCAACCGCGTGCCTCCCCATATCGCCACCAAGATCCAACAATAACGTAACAATATTTTCATTTAAAATGTTAATAAGAAAAGTTTCTCCCTTCGCCAAACAACAACAAACAATAATCTGTTCTTGTGTGCGCCGGAGTCTGGCTAGCAGATGGGGAAATCCCGGAAGAAAGTGCTTGTTGAAGCTGATTTCTCACCGGGGAATCCTGCTTCGCTTTGTACGAGCCACTTTATTGCACACAATAGATGCTCAATAGACGGATGAAGATGTTTCCCGAGTGGAATCTTGCTCAGTGTTGTCAAACATTGCAGGTCTTTAATCCATTGTCAAAAGTATTACAACAATCAGTTAGATAAATTGTGTCATCACTTCCGTCTAATTTAACCGGCCTATTCAATCGAAATTCTTCCCACTGCCAGTGCAGCAATTTCCAATATGTTCAGCAGAGTAGGCTATTGATAGAGTTCTCTGCTTTCGTTCCTCATCATCGCATCGCAGCAAGCGAAGATTTATGGAGGCAAATCAGCTTCGTTCAAAACTTTTCGTTTTTCCTCTCACCCCAGCAGGCCTGGGTTCAATCCCAGTCGGCGCCGCCGGGATGTCTGAGGCATAACATCTCTGATCACGCCTTCCTTCTGGGAGGGAAGTAAAGCCGTTGGTCCCCGGTTCATGAAATGATGGGTCGATAGGTAGGGTCCAGGTATGGGAGCTGCCTCCCTGGCGTCGGTAGCATTGGTGCTCAGCACGGAAAACAAGATCGACGAAAAACAAACCAAAGGAAAAAAAAAACTTTTCGCTTTCTAAAGCACCGAGGGTCGACTTTCTGGATTGTATGTGCATACTAGGAAAGCACCTCGGCTGATAGCGTGTTCGAATGTTAGTGATTTTTACACTTAGTAATTTCTTGTTCTGATGTGGCAAAATACTGAAAATTGATGTATTGGAAGACCATCCAAAAACTTTTTTTTCTCAGGACGAAGCTTTAGTCTTCTTCTTATTCGCATTTTCAAGGTTATTGCTTAGCGCATATTAGCTTATTGCGTGCTCTCAAACTTAGAGTTTTAAATGCACTTCCACAGTTATTAATTGAGAGCTTTCGATGCCAATATACCAATGCATGAATTTGTATATTGTGTGGCAAGCGCAATGATACTCTATGCTCAGGGAAGTCGAGAATATTTCCAACCAGAAATATTCCCTCGACCGGACCGGGAATCAAACCCGCTGCCTCCGGCTTGGTAATACCGTGCCTTTACTGACTAGGCTATGAGGCCCCTGAGGTGAAGCTTTAGTACCCAATAGTTTACTTCGATTTTCAGTTCAAAAAGAAATGTTTTTAAAATGCATAAAAAACGTTTTTTGTTTTGTAAATTGCTTGGTTTCCTGGCCAATTCGTTTGTTTAATGACATTGAATTTCGTCATGGGAACATGAGATATTTTAAATTATAAATATAATATAGAACATATAAATCAAAAACATTGTGTAATTTTGTAAGCCCAAGGATTTTATTTGTAGCATAATAAATTTGGTTTTGCCTATCTTAGGTCAAGGGATGTTAAGATCATCTACACTTGTAAAATTGCCCCTAACAAACAGGTTTTTCCGATTCGTCATTTGGCATGGAACTGCTGATGGGGTAGATTTTGAAATTTTATTTTAAATCGGGCATAAGAACATTTTCCCGATGTTATGATCGTATTTTTCGTTATTAGTAAGATTCTATAAAAGGCTGTTAAGCACGTGTTTGACACTTTAAAACACATCCGTTCAAGGTACTGATGATGATGATATGGAATTACCACTCACTGTAGCAAGACAACTGTCGATAGACTGTGGACTATCCTCGCTGTTCAACTTGATCAAGTTTAATAACCTCTAATTGTTCTCAGCCTGCTATTGTAGGAAGGGCCAAAAACGGTTTGGGTGAATCCGTGGGCTACATCGCTCACGTACCTCCACTGTATAAATGATAATCTCCTTCCAACAACAGGATCATACAACCGGTCAAAATACAGGCCATCCAACAGAAAGATGTTCCAATGAGTAGGGCGAAGAGCCCGCCCTCTATTCACGAAATTTAAAAGACATGGAGTATGCATTTCCACTCTCCCCATCCATTTCGCATCAATTGGGTGCCCTGGTGACGAAAATTTCAAATGAGTTCTGGGGAGCATTCCATGGAAATAGTAATGAGGATTTCAAGACAATTTCTAGAAAAATTTCTATAGGCTGGCAACGCAATTCATTGGAATCTTATGGAAACTTGCAGAGCTTCAGGATAAAGCCATTTTAATTTCCCGTTAAACTCTCAATACATTGCCCTACCCACGGTTTTTATATGCTTGGTAGGGTATAAAAATAAATCAATTAACTTACTGTCCATAATTATGACAGTACGCTCTTCCTTTTTAGTTTTTCACAGATATTTACAGACTTTTGTAATCAAGGAAAAATTTTAAAATTTGTTTGGTTACACTGTTCTACATCTTTAATAAAATTACACGTGCGATGCATTTTGAAACACACATTAGAAATTAGCGCGTTTTCAAATCCACCAAACGAACGAACTGTCACTGTTATCGAGCTGTTATAATTATTGACCTGTCAATGTGCTGCCATGTTGTATCCAATAACTTGACTGTCTATAGTCACTGTCACTGAAAACGTGAATGAAACGGACAGTGTGTTTCCATCCAATTCCATCTTTTTATTCGAAACAGCCAGCCTCGGATGCAGTTTTAGTGCTGAACGAAGCAGCCATTTTCGCCGTTTTGTACCTGAATAAGAGTCGTAAAAATGTGGAAAAAATCGAGAAAAATCAAAGGGAACCCGAGCGGAAACCCCATAACGAACTTTTTCAAAGGATCAGCGCATGTCAGAATCTGTACACTTCCCGGGGGTACCTGATACATCTGAAAGAGGCCATTGTGATCATTGGGTTTGAATGTGTCCACCATTGAACTTGTAGTAAAATTCTAATTTTATTTGCGGTGTCGAATGATGAGTTTTTGATATACATATTAATCTTTTGCGAATTCCCCAGTGGAATCTGGAATTCACGTTTTTGTTCATATGTTCAGAACCATATCGGGAAAAAAATCAATAGTGATCCATGGGGATCTGAAACTCGTTCCACTCAAATTGGTACAGCCATCGCTGCAAAAATTGAGTGAGTTACACTCATACGATCTTAACCCTCCGTTACTCTCGCTGTTGTACTTTGTGCAACACACATGAGTTCTCCATTTCCACTTTGTTGCTGAGTTACCAATCGATCTGAAACCAACGAATATTCCTCAAAAAACTTGTTTTGATCTTAACAAGCTAAACTTTGATTACAGTAAACACATGAAAAATGCGGATAATAGGAAAAATGAAAATGGAAACCGCGTAAACTCTGACTATACTACGTGGGATTTAACTTAATTGATTGCAACATGGATTATATCGAGATCCTGACCAGATAGAAAGTTACTGTCAGGAGATCAAAGCCTATTGTTTAGTGCTCAATATTTCAGAATTTTCTCACTACACGACGCTAGTATACACGTGAAATAAGAGATATAAAATATCTCGAGTTCCCAACCAGACAGAAAGGTACTGTCTTTGACATAGTTGTTTAGGAGATCAAGGCCTTTTCGCAAGTGAACAGTAGTTCAGGGTTTTCTCACTTCACGGCGCTACTATACATGTGAAATTCTCACATATAAAATATCACTAGATCCAGATAGAAAGTAAATGTATTCGGCATAGTTTTTCAGGAAGTCAAGATCTTTTTGTTGGGTGATAATAGTTCAGAATTTTGTCACGATGCGGCGCTAGTATATACGTGCAGTTCTCGCATATTCAGCTCGAGATCTTGATCAGCTAGAAAGTTGTTTAGGAGGTCAAGACTTTTTGGCTGGTAGACAGTAGTTAAGAATTTTCTCACCACGTGGCAATTTTTTCGTTGAGATCCAGCAAAATAAAATACTGAGCTGCTCGATGGTGCCCATCTCGGCAAAAATTTCTTTAATTATACCGTTAGTCCTTAAATACACCCCCAAAATACATGCAAATGTGTTTTAATCAAAGCTCTCTCATTTTTTGAAAATAATATTGAGCAATTTTCTGCTTCGTATTTCCATTCAAAATCTTTCAAATGTTCTAAAAAATGAAAATTCGACGTAAAATGACAAAGATATGAACATAACACATTTGCATGTTTTTTGGGGGTGTCCGTAAACATATAATCGGGAGTGCACGGTTTTATAAATTTCTCCAATCAACGGAGTAAAATTGCCTCACTCTCTGAGTTAGTCCCGTTGTCCGTGCACACGTAAATACAGGGATTTTTTTCGTTCTAGACCCCTCGATAAGACACTTTGAAACTAGCCTAAAATTAAAGGGAGACTCTAAACATTCATTTGGTGGAAGTTTCAGCGATATTGATCTTTTAAGATAATGTTTTCCATCTGAGATACGTGTCACCACTAATTTATCAGAGGTATACAAGTGGAACGACTCACCCCAATTTATGTGTCGACAAATCTGCATGAAAATCTTCACCAGTAAAAGAAATCCAGTATTGATTTGTCTTATCCCAGTAATGATGATGTAAATTGTATTTTTATTATATGATATTTGATATGGGAGAATCGCCCTCCAAGTTTTGAGAAATTTCTGAACTACTTTTCATCAGCCAAAAGATCTTTATATCCTTAACAGCTTTGCCAAAGACAGTAAATTTCTAGCTGTTCAGGATCTCGAGATATTATATCTGCGAAGATTTCACGTATATCTTAGCGCCGCGTAGTGAGAAAATTCTGTACTGTCGACCAACAAAAAGGATTTGAACTCCTGGACAACTTTGCCGAATACAATTTAACAGGTATTGAAATATATCTAATGCAAGAATTGCACGTGTATAAAAGCGCAAATACAATGATGTGAAAAAAAAATGAATTTCTGTACACCATCCAAGAGGCCTTGGCTCCCTGAACAACTTTGCCCAAGACAGTAACATTCTATTTGGTCAGGATATCGTTATATTTTATATGTGAATGTTTCACGTGTATACTAGCGCCGCTTAGGAAATTCTCAACTATTGTACACCAAGCAATAGACTTTGACCTCCTGAACAACTTTGTCGAAGACATTTACTTTCTATCTGGTCAGGATCTCGATACAAACCAAATGCGAGAATTTCACGTGTATACTACCGCTACGTAGTGAGAAAATTTTGAACTACTTTTCCCTATCGAAAAAGTTATGACCTTTTGAACGATTTTGTCGACGACAGTAACATTCTATCTGAATCTCGAGATATTTTACATGCGAGAATTTCGCGTGTATACTATCGCCACGTAAAGTGAAAATTCTGAACTATTGTGCACCCAGCAATAGGCATTGACCTCATGAACAACTTTTTCGAAGACAGTAATTTTCTACCTGTTCAGGATCTCGAGCTATAGCATACGCAAGAATTTTACACGTTTACTGGCACCACGTTGTGAGAAAATTCTGGACAACTGTCCACCAACCAAAAAGTCTTGACTCCCTGAACAAGTTTGCCCAAAACAGTAACTTTCTATCTGCTCAGGATCTGGAGCTTTTGTACATGCGACAATGGCTTATGTATAATAGCACCACGTATTGAGAAAATTCTGAACAACTGTCCACCAACGAAAAGATCTTGACTTCCTGAACAAGTTTGCCAAAGACATTTACTCTATATCTGGTCAGGATGTATCACATGCGAGAACTTAACATGTATAAGAGAACTACCTAGTGAGAAGATTCTGAACTACTGTTCACCATCAAACAATTTATGATCTCCTGAACAGCTTTGCCGAAGACAGTAATTTTCTATCTGGTCAGAATCTAGAGATATTACATATGAGAATTTTACGTGTACGCTAGCGCCGCGTAGTGAAAAAAATCTGAATTACTGTCCACATGCGAAAACGCCTTGACCTCCTGAACAACTATGCCGAAGACAGTACCTTTTTATCTGATTGGGAACTCGAGCTATTTAATATGCGAAAATTGCACGTATATACTACCACCACGTAGTGATAGTTTTCTTATCTACTCTCCACCAGCAAAAAGGTTACGATCTCTAGAACAACTTTGCCCAAGACAGTAATTTTCTATCTGGTCAGGATCTCAAGATTTTCCATGTTGTAAGCAATTAAGTCAAAGCCCACGTAGTACGGAAACCGTTTACGCGGCTTCCATTCACATTTTCTCTATTATCCGCATTGTTTGGGGGTAAACTGTGATAAAAGTTTAGCTTGTTTAGTTAAAAACAAGTTTTTTAATGAATACCCGTTGGTTACGAGACGAACCAGCCCAAGGCTGAAAGTCTCGTTAATAAAGAAAACTAAACTAAACTAAACGTTGGTTTCATATGGCAATGGAAAACTCACACTGTTGTACAAAGTACATGCAACGCGTGAGCACTCCGAGTGTTACAAAAGTTGGCGTGAGTAACGGAGGGTTAAATACATACAAACATATCTACACACATACATAAAAAATTTCCGATCCCGTTGAGATTAGTCCATTGATATATGCCATTCGTCTCTCTGGGTCTTGGAACAAAATTGTGTTTTTCAAGTGATATTTTCATAGGGAAAATGGATGTAATGTAATGCCCATACCTAAATTCAGCTCCATTTATGTGCATCATAGTAACGGAAATTTACACTACTTTTTTTTAGCTGTGTTGTAAAAGCTCGGAAAGTTTTACTAATTCTATGAGTAAACTATGTTTTCAAGAATTTGAGTGAACTAATGTCAACTTTGAGTCGACTGCTTTTGTCGTGTAATGGTAGTTTATCTTTTTATTAATTGCTTTTAACGTATACGGCATAAATGGATGCATTTCCAACTCCAATTAGGTTCAATTCGTTAAAAGCAGGTCTTTCTTGCTCGAACATGACATTTTAAATTTCACATCTATTCAATGAACATTTCTGAAATTCACAGATTGTAACGAACATGATTGTCGTTAATTGTGAGATATTTGTTTTTTGTTAAATAATTAATTAATATCCAAATAAATATTTATGAACCAGCCTAAAGCGCGATCACTCAGATAGAGTTCACTTCATTCACTCGGTTCAGGAGCAACACGACCACGTAAAATGTAAATAATGAGTTCCCTACCTAAGCCTATAGCGCACATGTAATCCGCCGCCTAAAAAGTAGAACGATAGGAAAAATCACCAAAATTGCGCGCTTGCTTCTGACCGTTGACCCAAGCAAAACGTATTCAGATTTCCTTGACCCGGTCGTAGCCTTTGTCTCTCTTCGAATTTGGGAGGGAAACGAGAGAATGGATAATGCAAAGTTGCTCGATAAAGGATACCCCACTTCCCCTTATCCTGTCACGTTTCGTGATAATAAACGAATCTAGAGCTTCGTCATTTCTCTCGGGAAATGACGCAAACTGATAGTGGAGATGATTTGAATCTCACGCCTTATCTGAGGATTTGGGACTTGGTTCGATCACTTCGTTCTGGCTTGTGGAAGAGGCAGGAGTGATCAGTTTTAGTTCGCGCCGTGATGTGTAATTGGAGGTGATTTAAATTGACATGTGTTACCTTTCCGTGACTAACTTAGGCTTTCCCTTTAGCAGTTAATAGGCTTCTCGAACAAGTTTGTGCGTTGCTGGAAAATTGTGTGCGAGTGGTTTTGGGAAAACAGGTAACAGTGCGATCAAATTGTGTTCTTTGTGCGTGTGCTTATTCCGCTGCCAAACGGCATCATGTGTTTCTATAGATTTGTGGCAGTCTTGCGCAACCAGCACATCACACCTGTAGTACCGATCGCTTCTGACCCCACCTGCTGGCTACGGAGTTTCCGGACGTACGGTGACCGGAAGAGGGTTGCGTTTGCCAATATCACGCCCTAGGCAGGTTGGCAAGACATCCGTTTGCTATTGGTGGAAGTCCATCTGCAACGTCGAAGTTCACCCCCGATGCCACAACGGTCAAACCTCGATCACAAACCACGAGGCATCGACATCAGCGTCATCATCATCCATCGACGCGACTTCGATCAGCGGTGCACTTACTTGCGTAGTAGTGACCGTTGTGATTCCGACGACGACATTCCCGCCACGCCTCAAAGCGTAGGTACGCTGTAAAACCGTGAGTACTATCAGGCCTGATATAATATAAGACCATGCGCATGGCTCAGTTCTTCCCGCTACCGAATGACTACGAGTAGGTAGCGTGGTTACGACCGCAGAATTCTAGTGGCATTCATTCGAATCGCGCTTGCGCCGAATGTCACCCTGAGCACACACACACTGTAGGATGAACACATCGCACGCACGCACCGCACCCCCAAAATGAACAAAGAAGAATGTTAGGTAGAGAGAAAGGGAAATCCCGTAGTACGTAGGCCTAGGCAATAGAGAGAAGAACAATATATGAGTAATGCAGGAGAAATAAATGCAGGAGAAGGTAATTTGAAACCCAAAGTCGCCTTGATGAGTTCGAACCGATAAGAAAGTCACTGAGAGGGGATACATGTTAATCGCGTCGTAATTCTCTTCTTTACTTTATTCGTTTTACTGGGGAGGTTGCCCCGAGATCAACAAGACCACTCTCGAGTCTTGTACTGTTGGAAGGGTGGTCGTCTAAGTCTCCCAGTGATGAGAAGTCGGTGGGTTTAGTTTCCGTTATCAGCTGGATTCTTTTGCTATCACGTAGACTTTCCTTTTCCACGACTTTCAGGTCGTATAACCAATGAGGCCTTTGCCGAGACTTTGCGCTAGCCAGCTCGTTTCCCTTCCCACTTTCGGGAGTAATTAGACCCTTCCCTGAGGGTCTCAACGGCCGGGCAAACCGTCAACTGGTAGGTGGTCTCCGAAAGGAGTGGCGCATAAGCCACCTTACTTAAATCCCGGGAAACTCGTTAGGCTGGCCGGTTACAAGATAACATATTTTTTGATTACTCGAGCAAAACATTAATTATGATATCACATCAAAGTCAACAAAACTATCACACCGAAATCAGAGATATCCTATTTTTTGATTACTCGATTAATAACTATATAGCAAAAAAAATATTTTGATATCACATCATCGTGTCAAAAATATGGTGTAGTATTACTTAAAAGGACAAAATTATCATTAATACAGTGCATGAACTGACATTACGCTGCTTTTGCTGCATTAGTTTATTTTTGAGACTATAAAAATTACATGAGATTTTCGACATGATTGAAGTGCATCCTCTTGGATGCAATGTTAAAATTTATTTTTTGCTGTGTAATCGATTATATTTTGTTAGTTGTGCTGCCATTTTTCCACTAATGAGAGTGGAGAATATGTTTGAAGCGATTGGTGATGATCCTTTGGAGAGTTAATGCTTGCTTGGAATGATATAATCGATTAAAAATAATTGTTTTTTTTTGGTTCGTTATTCGATTAACCGATCATTCGAATAAAAATCGGGCACCACTAGATGAATGTGAAACGACATTTTGACATCCACCGTCAATGTGAAATATAAGGGTCGTTCATAAATAATGGGACAATTTGAAAGGGACCAAAGCTAATAACAAATGACATCCCCACGGTAATTGCAAAAAAAAACAGCAAAAGTACTGACCGATTCTGATGAATGTGGGCGTCTTAGAAAAATACCTGTATAATGATAGAGAGAAGGATTAGTAATTTCCATTTAAGTCCATTTCTTCAGTGTCTTGTACTAATACTCAACTGGGTATTAGTACAAGAGTCGATTATCAGTACAAGACACTGAAGAAGTCTGCACATTGTAGACGAAATAGGCGTATCTGTCAAGGATAAGCAAATAAGGTAGTGGAATTAAATGGAAATTACTAATCCTTCGCTCTCTCTTATTATACTGACTGATTATTTGACTCAAATTTTTTGAGAAATTTGTGTCAAATCAAACATAGATTAAGTGTTAAAGTGACTGCAATAACATAGAAAATAAAAATAAAAATCATACATTTACGAAATTCAATATTTAAAACTCTTCCAGCGAACGGCCTCAACTATCATGAAAGTATGCTTTGCAATTAAAATCCCTTCGCAAACCATAGCTTCCTGGACAACCTGGGTCGGATAAAACAAATTAGTAAACCACTACTGCCCTACAAATGACACCACCGCCTGCAGCCTAACGAATCTACGCTCCGACAGTGACATCACTTAATGGAAGTGACACCAACTATCAGCTGTCTCTGCGCCATTTTGGTCAACCGACAATAACGAACAAGAATCATAATCCCAGAGGCGACCGTGTGAGTGTGTGTGCATAGGACTCCATTACGATCAACCACTGTGCACTATCATCGTCATCGCAGCAACCCACTAGCTCTATAACAACCCTACCATCGTCGTCGTTGTCCTTGTGGCAGCTCTCCTAGCGCGCATACAATTCCAACTCAGTGAGCCGAGAGCTTTTCCTCGCACAACAAAAGTGAAGCGAGTGTGTATGATAATGATTTTATCAGCGCGCGGTGGCCTCATTTCATCTCCATGTTCCGAGAGGATGAACGCCAGGCACACTGTTCCACAAATCTCCCGAACAAGCCACCATCGCACCACCGTCACATAATGTGCTTTAGCAGTTGGTGTTGTTGTCGGAGGTTTTCCCGAGCCTTTCTTGCGATATTTTTGCACCGAAAAACGACATTTTCTGTTTGCTCATCTGCCTTTCACACCCCTCCCCCCCCCCTCGAGGGCTCCTCGCACAAGTGAAATGAATGAAACATATCTCATTCCGTAGATTGCATATTAAAAACGAGCCACGGACGGAGCTCGGTGGGAATCCTCTCGGGAGAGTGCCATAGTATGTGAAAGATTTTTCCTATGGAAGCCTTGGCAGTGGAAAACCTCCTGCCACACATTTGGTGTTTATGAATATTTGCAAAAACAAATAAAAATAAGGAGTAACAACTCTGTTCGGTGTACTGGCAGTGATTTCGCCTCCCACGTGTGGCCTTCTCGAATTGCGACACATATCGGGCTGGGAGTCAGAACTACCATAAAACATTATCATAATAATTTTATCACAAAATGATGTTTTCGCCGTCAGCTACAAACATGTTTATATTTGTTTATTTTCCCTGCTGCTTAACTTCGGCTGAGGTCCATATGTCACGTGCATGTATTGGAATGTGGTTTCAAAAGCAGCAGTAGGCTGGGAGTTTCTTTTTTCTGTTCTCGTTTTCGGAGAACGGGAGTCCTCATTCAAGAAAAGTACTACATCACTATAGCAAAGGATTTCGACTGGCAGTGCCTACTTAGCCTCCGGTGACTGCGAGAGGTGAATTTTTTTTTCTTCCTTGCTATTTCTCTATCTGCTGGTGAACTTTGTGGCAAACGTGTGTCTTGTTATGGTGTTCTGAAATGTGAAGCGGTGTGTAGGTACATTCGTACGGTCGCTACATATATATATGACTGGTGGCAATGTCATTCATTTAAGGATGTGACACCAATGACATTCTGATATTGTCTATTAGTGGGAACAGGCACCGCCGTAGGAGACTGGTTGGTGTGTATATTCTCAATACGGTTGAGAAGGATTTTAAGTGACTGTATTTGCGATAGTTGCTGCGTTGCGTTAAATGTAGATGTGTGGCGAGCAATTTATATTTGCAAAAGTGTGTCGAATTGTAGCACATTTCAGTAAAGTGTTACAAATAAGAGACTCATTAGTTTTACCCGAATAGTGCCATACAACATCTTCACTGCGATTTGGTAAGAAAGTGTATAGGGCGTCGTACATAAGTATTTTTTATTTGACTTTTATGTGGGGTTGGTGCTAGTGGAATATGGGTGATAATATTAAATTTACGTAAGGGTTACATTTAAACATTGCGAAATAAATTGCTTTATTTTCAGAAATACTTCACTTAGCAACCAATGAACCATTCTGATGGCCCACATTATCGTGCAGGGGCCGTAGGTTAGCAGGGCCTAGCATTGGTTAGTTTGCTGTTTATTGAGCTCTTTCAGTTTAAAATGTATTTATGTGATTTTTGTATGTGCTCACTGATTTAAAGAATAAATAGGATGAACATCGAGCTATCCATAGTTGAGCTTTGTTGATCTTTTGGTACTTGCATGGTATCTTGCGTGAGTACCCAATAGACTTATGCAAATTTTGAAATTTTCGCTCTACAGTACTCAATCCGTTCCAGATTGGGTCCTAATTAGCCTTCCAAATGTTGAACTCATTTAGTAACAAACTGACTTGGCACAAACCATTTCAAGTTTATATGTAAATTACTAAGGGAAACCCAAATTGTTTGTACATATCATACTAACAGTTCACCGTATTCTTTTGCTTTTAAAACTGAAAGCTTCGCTTGTAGGAAATTTTCTCAGCTATAACTTTGTTGAACATTACTTATCGATAAAATGTTAGGAACACAAGTTGATAATGAGTCAAATCACTAATGTCTTATGAATATATTCAATCAAATGGTCAGTAGGCAACATTGGTGTTTCTGGCTGGTAGAATAGAGCACAAAAATCATAACTACTATGTCACAGTGTTGCAGAATACAGTGTTGCCCGTAAAACAGCTGCTTGATTATGTCATAAGATTATCTGTCTCTTAAACAATTAATAACTATTTAAATTGAAGTTTGGCAGACATTTGGTCTTCTGAACAGTTGTAACTTAGAAAATTTTCAATAAGCTTAGTTATAGAACTTTTTAACAAAGCAATTAAAAAAACTAGAAGTTTGTGAACAAACAGTTTGGTTTTCCCATACTAATTTCCTTATGAATTTAAAACGGTTTGTGCCATGTCAGTTTCTTACCAAATGAGTTGAAATTTTAGAAGGCTAATTAGGACCCAACTTGGAATCGCTTGAGCACTGTGGAACGAACATTTCAAATTATGCATCAGTCTGGTACCCAAGTAACCATGTAATCGCAATACATGCAGGTTTAGCGTGAGACGATAAGATTCTTCTAACTTCACAAAGTCACCAATTTTGGCGAATTTTTTAATAGAAGTATTTTGTACACAATATTCATGATTAGTAGCCAAATAGGGGAAATGGATGTAATGTCGGCCTAAATGCCCCTAATTTGGGCCCATACATAAATTCAGCAATCGATTTAATTTTCAATAGCTACCAAAACTATCCATTAGTACCGTCCCAATCTCGCGTTCATCTAGATAAAATTGATAAATAGCAGATTTTTAGCGATGGGCCCAATCTTAGATCCATAGGCCAACATTAGATCCATTTCCTCTATTTCACTCATTTTAATTTATCTTGACATGTGGGTGGTCATCATCAAAATAAATATCCTGAGGATTATTTCCACATTAGAGAAATCAATTTAAAAAAATCGTACTCTACACTGGCCGTCGAAAAATTAAAGATTTTTTTTTTAAATACTTTCTGACTATTCTGAAATTTTGCAAAAATATCTCTAAGACTTTATTTGATGTTATGAACAATTGGAGAACTTCAGAATAATTTCTTATCAACCTGAAGTCTTGATAATTTCTTGATCTCCAGAATAATAACAGAACAACTAGAAGTCCTAACAAAATATCCAAGGAATTTTTTGGAGATCAATAATTAACTGAAGTTCTCTAAATTAATTCCTGAGCAACCTGATGTCCAAAATATCCAGAAGACTTTTCGCAGTTCTTTGATCAATTAAAGGAAAAATTCTGGATCATTCTGTATTCTGAAAGAAATATATAAGAAACATAATTTGAAATACGACATAGTTGGAGATCTACAAAATAATACCTGATAAACTAGTAGTCTTGAATAATTATCAGTGGAACGTGTTTGGAATGAAATTTGTTTTATCAACCTGCTATCTTAGATATCTAAGATACATGATAAGATAACACTAGTTTACAAAACAACATAAAAAGTGTGAACTTTAGTGGTTGACCAACGTTTCTAATGCAAAATCCTACACTAAATTCAATGCCGTGGTCAGAAAAAATTAAAGTAGAGCCATTTTTGAGATATACAAAAATTTTGATTTTTTGAATTTTGTACAAAAGTACGATTACTAAAATGTCAATAAATTTGAAGCTAGTGCACCAATTTTAAATCTTTTTTTATGAAAGTGAAGCTAAATAAATTTGCTATCGTTTATTTGAATATTATGTCTTAATTAAAAATGTAATTTTGAAGTCATTTAAAAATTTACAGCATTTTTTTTTTATTTTTCCTGTGAATTTTCCATAAAAATCTTGTTTTAATCAACATTTTTAATGGGATAAAAAGATTCAAAAAATCATTCCATAATTTATTCTTAAAGCCCATTAAAAATTGGAGAAAATGAGCCTTTAATAGATGAAATCGGTTGGAAATTGTCGAAGTTATGAATTTTTTTGTAAAATCATGGAAATTGAATGTTCCAAGATTGGCCGTTGTCCCGCTCCTAGGTTCATGCACCACTTCCAGTAAGCCTTTCTGCGGACATGTACGCATACGGTGCATTTCACTAACACTACCAGCTGTCACGCAAAATTAAATGGGATATTTTCAACAATATAATTTACACTAGTGTTTGTGAGACCGCTCGGCGAGAACCTAACGCAACCAACTCAATTTGACAGCTTTCTTTCTTTAACATTGCTTAACGATGTATACGACAAAACGTGAATTCAAGCGTAAAAATGATCCTCAAAAGTTTTGTTACGCGTGTGGCAACTATATATTTACAAAATCGGTCAATTTCACTGCTTCGTTGCAAACTGCATACAGGCTTTATTTTAAAATTGATCCTGGAGACTTTGACGAACCGTGGATTCCAAAAGTATTATGTAGTTCGTGCAAAACGTGCTTGGCTAGGTGGATGTCAGGCGCAAGGTAAATTGATTTTTTGAATAACTTTCATATAAACAATTTATGTACAGCATGGTAGTGCTTTGTTCTTTCCTGATCGACATTATCTTACTTCATCTATTTTTGATAAGTGTTAATGTCTTACTTACTAACTCACTTATTTGTTATCTGTCAGTCGCTATTTGTCCTTTGACATGCCCACTATATGGCGTCGACCGTTTTGTCATGCAACGGATTGTTATTTCTGCTTGACAAAAGTTAAGCAACAAGGACGTCACAAAACAGTTGAGTATCCACAAGTGGCTTCTATGACAAAACTTGTTCCACATTCAAGTTCGGTCCCGTATCCTGTTTATCCAAAGCGGAAACGAGCGCTCTCTGTTGAATCGACCGTTACAAAAAGTGAGGAGGAATTCAAGGAGGAATGCGAGGAAGACTTCGAGGTGGAATTGGAAAGAAACCCAAAACTGTTTACACAATCCGAATTTAATGATTTGGTGCGAGATCTCGACTTATCGAAGGAGAAATCCGAATTGCTGGCATCACGCTTGAAAGAACACAACATGCTGAGCAAGGAGGTCAAAATTTCTTGTCACAGGAATCGTCACAAGAAATTTGACAAATATTATTCTACAAAGGACAAGGCATGTTTTTGCCATGACGTAAACGGCTTGTTTGAAGAGTTTGGTGAGCCATATGATCCAGCTGAATGTCATCGATAGTAGCAAGTTGAGCTTGAAAGCCGTTTTACTGCATCAAGGGAATGAGACACCTTCTATTCCATTAGCTCATGCCGTTAATATGAAGGAAACGTATGAATCAATGGCTCTATTGCTCAATTTGATAAATTACAATCAACACAATTGGTAAATTTGTTCCGATCTTAAAGTGGTTGCCATGTTGACTGGATTGCAACAGGGATACACAAAATATATGTGTTTTTTGTGTAAATAGGACAGTCGAACTCGTAAGGAACACTACGTCCGAAAAGATTGGCCAAAACGGGATAATTTCACAATTGGTAAAGACAACGTTAAAAATGATCCCCTTGTGGTAAAAGAACGCATAATACTTCCACCACTACATATAAAACTTGGGCTATTCAAAAATTTCGTCAAAGCGTTGCAAAAAGAAGGGCCGGCATTCCAGTACTTGAAATCAGTATTTCCAAATTTATCTGACACAAAGATAAAGGAAGGTGTATTTGTTGGCCCACAGATCAAAAAACTGCTCAATGATTCCGCATTCAATACAGTTTTGACACCAGATGAGGAAGAAGCGTGGAAATTGTTCCAGCGTGTTGTCACAACCTTTTTAGGAAATTTCAGAAGCCCAGATTATGAGGAAGCCGTCGATGAATTGCTCAAAAATTATGAAAAAAATAGGTATAAATCAAAAATATTGTGTTTGTTACATATAATTAATTTCAAATCCTTTTATTTCACTGAACACAGGTGTGAATATGTCTTTGAAGATACATTTCCTACATTCTCACATGGATTTTTTCCCGGAAAATCTTGGTGACGAGAGTGATGAGCACGGCGAACGTTTTCACCAACAAATGAAGATGATGGAACGTCGTTACCAAGGGTTTTGGGATGAAGCAATGATGAGTGACTATTGTTGGTTTCTGATTCGAGAAGCAAGTTCAAAACATCGAAGACAAAGTCATTCGATTCTCAATCATTTTTAATAAAACCTAAATAAATTTCCTTTGTATCAACTCGGTTTTAAATCCTGATATGCCTTAATCAAATTGATATGTAGAGAAAAGAATCTCCCATGAAAACTTTACATGCGATTTGGATGCTTACAACGACACCTAGAAAAGGAACTCTAAAGCTGTTGTATTTCAGCAACATTTTTAAGTGTTTTACAAAAATGCTCATTACTTCGACAATTTCCAACCGATTTCATCCATTAAAGGCTCATTTTCTCCGGTTTTAAATGGACTTTAAGAATAAATTATAAATATTTTTTTGAATCTTTTTATCCCATTAAAAATGTTGATTAAAACAAGATTTTTATGGAAAATTCGCAGGAAAAATAAAAAATAAATGCTGTAAATTTTTAAATGACTTCAAAATAAAATTTTTAATCAAGACACAACATTCAAGTGAACGATAGCAAATTTATTTAGCTTCATTTTCATAAAAAAAAAATTTAAAAATGGTGCACTAGTTCCAAAGATATTGACATTTTAGTAATCGTACATTTGTTCAAAATTCAAAAAATCAAAATTTATGTATATCTCAAAAATGGCTCTACTTTAATTTTTTCTGACCACGGCATTGAATTCAGCGTAGGATTTTGCATTGGAAATGAACATCACCTTACCGAGTTCAAAAATGCTGTAAACTAGTGTAATCATTAATCAACCAGAAGAATTGCCAAAATACCCAAAGAATATTATGCAGGTATTTGACCAACTAAAGAACATTAGAATAATTCCTGTTCAACCTGCTTTATGAACAATATCTGAGATTTTAATTACTGACCTGTTGCAGACCGCCAGAATAAAACCTGATCGACCTCAAATTTTGACACCTTGATGCAAATCTTTGATTATCTGATGGTTTCTGGAATAGTTACTGATCAACCTGCTATGGTACGAGAATATCTTTTTATTTTCGTTGATTTGTTTTCCGTCGATCTTGTTTTCCGTGCTGAGCACCAATGCTATCGACGCCAGGGAGGCAGCTCCCACACCTGGACCCTAACTATCGACCCATCAACTCATGAACCGGGGACCAACGGTTTTACTTCCCTTCCGAAGGAAGGCGTGATCAGAGATGTTATGCCTCAGAACATCACGGTGGCGCCGACTGGGATTGAACCCAGGCCTGCTGGGGTGAGAGGTGATCATGCTTACCACTACACCACCGGCGCTTGTACGAAATTATCTAATCGACATGATTTATTGAACAGCTGAAGATCTTCAGAAAAATATCTAATTAACCATATGAATCGCCAAATTATCCAGAGAACATTATGCAGGCCCTGAAGGTCTTTGAATAAATTCCAGATCAACCCAGTTTCTTGCGAGAACATCTAAGAGACGTGATTTGTTTAATTGAAAAATTTGAGATCTTCAAAATAATAAGGAGAATTATCAGAATATTTTCTGAGTCATCTGGAATCACGAGAGAATATCCAAGAGGCGTTAATTGAAATGTTGTACAGTTGTCGATCTTCAGAATAATACTCAATCATTCTGAAGTCTTGAAAAATATCCAGCGATGCTCATCAATATCTTCGATCACTTTCAAGCCTTTGGAATAATTTCTGAGTTAGCTGGTTTGAGAAAATATTAGATATGTGATTTGGATTGAGCAAGATTGGAGCAAGATATCTCAAGAATACCTCACTATAATAGAACGGTTCCATATGAGAACATCTGAAGTGTGATTTTATTTGTTGGACAGTTGTTGAAGATTTATAATATTACCTAAATAACAAGGTTTTTGGAATAATTTCTGAGCCGTTTGGTATGAGAGAATATCTGAGAGAGAGAATTGAATTCTCGGACAGTTGGATATCTTCAGGTTATGATACCTGATCATTTTGATGTCTTAAAAAATATCTAGAAAATTTATCCAGAACTCTGATCACCTGCTTCTTTAAAATATTTTCTGAGTAACCTGGTATCATGAGAAACTATCTGAAAGACGTGATTTGAATTATTGGACAGTTGGTTTTGTTGAATTGCTGAACAGAGTTCATTGCTGTAAAAATTTGCTTTGGGTCTTCACATATGTTCACCCCTGGGTCCCAGTTAACGTTAACAAGACCCTGTGTTCCAGGTTCTATTCTGGATGTGACAAAAATCTGACTTGAGCCAATATCTATCATGTGACACATCAATCCATATTGGCTACACCTGGTCATGTACCGGCCCGGCCCAAGGCGAACCAGCCAATGGCTGAAAGCCTTGTAAATAAAGGAAAAAAAAAAAAAAAAAAAAAAAAAAAAAAAAAATTGTACCGGCCCGTGGGCGACCCCGGCGTAGTGGTTAACATCCATACCTCTCACGTCAAAGTCACGAGTTCAAATCTCGCCCCCGGACAAGTCACGAATGACCCAAGAGTGTTAAAGTGACTATAATAAAAAAAAAAACATGTGCCGGCCCAGGTGTGGGACCCTGCGCGAATTTGGCTGTCGTGGCAAATTTGATCTATTCACTACCGCTGCAGCCGCGAATAAATTACACCAATGTGAAGGAGCCTTTACTATGATGGCTGTCACATAGTAAAGACACATGACACTATTTAATCTTAAATTCAATTTAGAAGTTTTAATAACTGTACATGCAACTTATTACAGATAACACAATTTTTAATTGTTGCCGAAAACATCATTGCAACGTTTTTACCCTTCTTACAAAGAAGGGTATAGATATCACTTGAAAAACCGACTATCGATCCGAGGCCCGGAGGGCCGAGCATCATATACCATTCGACTCAGCTCGACGAGATCGGAACATGTCTGTGTGTGTCTGTGTACGTGTGTATGTGTATATGTGTGTGTGTATGTAACGAAATGAATGCGCTCACGTTTCTCAGCAACCGCTCAACCGATTTGGACAAACTTGGCGCCAAATGATAGGTCTTGGGGTCCCATTGAACGCTATTGAACGGTTTTGGAATCGGTGAACCGGTTCCGGAGATATGGCCGGAATAAGATCCGGTGAATATGGGCCTTCACGCTGGATTTAACGGAAAACGTATCAAAACCATCATGCGACACATCAAATTACTACAGAATTCAAAAATAAGATCAATGCAAGTCGTGTTAAGTGTTCCAGACCACATTGGACACACTTGGACATGTTCCGGGTACCCCGGGGAAGTTGCTTGAATATGAATTGAATTAAAACCCATTAAATCACATTAAAATACGATGATAAGGTGATTGGTAGCCTCACCAAATAGACTACACCCGGATATATTCCGGGTACCCCCAGGCAGTGGCGTAGCGTCACTGGATGACACGGGGGTGGGGGGCTTGGTCACTGATAATGACAATAAAATAAATAAACTTGAATATGTAAGAAGGGTCTGATCACACCATAGGTGGATAAATTCGGGTTTTATTTATCGAAACTGGTGGTTTTTACAAGAATTATATTTATTATGAACTACATAGCTTAATCAGTTCAGGCACGGTATTACTAAACCGTTATTAATTATTAACCAAAATGTTGGAGCAGGTTCGTGATTTCCGTTAAAAACTTAACCGGCAGGGAAATCCAATGTGCACTGTAACTATGCTGAGTGGGGGTGTGAGCATCGGCTAACACTCCAGTTGTTTCTTGCACCAAATTTTTGGGTTTTTGCCTAACCGCCACTAGGAGTCACTTTTTTTTTAAAGGAAACACTCTGCAACCTTGGATTTGGATTTATTCTCTATAATCTTGGGACACACTTTAGGTCTGGTTTTTCTGGATAGCTCGATTTGGAAACGAACTGATTCACTGGTGTGTGAGAATTCTGCGATTGGTGGTTAACGGACATTGACTCAAGTACCCGGATCCTACGTTGGAGAAATTGTACGAGGCAAGTGTAATTAGGATCATCGACGGTAGTGGTGTGATCTTCCCATGCTTTGAGGGTTCCATCGTCGAGGCGAATGCACAGTAGGTGCTCAAGAATCGTACTCCATTGGTCAACAGGTTCCTCTAGGTGGCGGAGATTGTTGGTATGGCGTTCAAATTCATCCACTAGGCAATGGAAAGACTCGGCAGATTCCCTTTTCATGCGAGGGCAATCCAAAATCGCTTGCAAGTGACGTTTTTTGAGCAAGTAGTCGTTTGCGTAGCGTGAAGTCAGCGTCTGCCAAGCGATGGAATAGTTGGCATAGCTGATGGAGATCGATTCGATTAATTGCGCCGCTTCACCCTTAACGGCAGCACGGAGGTAATGAAACTTTTGTACGTCGGGGACATCAACGTTGATTGTAGTCACCATCGAACTCTGGCAACGAAATGGTGGGAAGCTTGATGCCAGATAATCTAGCAGGGGCAGGGATTGCGCTTTGAGTCGGTATAGGATCGCAGAGCAGCCATTACTTTGAAGTATAAGGATTCGAATTTGTAACGGGTTTGGTTGTTCTGTTCCCTACCTTCATTGGTGGTCTCTTCTTCTTCAATTTTCGACTGAACATCCTCCAGTTCCGTCCACACGTCGTATAGGTTCTCGATGCGTAGCTGCACCTGAGCTTGGCCTCGATCGGCCTGGTACTTTGAAACAAACTGATCGGCTCTCCACAGTTAAGCTGTTAAGTTCGCTGTGAGATCCTTATTCTCGTTACCACCTAGAAACTTTAAGTGCACAAACATCTGCTTCCACGACACGTACTGCAGCATACATGCAGTAGCAATTTCAAGCGAAATGGAACTCTAAGTTCCGAGATTTGTGTAATTGAAAATTCGAGGTGCAAGTGCATTTATAGCCTTTGTGGTGGCCATTTTCGGACTCAAAAGGAATCACCTCAAGGCGGTGCGACGGTTCGTTAGTTGTAACATCCGTTGTTGGTCCATGGCGGTGCGGTTGGAACGCGATGTAGCAAAATGGCGGTTCTAGATGGAAGACACACAAAAAGAACCCGGTAGAACCAAACAAAAGTATTGGAGCAGGTCAGCGGTAGGCAGGATGGCGGAACGGATGAGGCGGGAGTACCCCGTTTTACGGTACACTGGATGGTGGCCAAGAATTATGGTAAATGTTCATTATGGCTATCGTACATTATGGCTAACGTCCACATACGAAAATAACACTATAGCTAGCGTTCATTCTGGCACTCGTTCGTATTGCAAACGTCCTTATCGCTAACGTATTTTTGGTTAATGGGGTGTTATCTTCATGGAGATACTGCTTACAGTGGCTGCATTACAACTAATTCTAAGAGTTTATAGAAAGCGCACAGAGAGGTGATTCCACGGTATTTTTATTCTTTCTTTGTTACAGTGATTTTTAGCCGTAGGCTAGTTCATCACGTCATCCTTCCTGTCCTCTTTCTTATTAATCGGATACATTTGTGCGTTCTTCCAGCAGATCGGGTAAGATTCCAGGGCTCTAAGACAATCTGAAGAGATGACATAGTGGCTTCAGTAAACAAGCCAAGTGTTCCTTCAGGTAACCAGACGGTATTCCGTCTGGTCCGGGATTGTGAGACGATTTCAGCCTGGGTGCTACCGATGAGATGAGAGCTTCATCGACTGGGATTTCGTTCAGCACGTGATTGTAGACGGGTACATTGGAAGCAGCTATAGCAATTTGTTGGGACGATAAACTCTCGTTGGTAAACACGCTGGAAAATTCGTTTGCGAAGAGCTGGCAAATTTCTTCAAGACTAGATGCAACGTTAATTCCAAGAAGGGGGGCCCGACTCTTTACGCTGTTCATTCACGTACTTCCAAAAACTCCGTGGATTGGACGACAATTCGCGCTGCAGGTTCTACTGGTAGTGGGAAAAGCATTTCCAGTGTTGTCTTTTTGTACGCCAAGTTTAGCCCCACGTAATAGTCTCGAAGTGATCTTTTGCGGTATCTCGTAAACCGTCTTCGCTTGAAGTTCTCCTCATTATTCCCTTTGAAGTCCTCAGAGAAAAATAGGAAATTCCACTGAGAACTCCGCTGCAATTCTCCAAATAGTTCGGGCAATCTGAGGGTAGTTTTATTTTTTTTTTCATCTAAAATTGATGTCCTTACTGATGAAACTCTTTATATTCACCTCAAAATTCTTTAAAAAATTTCCCGATAGTACCACCTGATGATTGCACTTAATTTAAGATTTAAAAATATTGTCCCAGATCTCTATTAATTCATGTTAAAAATTTCTGTAGAACAGTTTCAAAGTTCAATCATTTTTTGTATTTCAGCGTAATGACCCATTCATGATTCTAAAACTCAGTAAAATTTATATTTGAAAAAAAATACATCTTGGACATAAAACAAATATCTAAATTTTAAAACTTAATCAAAAGTTTAGGAAAAAAGTGCTTGGCACGAAGAGGTGAATGTATCTATATTATTATTTTTTTAAATCTATCAATATATATAAAAATGAATTTCTGTCTGTCTGTCTGTCTGTCTGTCTGACCCTTATAGACTCGGAAACTACTGAACCAATTGGCGTGAAAATTTGTATACAGGGGTTTTTGGGGCCGTGGAAGGTTCTTATGATGGTTCGAGACCCCTCCCCTTTCTGTAAGGGGGGCTCCCATACAAATGAAACAGAAATTTCTGCATAACTCGAGAACTAATCAAGCAAATGGAACCAAATTAGGCATGTGGGGGCGAGTGTGGGGGTATAAGGAGATAATCATAGGGGGTAGCCCCTTAAATAATAGGGGGGGGGGGGCTACATACAAAAAAGCATGCTTTTTTTTAAATCGGCGCATAAACTCAAGCTAATATTGAATCCCGAGCAAGACCGGGCACACTCAGCTAGTATATATATATATAAATGAATTTCTGTCTGTCTGACCCTTATAGACTCGAAAACTACTGAACCGATCTTCGTGAAAATTAGAAAGCAGAGGTTTTTGGGGCCGAGAAAGGTTCTTATGATGGTTCGAGAAACGTCCCCCCTCTGCAAGAGGGAGGGCTCCCATACAAATGAAACAGAAACTTCTGCATAACTCGAGAACTAATCAAGCAGATGAAACCAAGTTTGGCATGTAGAGGTCATAGGGGGTAGCCCCTTAGACAATAGGGGGGGGGGGGATGCTCCGTACAATATAGCATTTTTTTTTAATTGGTGCATTAACTCAAGCTAATATTGAATCCCGAGCAAGGCTGGGCACACTCTGCTAGTTTAATATAAAAGACAAAAGTTGTTTGTCATCCATGAAGTGAAAATTGTCTTCGCTGTCCTTTTGAGCAACGAGAGACTTTAGAACAGCTACTCTGGATTATGAAATATAGTTTTTTGTTTTTTTTAGTTACAATTGCAATTTTCAAACCTACAACTGGATGCCTTCCTTCAAATAACAACTGAAGTGCGGTAAAAAATCGGTAGAACTGTTTCAAACACATCGTTGGTACTTGAGCGGTCGGTTTTCATCTCTTTTTGCCAGTGGTGGTGGGAGGGGGGGCACCCCTCACCATCCCTCTCCAAAGGGGGAGTTTGGTAAAGAGAGATGAAAAAACCGATTTGTACCTTCCTTAAAAGTTGTCCTAGCTCGCTATCTACTTTCTATATGCAATTTTCACACTGCCGTACTCTAACGGAACTATAAACTCTAGACTTTCATCTCCTCCATCTATCGTATTATCATTACAACTTTTGTCTGTTATTCGAAATTAGCATCTTCTCATATAGGTTTATTTATGACTAATAAAAACCAAGTCACTTAGAATGAAATTTTATTTATTTTTTCGGTGAATCGTCACGGAGGAAGAACAATGATGGTTTTGCTCAACTGGGCTTTCCCTCTCAATAAAGAATGAAGAAAACAGCACTTGCAAACGTCAACTGTCTAGTTGACCATCATTTTCCCTACTTCCGTTTTCGAAAAAATTAAAAACGTCAAACAAATCGAACCATCAAAACTTCAACTGTGCTGAACTTTAAAAAAATATTACGTAATTAATGATCGTACATCCACGCCTATGATTCAGCCGTTTTCAATAATGGCTAATGATGAAATGCACCAGCACTACAACCTATTGGGCAATGGGCTCTCGCACGCCGTTCCCATGCGAGGAAAACCATTCTCGGCGGTATTATCACAAGCTGTGTGCATAATTTATAGGATTTTCTTCCCGACCAGATCTGCTTTGGCGATAAATGATAGCGCGGTGTGTTGAATGTTGTCGTCCGGCACTCTGTTGGTAGATCGTAAACATTGACCTGCTTCCCCCTGTCGTCCAGTACCTGCCTAGAGAAGGAGGCACTAAATTAGTGCTACACGGCGGACGGTGGCTTATTGGGCCGTTTATAAGCAATTTAATTTGTCACATTAATACTGACTCTCGATAATTTGAACTGAAGGTAAATCGTCGGGATTAGCAAGCGAGGTGCTTTTCGGTCTCCAGGCAACCGCAAGGTCGGAATGCCTGATCGGTGAATGTCCAGGGGCCATAAATTTTTGGTCATTTCCCCACCGAGAGCAACATGTTCATTGCAAACAAACCAAAGGAAAATGCTAATAAAATTTAATTGATGTTGAAATAAGCCTCAGAACGATAAAAATCATTCACGTAGTTGCCATTTTCCTTCTTCGTAAAGACAGAAAAAAAAAACCGAGAAGCCCAAATCAGAACTATAACCCACCGCACGCTGAGAGAGGAATTGTAAATATTCACTTTCCACGTGCGAGCACCCAAATCGAGTAGGCCGGAAAAAAGAAAACATTCTTGCGTAATTGTTCAATTAGGTTTTATTGTTTTCCATAGACTGCTTTGTTATTAATTTTCCTTCCCAGCAAAGCGATGTTGAGTCGCGTGCTTCCGATTGGGCTGCGGCCGTATGAAGTTCCACCGGACAAATGGAACGGACAAAATGCGTATGCGTTCCGATAGGAAAATCGATTTATATTTTTGGCACGTAAGGTTCATAAAAATTACCAGAAATAAATAATGAAATAAATATACATTTTGCCTCTAATGGCTCGCAGGCACTACTCGTTAGATTCGTTGCTTTCTTTCCCAGCGATTTCTTCCAACTGTTTGATGGGGGTTCCTTTTGAGTTTGATGGAGGTTTTCTGTTTTTGCTGGCTGCCACCCGATGAAGATGATGCTGATGATGATGATGATGACGACGATGAAGACGTGATATGCTCGCGGGTTCCACGAAAATGGGTACAGGTACTCCTCAGCTCCTGCCCTTCGGTTATCGAAGGCGGCCAGTGAACTTTCCGTTGGAAGGAGAGTCGTTACGGAGGGATGACAATTGCGTCCATTTTTGATAGAATCTAACAGTGATAGAAAGACATTCCATTACGGAGATAACAATCAATGTGCTGCTACCTTTTTGAATTTATACTACAGTTCACTGTGGCCATCATTATTGCTCTAAATGTGTTCATTTGAATAGAGCACAACAAGCAGTATTGAGAGTCATTTTGATTGTTCCATTCAATTTTGAGTAAACAAACTTCTGAACTCTTTCCCAAGAGAGAAGCGATCTCGTTAACAGTACAACTGTTTCACAACCCACCCCAAAGCCGCAGAACAGTTATCTCATTATCATTTTTAATCAAATTTTCCATTCAAAATCTCAAAACATCAGAGAGCGAGTACGGGGTACAGATCTGGTGACATTCAGCGGCCACGTCCGATCCGAGCGCACGCAAAACAAATGGTGTGATCATTAAATTTCATTACGAGATGATTTTGTGCATTTGAAAAAAAAAAACAATAATTGCTAGGAAATTTAGCTAACCTTCCAAGTATGACATTACAACAACAATTCTGCATACTATCAATGCAAATCTGTAATAGAATCTTACATTTTCTGGTTGGGTGTAGTTGCGGCATGTAAAGTTACTAAAGTATCATCCTTTGCGCACTTGAATCCAGGATATATTTAATAATCGCCAAGTTGTCTCACCAGAACCCCCTCCTCTCCCACCCTCCCAGGAGAACATCATCGTGGAAAACTTTCTATTTGAATATGCTAATGAATTGAATTATTAAAATTGGAACGCTCTGATTTGAACGCCGGGTCTGAGCATGCAACTTTTTTTTTTTCATCTCCATCATTCAAATTTTGGTGGGGGTTGAAACGGGATTCTGATTATATTATTGAATTTAATCTCAAGTTTTTCAGCCGATCATTTGCATTTCCATGTGCTGCTGCTGCTGCCACCATCGAACGGCTATCAACGGTGATGCTCGCCGAGGGGAAAAGAATGAAGGATTACTTTCAATTCAATTGTGTTTGAATAGGACAACGTCGCCGGTTTCTTCCAGCAAACTGCTTGCTGTCACGGAATGGAACGGAACGAATTGAAACGGTATGATGGACGCACGGAGCAGGATGGATGGGATTCTTAGAAAGTAGGTACTTCCTTTCTGGCAAGAGTTCGATAAAAGAGGATAAGCAGCAGACCTGATTGAAATTTCAATGAAAATTTGCAAACTCTTGACCCCACCCGGGGTTGTGCTTTGATTTTCTGTTGGGTGGGATTCTTTGCTATCCTGTCTAAGTTCTGCCGTATGTTTTGCAGATGAGGAGTTTAAAATGCAGACGGCAAAACAGGAAACGACGCAAACAGATTGATAAAAGTATTTCCAGTCCTCCTATCGAATGATGGTTTTTTTTTATATCGTGAGCCATTGAAGAATGGTCGGGAGTTATAGAGTTTTTGTCAAAATTTGAGCAAACTTGAGCATCGATTTTGGCACAGTGCATTTTAATTTGATTGTATTGGGTGATTTTTAATATAACTTCCAGTTCCTTACAATTTCTCTGCTCCAAAGTAATAGTAGTAAAAGTACGTTTATTTTCCATTGATTATGATTCTACACTGTTCGTACAATCCAATTGATTAGCCTGAAGGGCTCTTCATCTTTGTTCAATTTGATATTCTAATTTACGTGTCTACGTTTTTCTATTAGTTTACAGGATATCCTTTTGGGGAATTTAAAGAAAGAATTTAACTACTATTAACTTAACCTAATTAGCAAGATCGCGTATTATCTCCTGATTTGATCTCAGACAGGTGTCTCTGAACCTTTCGAGGCTGAGCGTACTCCGCTCCTCTAGTGTCTGAAGACCAGCCAGGGGGTGGATCTCAGAATTTCGAGTCCGCGGGAGACTGTTGAGCATCATCCTGAGTATCTTGTTAGGGATCCTTTGAAGTTTAGGGTGATGGCACTTAGCACAGCCCAAATACTTAGCTAGGCATTCTGGGTGATGAGCGAACATGATAAAGAAGAAGAAGATGGCTTTATCGCAGCACTCCGTCTCGGAACGAGTGTATTGATGATGGACCTGGTATATGATTCAAGATTGGTTTCTGTGATGATAAGTATCACAAAAAATGTTAAATAAGTAGCACGATCTTCATCGAAATGTAAGTATTATTGACAATAATCATAACAATCAACTCGTATCTACATTGAAATCTATATATATATAAATGAATTTCTGTCTGTCTGTCTGTCTGTCTGTCTGACCCTTATAGACTCGGAAACTACTGAACCGATTGGCGTGAAAATTTGTATACAGGAGTTTTTGGGGCCGTGGAAGGTTCTTATGATGGTTCGAGACCCCTCCCTCTTCTGTAAGGGGGGGCTCCCATACAAATGAAACAGAAATTTCTGCATAACTCGAGAACTAACCAAGCAAATGGAACCAAATTAGGCATGTGGGGGCGAGTGTGGGGGTATAAGGAGATAATCATAGGGGGTAGCCCCTTAGATAATAGGGGGGGGGGGCTACGTACAATATAGCATGCTTTTTTTTTAATCGGCGCATAAACTCAAACTAATATTGAATCTCGAGCAAGACCGGGCACACTCAGCTAGTACATATATAAAAAGGAAGGGACGGTCCAATCCGATTAAAGCAATTTGGACGGGAGAGTGGGAAGGCCAACTCCCTGTTGAGAACATTTAGTGGATAAAGGGTGGGCTCTTCTCCCCACTCATTGGGGCATCTTCCTGTTTGGGGGCTTGTATTTTTGAACAATTGTAACAAATATCTATGCCACTTAGCACAGCCCTCCCAAATTGGCGTTCCGTACTCAATCGCGGGGAGGATGATTTGTTGGACGGCAAGCTTGTTATTACGGGAAAGCGTGGACTTTCTGTTGATAAGTGCGTAGAGTGACCTAATCAAGATATTGCACTTGGTGGATGTTTTGTCCACGTGGGACAGCAACTACTTCACTCGACCATTCAATAAGAGTATTATCAAGGTGGACTTTCAAGCTACCAAGCGGAAGAAACCGAACTGAATTGGAGTGTGGAAATAGCATGGTCTGTGTTTTAGCTGCATTGATACAAACCTTCCAGCTTTTGAAATAGTTGGTCAGAAAATTCAGGCCTGTGGCAGTGTCATATGCAAACATTGACAAAATACCACCACCCGGAAGGGGAGAAATATCTGACGTGAAATTGTTGAAAAGCATAGGACCAAGGAGGCTACCCTGTGGAACCCCAGCATCAACGTTGAACGTATCAGAATGAGAATTGTTCAAGAATACCTGGAATGATCTGCTCGACAAGTAGTGTTTGATGATCTTAACATGGAAGATCGGGAATTTGTATCGATCCAGCTTGTACACGAGGCCATCATGGCAGACATTGTCGAACGCCTTATCAAAGTCCAACAATGCCATGGCTGATCCCTAATCTCCTATATATCACTCAACAGGTTCTTTTTATGTTTTTCCATTTTCTTCTACTCACGGTACGCTGCATTCAATCCCATCTCAAATCCTCGGTGATAGTTACACCGCGCTGACATCCTGCCGCTCCGACTTCACACCACCCGTCACGTCCGTGGTCCGTGACTGTGCCGACACTGCGCCGGTACTCGGCTGTTCGCTCTAAGAAGCCTGCGGAATAGTCACCCCATCCGAATTTGCTGGCCGATGCGCCGCAGAACTCGATGGTCGATTTCAGCTCAGTAGCGACAGCCTTTCGCTTCGATACAGGCTCGGTTGGGACAATCAATGCAATCAAGCGAAGTATGACACACTGCCTCACCGGGTCGCCTTCGTCAGGCTGCGGTCGCCTTGGTGGGAATTTGGTGTCACAGCGATACGTGCATTTAGCCCGCAATAACGGAAAATCAAGCTGCAATTAAAAGCCCTAAGACAGAAACAACATCAGTCTTCATGTACATATTGGGGCTCAAGAACAACTCACTTCTCTTTCGAAGGCTTTTTTGTCCTGCAGCCGTGTTGGACGAAGTGAGGGCGATTCCTATGCGCTTTCTGATCGTAATATCCCGTACTTTCGTGCCCGGGTTTGCGATCTTCGAGAGGTTTCCCACGTGTAACAAGATGGCGAGCACGTGCAAGGACTATGACGAGCAATCAACTTCGTTAGCTTGCTATTGAGCAAAAGTACTTACTGTCGACTTAGTCTTTTCCGACGAGGTTCCGCCTCTCGTTGTTTTACCCTGGATGAGTGTTTTTCCGCACTAGGAAGTTTTGTCTCACAAGATGGCGCCTAGCCGTTAGGTTCTGACGCACGTTGCCTATAGAAATCGACCAATTAAACGGACTGCCTTTCGAGTGAAGAGAGATACTCCTACTCACTTTTTCCCGATAGGTATTTCCGTTCCGAACCGGATTCGCGTCTCGCCGTGGAAGCCTGCCGTATCCTCTTCAAATTATCCGCACCTTGAGGTGATCCACGAATGTTTCACTACCGACGCTCCGTGAACGACGAAATGGCGCCGCATGCAATTCATGCACTTGGCGTGACGCTTCCACCGGCACTTGCTAAGACAATCGCGATTTTTCTTCTCCAGCCTGATGATTTATTTATTTTATTTTATTCTTATTTCATCTGACTTTTTTCAGTCTTAATGAAATCTAGGATGGGGAAAAGCCTCTTTGAATAAACCATTCAGTTGGCTCAAAGAGGCGTAAAAACCCCACGTCTTTTCACACATATAACAATAAATAAAATTACAAATAGTCAATACACAGAATACGTTGAATTCAAATGACAAACATATTAAAAGCTAAGTCAATAATCTAAAATAATTAAACACAACAATCTGCAAATGCGTCGCAGCTCACGCGTCGGAGGGTTGGAAACTTGGCGTAGTGTTGTAGAAGGACCATGTAATAAAAAAACAGCAGGTAATACACACTTTCGAAGTAGCAGTGATTGGACAGATACTCACCGCTGTGCATTGAGGCGGCGTTGAAAAGTGGCAGCAGAAACATTGAAGTCAAATTGTCCACTAACATCGTTAAACCGAGAAGACATTATCCTGATAGGATCGTGTTGACCATAACGGCTATTTCGGGTAGCAAGGTGCAGGAAATTACGTTGCCTCAAAGGTCTTTGCGGCGAATATACGTGCAATTCAGCAAGAATATCTGGGGCATCGATTTCATTGGTCATTACCTTAGCGACGAAGATGGCTTGCAAATTGGATCTTCGCTTCTCCAGAGTATCGATGCCCAACAGCATACAACGATGTTCATATGGAGGAAGATTTGACGAATCACGCCAGGGTAAGTGGCGAAGAGCGAGGCGCACAAACTTTTTCTGCACCGCCTCGATACGGTCAATCCAGTTTCTGTTGTACGGGCACCATACCAGCACGGAAGATTCCAAACTAGATCGAACCAGTGCACAGAAAAGGGACTTCAGGCAGAGAGGATCACGAAATCCATCAGCAAGCTTAAACATGAAGCCGAGCTGTTTATTGGCTTTTGCAATCACGTCTTCGTAATGCGGTCGGAAAGTGAGTTCGCGGTCCAATATCACACCGAGATCCCTAACCTGATACAAGCGCTCGAGAGTTTGTCCACACATGCTGTAGTTGAAATTGATTGGTTGCCGCTTCCTGCTGAATGATCTTGTGTTGCATTTGGCTATGCATAAATCGAGTAGGTTTCGCTTGCTCCAGTCCTCGAACAAATCTAATAACCTCTGCAACTCCAGGCAATCCTCAGTGCACGTGATGATCATAAAGATCTTAACATCGTCGGCATAGAATATTCGCTGTCTACCTGGCAACACAAAGGCAATGTCATTTATGAATAATGAGAAAAGCAGCGGTCCAAGATTACTCCCTTGCGGTACACCAGAAGGAATCATAAACGGCTCCGAATGTGACGAACCAATCCTTACTCTCACGGATCTTTCAGACAGATATGATCTAAAACAGCTAACAAGCGCGGAAGATACCCCCAGCTTCTCGAGTTTTTGCAACAGGATATCATGATTCACACGATCGAATGCAGCCTTGAAGTCCGTGTATACGGCGTCCACTTGTGAACCAGCGTCCATAGAGCGTATGCAGAGTGAGGTGAACTGAGTGAGGTTAGTAGTAACAGATCGTTTCGGGTAGAATCCATGCTGGGCACATGAAATGTAGTTTTTGGTGGCTTCAAAGAGAGCGTTGTTTACAATTATTTCAAAAACCTTAGAGCAAGCGCTCAAGAACGTTATTCCACGGTAGTTGACGACGTTACATTTGTCACCCTTTTTGTGAATCGGTGACAGAAACGAAGTTTTCCATCCAGCAGGAAATTTTTGCTGTTGGAACGAGACATTGAACAGTTTTACTAACGGTGTCATCAGAGAACTCGAGCAGTTTTTCAACACAGATGAAGGAATCCCATCAGGACCGGGTGACACGGAATGTTTGAGCTTACGTAATGCATTTTCGACATGCTCCTCGCTGATCTGGAAAATTCCAAAGTCGATGCTGTCTAGCGGCGTATCACGAACAGCAGCCTCTATCTGCGATGGCGTAGCAGGCGTATTTGAGAAGACATTCTTGAAGTGTTCAGCAAAGATCTCACATTTACTAGAGGCTGTGCTAGAAAATTGGTCGCCGAAATACATGGACGTTGGCAATCCATCTTCCTTGCGTTTAGTACGAACAAAAGACCAGAACTGTTTGGGATGTAGACGTAAATTTCTCTGCGTACGATCAACGTATCGAGCATACAATAGACGGTTATACCGTGTGTACTTGTTACTGGCCATTACATAGCGATGTTTGGAGTGCTGCGAACGACTCCGACTATACGTTCGAAGTGCAGATCGCCTACGGCGCTTCAACTGGCGGAGGCTCCTGTTCGTCCAAGGAGGCTTCAGTGGAGGGCGCTGAAGAGGCACGTGAGCTTCGATGACTTGACGTATCTCCACGTTGAAAATACATACAATATCGTCCAGATCCTGATCAGAATCCAAAAATTGCCAATCGATTGATAATAGCGCATCATTCATCGAACTATAATCAGCCCGACGAAAATCGAACCGGCAGTCGTCTAGAGATGGTTCAAATGACACTGGTACCGAAATAAGAACGGTGACGTCAATAGCAGGATGTGGAGTATCGATTTCTGCGAGCGATTCAGCCGCTTCGGATACGCAACAGCTTGATAACGCTGAGTCATTCACGAGTACTAAATCGAGAATCCGTGAACTGGAGTTCTTCACAGTATTGATTTGTGTCAGACCCTGGAAGCAGGAGGCATCGTACAATGCACAACTAGCATTCGTTAATCTCGATGTATGGGAATCTATTGTGAGGCCACCATCCTCTGATGGTACCCAGTGCATTTCAGGATGATTAAAGTCTCCAAACTGGAAAGCAAGGTCATGAGGCCTCAAGCCGGAAAGAATTGAATCAATGGAGTCAGTATGCTGCTGTATGAGCGACAGGTCGTCTCTGCAATCATGACATCATAGTTCTGCAGTTTGATTTTGATCCAAAGCTGCTCGAGAGCATTACTTATCGGAGCTGGATCAATAAAGCAACACAATTTAGAAGAGACGGCTATCAATACACCTCCACCACGAGTTTTTCGACTGTTTAAAGAGCTCCGATCTGTCCTGAACACAGTGTAAGAGTCGTTGAATAATTGAGTAGACAAGATGCAATCGTTCAGCCATGTCTCAGTTAGCACGATAACATCATATTCCGAGTCAGTTGTAGCTAAGAAGAAAGAATCTATCTTTGTCCGAAGTCCTCGTGCATTCTGATAATAAATGCGTAGCTCGAAAGTTGTTGAGGAAGGATTGATGGGCAGCTTTGCGGACTCCTATGTGTGTGCGTGTGCTTCTCGACGGCAGGGCTGTTCGCTGTCAGATACGATGACGTTTTATTTCTCGTGACTTTTTGCTCATGCAGCACAGCGCATGGAACACTCTTCGATGTGTTTAGGCACATTTTGTGTTAATAACTTGCATACAATTCAGAACATCATTATACCCTGTGACGTATATACTAAAACGTAACAGATGTTAGTAACCCGTGCGAGTTGGTCGATGGTAGAGTGGCTTTTCCTAAACTCGAATTGCTCCTCTTTGAGAAAGGTGTGATTATCGTTTGAAAATTCCAACATACGGCTGAGTATTAACTTTTCGAATAGCTTCGAGATGGAGGACAAGAGGATGATGGAGTGATAGCTTTTGGCACTGGTAGGGAAAATTAGAGAGTACACACAGGCTTATGTGCTTGAGGGTGGCCAGTGCATACCGCACTATCTCGAGGGAGGCCCTCTGCGTCATAGCAGGGATGATGCCAATCAGCCTCATCATTGAGGAGGACGTGGTGTGCTATGACGCGAGGACCGTTCGAGGGGTGCGCCACAACGCGCGAGCGGTGTCGACTGCGAGATGGCAGTCGGAGTGGGAAAACTCCATAAAGGGGAGGTGGACTTACCGCTTGATACCTTCCGTATCAAGCTGGGTCAACAGGCGCCACGGGGAAGTAAACTTCCACCTGACACAGTTCCTGTCAGGCCATGGCTGCTTTAGAAGCTACTTGCATAGGTTCGGACATGCAAGTACTCCCATATGCCCCACGTGTGCTGGCGTCGAAGAGACCGCCGAACACGTTGTGTTCGCCTGTCCACGCTTCGAGCCAGTATCGAGCGATATGCTAGCGATATGCGTTGCGGATACCAGTCCGGATAACATCGTCCCTAGGATGTGTGGTACCAACGAGAACTGGAGCGTGGAAGTGACTGCAGTCACCCACATAGTTTCGGAACTACAACGACAGTGGCGTGCCGAGCAGCAGTTGCCTACTGCCCGACTAGATCGATAGAGTATTGCTAGAGAAGCGACATAGCGCTATAGTGGCCCCGCCCACGAAGTAATGCCTACGGGCGGTTCCGGGGAGGTCAACGGCCAAGCGCACAGGGTAAGGTTTAGTGGGTCGGGAGTGAAATTCTCCCATCACCACACCCTGAGTTTCTTCTCAGGTTTCTGTGAGCAGATTCCCCCCTGTATAAAAAAAGGGTCTTTTCCAGGCTTGTGGATTGAAATGACTTTTGCTCACTTTCAGCATGCAGGGAAGTAGCCAAGCACCAAACACCTATTGAAAACCTCTGCAAGGTGCTTGAAGAAGTCAACACTCAAGTTTTTCACACCAGCGGCCTTCATCACCTCATCAGCCGATATTCTATTTTTGTCAGGGACAACTACGGGGGCGGCAGCGACAGATACATTGCCTTCGATACTGCAGGCTCGTGGGGACTCACCATGGGATGGCCAAGGTTATGTGAATTCAAGAATTGTTAATCAAGAGCATGGGCCTTTTCAACTGGGGTCATGATTAGGGATGGATCCGAAGTCTGATTAAGCGGGGAAAGGGGAGGGATGGGTCTTGGCTTATTTTTTTTAAATCTTTGCTATTTCCAGAACGGCTTACCGAATCTTTTTTGCAAACCCGTTATTTCTTACATCCACCATCCTGGCTTGGATGATTTTGTTTAAACGGTTGCAATTGGTCTTCATGTTAGGCCGATACATATATCGACTTATATATATATATTCTAGGGAGGCCCTAATAATTCAAATAAATTTAGGATCTTTATAAAACTTCTGAGGAATGAAAGGAAGTGCCGAGAATTTCAGGAAAGTATCACAAGTAAATTACGGGAACATAAGGGAACTAACGTAAAAATTTGGAGCATTTTGAAATCTTCAGCGAAGCTTCATGAGCTTCAAGGAGGTTCCATTAGCGTCAGGAAAACTGCAGGAATTTTTAAGAAGCATTGGTCTAAGGTTAGTTCAATAACAAAATATCAAAAATCCAAGAACGTTTTGATGGAAGCAGTTTCGAAAACTCCAATCAAATATGGGAACTTCAACAATGATCCGAGACAGGCATGGAAAATCATTTGCATTCATTTACATTCATTTGCCTCTAACTTTTTTTTCAACAGCATTCCGCAAAATAATGTATAGAGCTTTTTTAGGTTTTGTTATTAGCTACTACTTTTGTTAACAAGTCAAATCCGTATCTCTTATGCATGACGAAGCAGAGCGAACAGAAGCCACTACTGTTTTTCAGTGAATGTATTTTACATTCACTGAAAAACAGTAACAAGTTCTGCCCGCTCTAGTTTGTGATGCATAAGAGATACATATTTGAGTTATGAGCAAAACTTGTAGCTATTAACAAAACCTTCAAAAGCTCTTTACATCATTTTGCGGAATGCTGTTGATGAAAAAAGTTAGAGGCAAATGAATGTAAATGAATGTATGAAATGAATGCAAATGATTTTCCATGCCTGATCCGAGAAATTCTAGACAGGTTTATTAATGTCAAGAAAATTGCGAGGAGAGGTTTCAAAATCGTTAAGAAAGCCCAGTGAACTTCAATGAACATAAAAGGCTGCTTCATTATATTCAGGGAAGGTTTGAGAACTTTGAGTATGGGATATTCTGAGAATTTTAGGAATGTTCCGAATACTTCAGCAACATTATAAGTTTTTTTTTTTTTTTTTTTTAGTCTTTATTATAGAGATTTTTAGCCTGGGGCTAGTTCATCTCTTGCAACATTATAAGGTTTCCGGGGAACTTAATGACACCAGGATTTTATTTGTTTTATTTTGTTATTTGTAGGGAAAATAAGTAAGGACAAAGTCAAATTCCAGGAGCTTCGGGGATGTTCCAAAGGGCAGTTCCAATAATATAAGGAACAATTCGAGAGCCTTCAAGAAGTTACCGAGATCTGAGGATAGTCTAAGGAACTTCAGAAAATTCCAGGAACATGATCAAAAGCATAACGAGAACTTCAGGAACGGTCAGAGATATTCTTGATAGGTCCTGTAATTGTACATACATTTGGGAACTTTATAAAAGTTCTGAGGAATGAAAAGAAGTGCCGAGAATTTCAGAAAAGTATCATAAACAAATTACGGGAACAAAAGGGAATTTACGAAACATTTTGCAATCTTCAGGGAAGCTTCACTAGCTTCAAGGTGGTTCCATTAACGTCAGGTAATCTGCAGGATTTTGTTAAAGAAGAATAGAGAGAATTCAGAGAATTTAAGGTAAGTCAAGAGAACTTGTGAAAAATTAATGAAACTTTGAAGAAGCTCCAAGTATTTAAGGGAAGCTTTTTCTACCCAAGTAACCACAAGTTCTGATAAAAGGCTATTTGTGGCTTAAGCAGCTTGGTTGAAGGTGGTATATAGAATTCTAAGCAGCCTTATTTTTAAGTCGTTATAAGAACTTGAAAGTTCCGGTACCATAATTGAAGAGCATTCTAAGCAGCTTCTGGCGGAATTTGAACGGAACTTATAGAAAATAAATTAAAAGAGGTTTTTGTACTCTACACCAATTCTTTATTTAGTTCGCACTTTTATGAAAGTTATTTTTAAAGGTAGGTATTAATGTGTATTGATTATCAGCATTAGTAGTAGAATTGGAGCTGTTTGAAGAATTAAACCCAGTCCTTCTGCGTGAGAGCCCCAGCACGAACCGCTACGTCATCTGAGATATATTAAAGTGAGCTGTTGTCCCGCCTACTGTTGGAGATTTCAGTGCCAGCTGACTGAGTTGAATACGAAACACAACACCTTGATGAATTTTGAATTGGCGTTTTCCCGCTTGATATTCCAACACACTTGTGGCACAGTGTTTAGCAATCGTAGATCGTATACGGGTTCAAATCCAAGAAATTACTCTTTAATTTTTTATGTTTGGATAGAATGTTGATGCACTGCATACATATAAGAATTATAATTTATTCGGGCCACTGTTCATTTCATATTTACGTACATTACATTTTGTTACCAATAAAGACTTGTGCAGATTGCTTTATGTGGCTTGAAAGTTCTGTCGGAACTTTATGGAACTTGGAAGTGATTTTAATCGTTTAATGCGGAGCTTTTGGTTACTTGGCTAGAGGTCTTAAGGGATATTCATAGATCTTAAAAGTGGTTTTCAATACAATTTCAATACAGATCCATTATCTTCTGGAACGATTCGAGAACCCTTAAGAAGTTTCAGGAATTTCAAAAAAGTCCAGAGAGCTCCAAAGAACTCTCATCGAGACAGATCATAGAACCTAAGGGCAGTTTAATAAAAAAAAAGTCCAAGAATATTTAGAAGGACATTCGGTCATTTTCATGGAAATTTCAAAAACTTCAAACAAATTTTGAAGTTTCAGCAAAAATCAGTAAATTTCTACGTAGTTTCATTATTTTCAAAAAAATTGTGAGAACTTCTTCTTCTTCTTCCTCCTAGTATTTCAAGCTTATTACTTATCACATATCAGCTTACTGCGTGCTCTCCACTTAGTGTTCTAGCTGCACTTCCACAGCTGTTAATTGAGAGCTTTCGATGCCTGTACCATTTTTGCATTAGCATAATTGTGCGCCAAGTACAATCATACTTCTATGCCCAGGGAAGTCGAGAAATTTCCCAGCCACAGCATGGTCTTGCTTTGTAGCTGCGCTTTTATTGATTGTGCTTAGGGAGGCCCCTTGCGAGAAATTAAGAAGTTTCAACATATTTAAGAAAGTGCAGAGAACCTCAAAGAAAATTCAAGATTTCACGGTTGCCTCATTATATTCAGGAAAGATTCGAGTACTTTGAGGATGAAAAAAGAATTTCAGAGCAGTCCTTTGAGCTTTTGGAAAATTGCAAGAACTTTCCAGCAATTTCAAAGAAATATTATATATATTGAGAATATAAGGAATGCTCCAAATACTTCAGCAACATGATAAGGCTTTCAGAGAAGTTATAAGGATCAGGAAAATTTTCTAACCATTAGAAAATAAAGGCAACTTCAAGGAAGCACCCAAAATTTCAGGGAAGTCCAGAGAAGCTCATATAAATCAAGATATTTTAAGGAAAATTCCGTGAATTTCAAGAAGTTATTAAAATTTCAGGAAAATTACGGGAGCTTTATCAAAGTTGCATTTGTTCATCTTACTTGAGGTTCCCTTAAATTTATCTTATTTGAAGTTGAAGGCAGTAAATTTGAGGAAGTCTAGAGCACTTAACGAGATTCATTAATCTTTCGGGCAGTTTCAATAATATTAAGAAAGCACTTCAGGAAAGTCTAGAATATTACGGAGGTTTAAAGGTGTTGATTTCAAATCCCCTGGCCCAGATGGAATTTTTCCAGCACATATTCAAAATTGTAAATCTTTAATAATTCCTGTTTTAGTTAAATTGGTTATGTCTAGTTTCTTATTGGGATACATCCCAAAAAAATGGAGACAAGTTCAAGTGGTATTCATACCAATAGCGAACAAAAGAGATAAATCTTCACCAAAATCATTTAGACCAATAAGCGTCTCGTCAATTAATGGAAAAACTCATAGATGAATATGTTAAATCAGAAATACTTCTTAATAAACCATTGTTTCAGACACAATTTGCTTACCAGTCAGGCAAGTCAACAATAACAGCTCTTCATACTCTTATTAATAAAATACAAAAATCCTTTGCGGCTAAGGACATTCTACTAGCAACGTTTCTTGATATTGAAGGTGTATTTGATAATGCATCTTTCACGTCGATGATAAGCGCCATGAGAAATCGTGGTTCTAATAAAAACGCTATCAACTGGGTTGTAGAAATGCTATCCAAAAGAGAAATATCAGTTAATCTTGGAGATTCAGTAGTGAAAGTAACAGCTGTCCTCAAGGAGGAGTTCTTTCTCCCCTTCTGTGATCTCTAGTTGTTGCTAACCTTCTTTTAAAACTAAAGCATCAAGGATTCGAAATAATTGGGTTTGCGAATGACATTGTCATTATAGTCCATGGAAAATTCAATAAAGTTGTTTTCGACAGAAGGCAAAAAGCATTAAAATTCACACTATCGTGGTGCAAAGATGAGGGATTGAATGTCAATCCTACAAAAACAACTATTGTACCTTTTACTAAAAGACGTAAAATCTCTATCACTTATCTTAAGCTAGGAGACGTAAAGCTGTCACTATCTTTAGAAGTAAAGTTTTTAGGAGTTACTTTAGATAGTAAACTCTGCTGGAACAAACATATTGATCAACAAATAGGACAAGCAACAACCTGGACCTGCAAAGGAACGTTTGGAAAAAAAATGGGGTCTGAAACCAAATATGATACACTGGATATACTCGGCCATAATTAAACCCAGGATTTCCTACGCCTCACTTATATGGAGGCCGAAAACTAAGCAACAAACGGGTCAATTCAAACTAAACAAGCTACAAAGGCATGCTACTATTTCCATAACTGGAGCAATGCGTAGTACTCCCTCAACAGCCTTAGATGCTTTACTCAATATCCTGCCTCTTCATCAATTTATTCAACTGCATGCAGTGAAAAGTGCTCTAAGGCTCAAACGGTCCATGAATTTCTTCGATGGAGATCTTATTGGACATTTGAGCATTCTAAAAGAGTTTAAGATGAGTCCATTAATATTGATAAACGAATATTGCATGCTAAAGCGACATTATTTCAACCATAATTTCCAAGTTCCTGGTGTGACTCGCGTTGACTGTAATTCATGACTTTTTCGGGGATGAGATCTGGCCTTGTCACTCTTCCTGGGAACTTTATAGAAGCTGAAAGGACTAGATTAGATATTTCGTTTTTATTACAGGAAAATAGTGCGATCCGGAAAGTTCCTGAAATTCTAGTGGTGTTCAAAGAACTCAAGAAAATTTAAATAATAACAACTTCGAGAATCTCACAGAAATCCAGCGAACTTCAGAGAAGTCCAGATAACGTTTGGAAAGGTCCAAGAGCTTCAGGGAACTCCGTGAACTTCAGGAAAGTTTCATGAACATTACGAAAATCCAAGAGCACTTTTTATAAAGTACAATCAACTTCAGAAGCGGTACCGGTGGTGTACATAGTGGTAAGCGTGATTGCCTCTCATCCTAAAAGGCCTGGGATCAATTCCAGTCGGCGGCGCCGAGATTTTCAGAGGCATACAATCTCAGATCACGTCTTCGTTCGGAAGGGAAGTAAAGCCGTTGGTCCCCGGTTCATGAGTTGATGGGTCGATAGCTAGGGTCCAGGTGCGAGAGCTGCCTCCCTGGCGTCGGTAGCATTGGAACTCAGTACGGAAAACAAGATCGACGAAAATCAAATCGAAGAAAAAAAAATCAACTTTAGGCAATTTCAAGAATCTGCGGAACGCCTATTCCTCTGTAATGCTGTGAAAAGTTTCGTAATTGTCACTTCCCAATTATTATTTGCGAACGAAGCCAGTGACACAAACATGATGGAATATAACACTGATTAGGTATCGATAGCTAACAAACTGAATTCATGGCATGTTATGAATGGCGCTCGTCTTTGATAGTATTTTTAATTTTAACTAATCATGTTTTTATTAAATAATTCATGTATGAAGTTAACGATTTACATAGTCGGAGATGCTTATCGTCAAATATCAGACTCAAAGTGGACATATTATACGACAGAAGAGTAGCTGAAAGTATAGAGATGGTAGTTCCGTTATGGTACGAGAGTATGAAATAAGCAAACGAGCAAAGAACAATTTTGAGGGAGGTACCAATCCGGTTGATCATCCCCTTTACTGGTTGCCATGGTCTTTGCTTCAATTAATCGAGCGGTTCTTTAAAAAAATTACTGCCCATGAGATTCCTCTTCACCTGAAAATCATTCCGCCATAATCACCAACTTTACTGAGCAAGGGGATTTTCACGGAATTTAATAAATGTTCCGCATATTTGCACATTCCTGGGATCCACGGACCTCCTGTTTTCTTCACGGTTTCGATAGCAAAGGAAGTAAAAAACACTTCCCATTCCCCACCCCCCACGCCAAGGCATGTCAACTTCCGGCATAAATTATTCGCCTTCTTCCTAATCTCCTTGGGAGCTGATTCGTGTGAAATCGCAACTTTTATTTTGCCGCTGGTAAGACAAAGAGGAAAATAAATGAGGTGAAAGGATTCCTGCGAGCACCTTCCTAGTTTCGCGTTCATTCTCGTTTTGGCTCTTAGCGCTTGCTTTGGCACGTGTGCGCTGAGAAGAAACCATGGAGATCGAATGCACCGGTAAAACACAGGAGGCCTACTTCGATAAGTAGGAAGGAGTTCTCAAGCACCGTTCTAGAATGTCGAGAGGAGGGCTAGAAATGTCTTATCGTTCTCAAGATTGGGCTTGAGACGTTCATCGCCGGAGTATGGCGATTCCTTGAAAAATGGGTCAGCTCAGTACATTGCACTTAGGAGTAATTTCAGTGAAACTAAATATTATAGATAGCTGAAGCTTTTGTCGTAATCAAATCAGTTAATTCAATAATACATATTTATCAATGCTGGTAGAATGTAAATGAATTGCCTTCAGTTCGCTCCGTGCCAGGTCACTGACTGATTAGGGGCTGTCCATAAACTACGTAGACAGTTTAGGGGGAGGGGGGGTTGACAATTATCCACGGCCCATACAAATTTTAAAAAATTGTATGGAAAATTGTCTACGCAGGGGGAGGGGGGGTCAAGAATCCCAAAAAAACTGTCTACGTAGTTTATGAACAGGCCCTTATTAGCGCATTCAAATCAGCATAAAATTTCAACGAGGTTAAATGCGTGCAGTTTAATTAAACGGTTTCTGGGAAATTGACTCCTTTTTTCATTTGATGCCCTCTGCCATGCAGTGGCCTACTTTTCGGCTCGTTTAAAATGCACGCACGGTCAACTGTGGTTTGAATTTAATAAATTGCTGCGTGACAACAGGCAGGGTACAATTTATTTCAAAATGTACTTCATGCAGTAGGGATGAACAGCCCATAATGCACCCCTGGGATAAAATACCCTTTTGAAGAAAGACATCGGTAACGGATTGTATTCTTTAAAAAATGTATTTCGTGCAGTTGTTAGAATCATCGACCACAAATTAAGCTTTTAACAGCATATATAGCAGGAAAATTTACGATTCGCTTTCGTATATATTTCAGATGTTTTACTTTCTTAATAACAGTTTAACACTCTATTGAGGTCCTGCTTCTGATGCCAAATAAAGGAATCATTAAAAATACCTCATGCCTTTTTATTCTCTACTTATGGATTGCCTCCATCAATGTTGTGGTGCATCTTGCCCCGATATTTTGGTGCACATTGCACAATGAATCAGGCGTTTTATCCCCCTGTAATTTTGGAATCAATTTAAAAATGTGCCTTGAAAGTCATGAACAATCGTCGCTTTTGGGTTAGAAATCACTCGATCTTCGTAGAAAACATTGTAATTAACCAGACTCAATTACATTATCTTTGATTTTAGCATCCATACATAAGCAATTGACAAATTTGCTTAAGCGGTGCGTTTTACACCATCCTACCCTATATGTTTTGTGAAGTCGGGATAACTGAATCGATGTTGAAATGATTATCAACCCAATTGTAGTTGCTCTCCAGGGTGCTGCTAGTTGACTATGCAGCGCTGGAAGCCAAAAATCTACAATTCTTGTCGATCAAATAGCGAACACGTACATACGACGAACCAATTCAAAAGAGGATATATTTCACCCTGAACGAGAGCACTATTTTTGATGAAACGGCTAGTTGGGGAGCGAAAAGAATCCCATAAATGCAGCATCCAAATGACTGCTTCGAGAGCGATATTCAGAGGGAAAGGATAGTTTGGTTTAAGGGTAAAAAAGCATTAATTTAAGCTCGAAACTAGGCCACTAGGGTGTATGCAAGCCCGTCGTGCCATGAATGTGAATATGGTGAATTAATCTTTGTACCAAACCCGAAAAAAAAAACTACATCGGCTCATATTCACATAAACGTTCCGAATATCTTGGGATGTTCATGATCTTTTAGGGATCAATATAGTTCCATTTGAGTGAAATAGAATAACACAGCTCAGGTTTTTATCGGTGGAGTTTTATAATAAATTAAGTTTGAATTTATTCCGAACATGACCATTAAAAATAAAACTCGGCATCCCGAAGCTTTTTCCCACGGCTTACTAGGATGGAAACGGGCAGCCAGCTTGGATACTCGGTCGGATCAGAATGGAACACGTGGGAAAACACTCCAAATGGCATCGGCTTTCGACTCCCTGACAGGCTACACACTGCAGCGAGCTCTCTGCCCCGCTTATCCCAACACATAGCTGATGCATTTTCCCGCAAATGCACTGTCAGAAGCGCGTTAAAACCGAAAATATATACACCCCACCTTCCCGCTGCACTCACCGCCCCGATCTCCGAGGCATCAAAAAATAAACGCTACGCTTGCTTCGTTGAAAGAAAATTTAATTTAAGCTGCCCGAAAAGGTTATGCCAGTATGCAACAGCAGCTTCCGTTCGTTGCATTCATCGGTTTCACACCAACCAACTGGATCAAATACGCTCTAGTTCCTCGACACCATGGGGTGAGGAGTGAGCAGTCCTGTTTCCAAGCACCTAGAGGTTTATTAAGTCATTCGGAAATAAACCCTATCGCCGCCTTCGAAAAGTTACGCGACAAACAATTCGAAGATTTCCCCTGAGGAATTTCAACTGCAGCAGGCTTCCGATTGGAGTTTATGTTTACCGAAATGGTCCTGGTTTTCCAGCGACAAGCAAGCATTTGCGGAGGAGATCGAACAGTTGTTATGGCAATCGTCACCCTTTCCCTTCTCGTAGATGAATTATGGCTCGAAAGATGTAGATCGAACCCTTGACTTTCACCTCAAACATCTACCCCGGTATGCGTTCTCATGTGGTGAAAGTAAACTTGCACTAATCGAAAACAAACTACTCTCCTGGGGGAAGTGGTTTGCGTTGTACGGTTGGGGTTAGAACACCCTCGGTTTTGATGAATATGAGTTTGGATTGTTCAACGCAAGATGCGTTATAGAGATATCAATGCAAGCCATGTTAAAAAGCTGAAAAAGGATTCATCAAGCCGGGTTATTTCAATAGTATCTGAATTCAATTTACCTTCGTATACCATGTAAGAATTATTTTGATTGTGAATGTAATATTTCTGGGATTTGAAAATTTATTGTCCAAGGTTTTGAAGCTATAATGGCGATTCGATCTTCCCCTATTGATAGGGTTAACAATGTTTCCTTTTCTTATATTAAAGGAGGGCAATCAGTTTTTATGAAACGATTATCAAAACATGCTATCAATCGCGCGATATAAAAAAAAATCATGATTTTCTCAAAGTTTAATTAATTTACCAAACGTATAATGAGTGACATATCTTAATAGTTCATACTACTTTATAATCGTAGATTGATACAAGGTGATATGACTGGATTTATTCGGGTTTTCGCTGGTTAATGGGGTGCTTACTCTTATGCTATTTCACTAACGCTAATGAGCCAGCTGCTAAATATGGACCAACAGGTCTGTGCCATAAAAAAGGGAGAGCCAACTGCTAGCAAAAAAGCTCACCAGCATAATGTAAACAAGGCATCAGCGTCTACCAGTATGAGATTTCAGGAGCAACTGAAATTCATAGTTGAAGATGCTAATTTCAGATTGTAGTGGTAATTTTTATACGATAGATGGAGTAGATGAAAGCATAGAGTTGATAGTTCCGTTAGAGTACGGCAGTGTGAAGATTGTATATAGATATTAGAATAGCGAACTAGGACAACTTTTAAGGAAGGTACAAATCGGTTTTTTCATCTCTCTTTACCAAACTCCCCCTTTGGAGAGGGATGGTGAGGGGTGTCCCCCCCCCCCCGCCACCATTGGCAAAAAGAGATGAAAACCGACCCGCTCAAGTACCAACTGTGTGTTTGAAACAGTTCTACCGATTTTTACCGCACTTCAATTGTTATTTGAAGGAAGGCATCCAGTCGCAGGTTTGGAAATTGCAACTATTGTTTACCCCTACCACGATATGTGCTCCTGTCATCGTCGACTTGACGATCTCGAGGGGACACGGGTGGGGTAGGTGTTGCTACTGTACCTTTCGACCATTGACAGTAATTGATGGTATGCTCCCATCCAGAGTTATGTACTTTGACTATATGTTTTTAGTATTACTTCTACGTGAAGTCAACGATTTACCGATTTATGAAATTCATGCTAAATGACTAGTACACTAGCGCTAGCAAATCGGCACAGATTGAAACACCCCATAACCCATTCAGTGAGACTCTCACGGACTTCCTTTTAGTCTCATGCGCATGGACGATACAACGAGAAATGGGTTACACTCACGATTGGCTACCCATAGGATTTATGTCGCTGCTGATTTATGAGGAGACGGCAGCGCGCGGCGAGATGTTTTTAAAGACAGGTGGGCAGGAACTCACGGTCTCCCAGTGTTGGTGAGTTCTTTTCCGTTAATGTTCACGAAAAGTTCACTATTTTGCCATACAGAAATTCAAAACAAAATTTATTATCTGCGGATTTGGACTGTTTTTGACCTGTTTCGTACGACCGAAAGGTGTATGCTGGTCACAAATGCCGTGCCAAACTGATTTCCTACTCAATTAATCAATATTTGATGTGAATTTCGCTAATAAACACGAGGAGCATTTCTTATAGCAAACTTGCCATAACAAAATGGGCATGGTTCATTTAAGTAAACAAACTAACACTTTTTCCGACTGTGGCACCTCTCTTACTCGCCTGGAGCGCGCGGTACCGAAGCTGCATACGCATTACTTCGGCCCAGAAACTATCGCGGATGCAATCATATGATGTGGATTCGTCACACTCACCGGAAGCGCGGGCTTACCCTGGAACGTGGCACATCCATTCGTTCGTGCGTACCCACGATCACGTGTTGCGTTGGTTGTTCGGTACTGCGACGGGTACAGATGACGGTTTCGTTTGGCCTGCCTATCGACCCTAGTAGCACGCTTATCACAAATCAGTTGTAGAAACTTATATACGACTTATTTCAGTCATAAACAAGATGCTGTAACTTATTGTGATGAAAGTGTGCTACTCGGAGAGATCGCGAAGATTGACGAACGTGACCTTTTCCGACCACGTGTGCCTCGGGGATACTCCGAAGTCGACAGGTGGGGTCAAAAGTAGTCTCTCACGAAAGATGGTGTGTCGGCAAATGGCCTTCGCTACCACGAACCTATGGGGATAGCACACGCGCACGCTAGTAAGTCGACCAATTTGTGGTCGAGGAATTACTACCTTTACCTCATAAACTTCTGGATTCACACACTTTGCCGCCCACTGCACTTCACTAGCCAGAGTTTTCCTAACTTGTCACTAAAGGAAAGGGAAATATTTTAACAATCCTACTGGGGATTATCATGTCGCTAGCTACCTGTTTCAACACACCACGACACGATATAATAAACCAACCACTCTTGCCTCTTCCACATGCCGATTCGAATTGAACGATCCAAGCTAGGACATTCCTCAGTTAGCTGCCAGTACAGAACTTTGCCCATGAAATCGTGGAATTAACGAACTCCAATTTCACGAACGCCAAAATTCTTGCAATTGTGCGCAAAGCCGAACGGAAAAAGGACAACGCATTTCAAGGTGATTCCTTGTGGAGTCCACAAATGGCCGCCACGTAGGCTATACATGCACTTCCACTTTGAATTTTCAATTACACAAATCTCGGAAATCAGTGCTTCATTTCACCTGAAATTGCTACTTCATGTATGCTGCAGTTCAGCTAACGTGGAGTAACAATTTGAATGTTTCACGTCTCGTAGAAGCTGTTATTTGTGCACTTAAAATTCCGAAGTGGTTCCGAGAATAAGGATTTCACAGTGATTCACCTTAAATAGAAATTTGGCGGGTCGATCTCCGCTTCTCGACGTAGTCACCTCAGTACGCTCAACAGGCAGTTACATTTTATTTTGCACTTGCATCTGAACGCAGGGAACTCATTTTGTATGACAGTTGCAAATCTCGAACCAACACGGTGAATATTATTTGGATTAAATGTGCAAAACGAAACTAAAGAGTGATACGGTCAAAATTTGGTCAAGGGAAAACGCGTGTAAATCGGTGAAATCGTTTATTTAAAAAATCAAATTAAATTTCTTTTTCAAGTTCAATTAGTATAAAATTCAGGAAAAATATTCAGTTAGGCTTCCGCTTTTCCAAATCCGAATTGCCGGGCCTTACGCTTGACCCCTGCCATCAGATTTTGTACAGCCACCTTGTCCACCTTCTTCGCCGCAGAAAGCCAGTTTGCCTTGAACTGCTGCTCGCCCTTAGCAGTTTTTTTGGTCTTCTTTAGGTTCCGCTTGACAATAGCCCAGTATTTCTCAATTGAGCGGAGCTCTGGCGTGTTGAGAGGGTTCTTGTCCTTGGGAACCACCTGCACGTTGTTGGCGGCGTACCACTCCATGGCCTTTTTACCGTAATGGCAAGATGCCAAATCCGGCCAAACGGAACAACCGTGTTTCTTCAGGAAAGGCAGCAGACGTTTATTCAAACACTCTTTCACGTATTTCTTGGTTGACAGTCCCGGAAGCTATGAAAATGCTGCTTTTCAAGCCACAGGTACAGATGGCTTGCCAAACCAGATATTTCTTTGCGAACTTTGACAGTTTCATGTGCTTGAAAACATCTGCTACCTTTCCCCTTCCTTTTGCCGTATAAAACTCCTGTCCCGGAAGCTGCTTGTAGTCGGCTTTGACGTAGGTTTCGTCGTCCATTACCACGCAGTCAAACTTCGTCAGCATCGTCGTGTACAGCCTCCGGGATCGCGCTTTGGCCGTCGTATTTTGTTTATCATCGCGATTTGGAGTCACTACCTTCTTGTAAGTCGATAGTCCGGCTCGTTTTTTGGCTCGATGCACGGTTGTAGACGATACACCCAGCTTATTTGCGGCATCTCGGAGAGAGAGGTTAGGGTTTCGCTTGAAACTACCGGCAACTCTCTTTGTCGTCTCAGCGGCTTCCGGTTTTCGATTTCCCCCCGATCCAGACTTCCTGGCTGTCGACAAACGTTCCCCAAACACTTTAATTACATTTGTAACGGTTGATTTGGCAACTTTTAGCGATTTTGCCAACTTTGCGTGCGAGTAGCTCGGATTTTCGCGATGCGCGAGCAAAATTTTGATACGCTGCTCTTCTTGCTTGGACGGCATTTTGACAACTGAAGAGTGAATTCCAAAATCAAAATAGGAGCAACATTCTACACACACACACCTTCAAAATGAGGGGTGTTCAGGTTTTTTAAATGCAAAATTGAAAGAAATACGTCAAGTTGATATTGACCAAATTTTGACCGTATCACCCTTTATCATGCAATTGAATAAATATAAATTCTGTACAAATAAATAACTAACGAAAGAAATATCTAAATACATGAAAAGCGTATTTGTTAAACCAGAGATTTTTTTTGATAATAACTAGAATTTTTAGGGAATCTCATCATTGCACAGAAAATTTTAAAATTTTCTTACGAAGGATATTTTTAAGAATACAATGTATTTTATAATGCAAACATTTAGTTTTCTCATTATTTTCATTCAGTAATCAAACAGTAACAACATTTTAAAAATTCTGATGCTTGAGAAAAACACCAAGTGCAGTAGCATAGCATAGCATAGAACAAACTGCACAATTTCGTAGGTGATTACTGTTAAGAAGAAGGCCCACCTCCATCCGGTACTGTTAGATAGCAATTTGGGATTAATCACTACCTCTTAGATAAAGGATGTTTCTCCTTCCAGCAGCCTAAAGCTGTCCTGGCCACGTCCTTGCAACTAATGGGGATGGGGAAGGCATGTTAGTCCGACATTTTCTTAAGAGAGATGCAGAGAACTTTGAGAAAAGTGCAGTCTCCTTTTAAGATAGTTCCGAGGATTGCGATATGCGAAGCTTGAGATATATTTTTAAAAGAATTTCTAGACAATCCAGAATTGGATTCAAAGTGTGTTTTAATGAAAGCACATCGAAATTTCTGGAAAGGATTTTCCGAAGATAATTCTGAGCAGAACTCCTGGGAACCCTGAACGAAAAATTCAATGTAAATCTGAGGATTCATTAATTTTTGTGAGGGGCATTAAAATTAAATCTGAGAATAGGTCCAGGAGAACTGCAAAGGAATTCGGAAAAGAATTCCTAAAGGGTTTACCACACATATTTTGAGAAGAAATCTAAAGAAATGTTGAGGAGAACTGCAAATGAATGCTTAGGAAACTTTCAATGTGAGTAGAATTACAATGGAAGAGTGAATTGCAAATGGGATTCTGAAATGAATTCAATGAAAATTCCGAGAATTATTGCATATCAGAGTTTCTTACTGAGAATATTTGCTATGTAATTCCGGGGAAAGATTGAAAATTTAGTTCGTATGACAGTTGCAACGATTTGAGGAATATTTTAAGAGAATTCAGAGAAGTACTCCAAATATATTCCGGTGAAATTTTAACCAACTCAAAAAAGCGTTCCAAGTGAATTCGGAGGAGAATTTAATAAAATTTATTGTATTTCTGGAAAAATTCCATGGGAGTTTCGGGAGACTAAAAATGGAATGCTGAGGAGTGATTTCAAGCGAATTTTCAAGAACAATATCTCCTGGACAGTGCGGTAGTCGTAGCCGTAATTTGAGCTTGGTAGTCGTAGCCGTAATATAAGGGCGCAACAATTGAACTAATTAAGGAATTTTGGTTTCCGATAAAAGCCAGTTAGTTGTCGACTACCAGCTACTACGATCAAAACGGCGCCGGTGGTGTAGTTGTAAGCGTGATTACCTCTCACCCAGCAGGCCTGGGTTCAATCCTAGTTGGCGCCGCCGGGATGTTCTGAGGCACAACATCTGTGATCACGCCTTCCTTCGGATGGGAAGTAAAGCCGTTGGTCCCCGGTTCATGAGTTTGATGGGTCGATAGGTAGGGTCCAGGTGTGGGAGCTGCCTTCCTGGCATCGTTATCATTGGAACTCAGCACGGAAAACAAATCAAAGAAAATAAAACTACGATCAACTACAGCACTGCAGTCCTGGACTATTCTGAGCTCTTCAAAACTACTTGAAAGTTCATTAAATTCCCCTGAAGTTAATTAAACTGTCTTTAAGTTCTTCTGCAGAATCCAGGCGGATGCGCACAATACTTCTCTTCAAAAATTAATAACTTCTCTTAGCTTTTTTGGACTGCCCTAAAGATCCTCAATATGTCGAGTGGTCATGGATCTTCTCTGAACTGCCGTGAGATGTTAATGTGACGTAAATCTATTTAGTGAATTGCTCAGAAAACAGATACTATTGTTTAACATATGTGACGTGAAGAATGCTAAAAACATGATCGTTGATGTTTGAACAAGGTTATAATTTGTCAGCACTTATGTATGCCGAACGAAGCTTAGGTATGTGTAAAAACAGTGAAAATTGTTCACTGGTCGTGCAATTGTTAAGTGTTTTGGGTGTCAATTAAGAATCAGAATTCGAATATGGTGAAATTGAAAATTTATCATGGTGGCGCTTACGTCACTTTCTCCTCTCATGGTTGTGAAGTTTCCGATTTTCTAGATTTCAAGGAAGCTGCTCATTTTTTCAACAATTCGTTGAAGTTTTCAAAACTTTTTTTAGAATGATTGTTACATTCAAAGTGTATTCATATTACTTTCAAACGCAAAGTTTGCGATTTTCAGAGTTGGCTAGAAATGCTTTCTAGCATGAAGCTTTAGTGTGATAATTTATTAGCTAGAGAATGGTCTTTAGAAGATGGTAGGTAGATAGTTCCGTTAGAGTACGGCGGTATGAAAATTGAATAGAAGTTGAAAATGAGCGAAGGGCCATTAATGCGACAGTACAAAGTCAAACGCATACCTTTTGCCTAACCCTTACGATGGACGCGGAGATTTGAAGTATGTCTTCAAATCTACAGGAAAAAAGTGTGCGTCTTTCTTTGCTCATTACTGTCTGCGGCTGTGGAATAGTTCTAGCGACGTTTCATCAATATTCCACTATTACACAGTCGCAGACAGTAATGAGCAAACGCAGACGCACACTTTTTGCCTGTAGATTTGAACCGCTAAACCGTAAAAATCAAAAAGTAAAAGTAATTGATATTCATCAACTACGGCCCGGTGGTCGGAGGTGAGGCCGGCAGCTCAAAATGTTAGAGTCATACTGTACTGGACATATTTCAGCATGTAAGATGAACAACAAAAATGAGCTGTGTTTGTTCACATCGACTGATACTGAGTGGTTGCGGTACAAGCACATATCGTCGATAATAGACGATTGTTGTGTATCAGAGAACGCTTGCGCAAAAAGACTAGGGTGGGGAACGGATTCGAAACTCAAATGTCATTAGCCAAATACATCCGTAGACCATAGGTCCACCGTTGTATAATTGGCAATGCACCCGTGTACTGAATGGGAATTGTGGGTTCGAATCCCACCGGTGCCCTTAGATTTTTTCGCAAATTTTCTCACACACATGTCTCTTACCGATGATATGTGCTTACCTCTCAGTATGTTCAAACTTTCCTATAAACAATGTAGATTTGAAGACATACTTCGAATCTCCACGTTCATCGTACGGGCTAGGCAAAAGGTGTGCGTTTGACTTTGTACTGTCGCATTGATGGCCCTTCGCTCATTTTCAACTTCTATTCAATTTTCATACTGGAACGGAGGAAGAACTGGATCAGTGGGATCGTCGAGGAAGTGTTTGAAGGTAATTATGACAAAGTACGACAGGTGAATGTTCGAGCGGCTAGAGGTGTGTTCAAGCGGCTGCTGCCAGCTTAGCGGTTATCGAGGTTCATCCGGCAATTCCGGCTAGAATCCGGAACCGCAGTTACGGATCCCCCATCCAGTGCAACAATAGTGTTTCAATTTAAATTAATTTCGGAATTCGAATTTAAATATTATGGTAGTAAAATATTTAGATATCTTATGAATTTTAATTATAAAAGTGCGACTAATTGTAGGGAGTGTAGTACGTGACAATCGTGAAATTGATTCCAGATCCATTCCTAGCGAATATTTTAAATAATTTCTGAGAAGAATTTCTAGAGAATTCCGGTGATTTCCAAGGAACACTCAAGTATATTGAAAACTGAGGACAAACCGATGGCAAATCCTATGGTTGTTCTGAAAATAATTTCAAGTGAATTCTGGGCAAAATACCAAGGTGCATTTCATAAAAATTCTATTCAGAATTCAAGTGAACTAAATTAGAATAATGATACGAAGCTTCAGTGAATTCTTGGAGGAATAATCGAACATTCGAAGCAAATCTTAGCATTTGTTAGAAGTGCTTTGCATTAAATTTTTGGACTGTTATTATAAAGAAAAAAATATTAGTTTCCCAGAGAGATTCTCACATTTAACTTAGCAGACATCTGAATAACAAAAACTCTATGGAGGGAAATGATTTTCATGAAAATTCATGAGAACATTCCAAAGATATCTATGTGAATTTTCAAGGTAGTTATAACGTAGGCACATTTTACTGTCTTTCTAAGTGATCATTTCGGCTCAATCTAATTTGGTTATGCCTAATGCATATGTATATCGTTCAACCAGGAAGATTGAGAGATCGCAGTAGGCTCAGCTCACGGACGGTTGAGTTTCCATGAGCTGTCATGAATTTATCTGTTTTTCCGCATATTGATTTTTCAACTTCAAATAAGGTATTTGTTTTTTAATGTGTGATAAGTAAATGGTTGATTGATCGGTATTGCAGTGAATCTTATGCGCGTGTGATTTGATTGAGAAAATATCGTAATTGATGTTATATCGATTTGAAAAAGGACCGGTTGAGAGTGTTTGCCTGGTGGCGAAGCGCTACTAATGTGCCTTATGCTTTTATGAAGTTCTCGAAGTTTTTCTGAAGATTTTCTGACTTCTATTAATCTTTTGAAGTCTTCGGATTTTTTTCTGGAATCAAAACGAAATAATTAATATAGATCTAAGATTGTCAACAATGTTCTCATTTCGATTACCATATTCTCGCCAGTTTACTTAAGGCCCTTTTCTGCCTCATAAAAAAAGAAAAGATTTTCACTGAAGGTCTCGAGATTTTCCTGAAGTTCACGGATCTGCCTGAACTGATTATGTATCAGTACTAAATAATATGTTTTAAATAGTCTAAACTTTCCTGATGATATTAAAACTGCCCAAAATTTGAATTGACTGTTGAAAATCGACTGAAAGTTCTCTGGACTGGCCTGAATTTCTCATTTTTATAAGTACCCACAACTTTACTGAAGTTAGTTTCATTGCCATTCTTTTTACACGATTTTCGTGAAATGGACATCCGTGAAGTTGTTTATGCTTCTCTGAGGTTCCCTAAATATTCATAATTCCGTGACGTTTATGAAGTTTTCGGATCATTCAGAACATTCTAGGAATATCCCATAATTCCATGACATTCTTTGAAAGTCTCTGAAAATTTCCCTAACTTAATGGAATTGCTCTGAAGTTGTCTGATTGTCCTCGTTGAACTCAAGATTTCACTGAATATCTTTGAAGATGTTCTTTAATCAACTTTATGAATTTTCCGACACTTTTGGAAGTTCTTGAAATTTCCAGGATAATCATATGAAACTCTAAAAATACTCTCACATTTCCTTTTAGTTCTCCACTTTTGTTTTCAAACTTTAATATAACTTCGCTTACGCTCTAAAAATTCTTCTCAGCTTTGCTGAAGATTCCAGAATACCTGTGAATTTCTATAAACTTCTGCAAGCTTTCTGCAGATTTCTTGAAATTATATGATCTGGCCTTTGGTTCTCTGAGATGTCCAGAAATTAACCATCATTTATGTTATGCACCTTTCAAAAATAATTTCGTCATCATAAGAGAACGAACAATGAAGGATTCTCCATTGCTGCCAAAATATTACTGAATTAAATATGCAATAAACTGAACAAAATGCTATTTGCCTTCAATTTAACCCATCTTCCACAGTAACCCACCAGGAAAGAATATCATTTTACCTCCACATGTGCACACCACACCACTTTACCGAACACCAACCCGATACGCTGCGGAAATGTAGTTGTTATTATAAATCGGTGTCAAGGGATATCCAACTATGCGGACAGATCGTACTAGCATGTAACACAATAGCGCGACGCTGCATCTTGGCGACCGATATAGCGCTTCATAGTACCAGTAGACCAGTGCACCAAGACAGCCGCCACTTGTGTGCATGTGAAATCTTCTTCCTGCTGCAAATCGGGCCAGGGATGGTGTCAAGGAACTGCAGCATGCAAGAAAATTCTGCTATAATACATACTCTCCTACCTCCCCCAGACCAACACCCCATCAGTAAGACAGTGTAGACTTTCACTCACCCGGAAGAAGTGGCTGTTGAACGTGGAAAGAAAGTGAAGAGGCACCCGGCCAAAACGTAATAAATATTTCGTCAGTGACAGTGCGGTGTCTCGTGCCTGCTGCTTCCTGACTGCGCTCTCACAAGAATGAGCACTTCGCCCCCTTCCCCAAACCTCTCGTTCTCCCAAATAACAAGAGCGCAACAATGTGTATGCGTGTCAGCGTGTTGGCAAAATTTGCAGCGCAAAACAAACGTAAAAGTAGCACAATGTTTTAAGCACAACAGCACACACACACAGTGAGCAGTAGTAGTAATTCGAGTAGAGTAAAAAGGATCTTTTTGGGTGAATAGACCACCCAAACACCCCCCTGAAAAACGTCTTCCAACCGACCTGATCCACCCGGTTCGGTGGTTGGTAATGGTGGCGAAGTGGTGGGGCAGTTTGCGTGAATGGATTACTTGGAATTAACCAACAGTTTACAAACAGAGCGAGAGACCGAGGAAGACTGCAACACGCAACATCTTTGGCTTGCACTCTCTCCCCCCCAAACCCTGGCTGTGCTGCACTCTTTGCTCAATGGGTATATTGTTGCAAAGTTGGACTGCTTAGTTGAGCTGAAAAGCAGAAGCAAAAGGCAACCCAACAGGGAAGCACTATCACATAATCGCATGGCTTCCTTCTCTGCCCGGAAGAGATGGGATGACGTGTGATTGCGGATAATGGTGGTAATGTTTGGAACATCAAAATGGATTGTTTGCTAAGGACTTCAAAATTGGTGAATCCCATTTGAGTAATTGCAGGCAAATAAATGTTTTCGGAGTGATGGTTTGGAGTTCGTCGTCCTGTTTGACTTTGTGCATTGAATTTAAAAATGTAAACGATCTCCTTATAATCAATTTTCGTTATACCCCGTTCACAATAGAGTCTATATTACGTGATATAGAGTATCTTGATATCAATAGTCATATATACACTAAGTTTTTTACACCGAGCTCAGCTGTACAAATCTCGGCAAAAATTTTTTTTACTCATATTTCAGCAAACATTTAATTTGTTTGCTGAGATTCAGCTAAGCATTATCCGAGACTCAGCAATCAAATGTCACTTTTGCTGAGATCTGAAACTTATTTTGCCGAGATTTTCACAGCCGAGCTCGGCAGAAAAAACTAAGTGTGTACATTATTTCCAGTGAAAATTGTATGTATGGATATGAAGATCAAGATAAATGGGCTGTAATGTGAACGGGGTATTACAAGTATGGTTTGGCACTTGATGTTTGATTAACAATGTGGTTACTTCTTCTTGAAATGCAAAGAAGATTTCAAGCTTATTGCTTATCACATATTAGCTTATTGTGTACTCTCAACTTAATGTTCTATATGTACTTCTACAGCTATTTATTGGAAGCTTGCGATGCCTGTATCGTTTTTGCATTAGTATAAATGTGTGGCAAGCAAAATCTTCCTATTTGCCCAGGGAAGTCGAGAAATGTTACAACCCGAAAAATCCCAAGACCGGTTCGGGAATCGAAACCGGAATCGACTGAGCTAAGAGAGGCCTCAACAATGTCAATGTTTTTACTAGAGTGGTTTAAAATATCAATTATGCTCCACCAGACTCAATCTACTCTTAATCAGGTCCTGATCATTTTTCCAGAACTGTAGTTTTATTAGAATGCGCACTCATACTGCACTGGATTCTTGAAGTTTATATGGGGTTTGATTTGTTTGTTCTCATCGTCCTTCTACTTCTCCATTATGATTTTTGGAAAAACTTGCTATCCACTATTATGTGAAATTTCGTCAGCTACAACTTTGCTCATCATATTTTTTTTTATTGGATTTCAAGGTGAATCCAAGTGAATAATTCATTCCAAATCTGATAACTTTCTGATATGATTAATCGACTGCTTTCAGGGCAACACTGTATCTTGCACTTGTAGCCTAGATTTGTTGCCCTCTTCTGCGCACCTTGTTCACCAATGTTGTCTGCTGTGCAGTTGAGGGAACATGTTACAGAAACATCATCTTCCTATTTGATTAATAAATAATTATTCTGACGTTTGATTAAAATGCGGTCTTGCAGCTGGAAAAATCTAACATAAGAACAGATAGCAAACTTTTCCGTATATCATTACAGCGAAGAGCTGGAACGATGAAAACAAAAACTTCACATTTCCCTTAGTAATTCTCATATAAACTTCAAAGAGCCAGTGCAGTGTTTGCATCGAAATAAGCTCAAATTTTGGGAGAATTACCAGGACCTTCACACTTAAAAAAGTTCATGTAAATTTAGGTGCTCTGAGAATGACATATACGAGCGTCAATTTTGACATAAATTTGAGTCATAACAGTTGCGAAATATAGCTCAATCAAACGTACTTTTCGTCGAGCTTTTATGTCAAAGACGGATTCCATCACGTGTAAAATTAGTTATTTCTAAGTGTCCCAACAAACATTGGAAGCCAAATAAGAGCTTATTCAGATGAAAATATACTTATTAAACTAAAAACTAGCTTATTCAGCGTTTAATAAACTCAAATTGTTTGTTGGGGTATTATTTGAAATCGTTTTAGCTGAACCACCCTATATTCTCTAATAAAACGTGTGCACCAAAAGTTCACAAAGGAATTTTGGGACGCTCATCGATAAATGAGCGCTCCTTTAAGAAACATTTCGCCTAGTTTTTGTATGAGGTGTTTGGATTTCGATGTTGTTCGGATTTCAGACTCTCACGGTAACAAAGGTTCCATTTGCACACATAAGTGTGAAACAAAAAACTACATTACAAATGTTTTATTTTTTTTTTTCCTTTGGTTTGTTTTTTCCTTCGATCTTGTTTTCCGTGCTGAGCACCAATGCTACCGACGTGCCAGGAAGGCAGCTCCCACACCTGAACCCTACCTATCGACCCATCAACTCTTGAACCGGGGACCAACGGCTTTACTTCCCATCCGAAGGAAGGCGTGATCAGAGATGTTATCCCTCAGAACATCCCGGCGGCGCCGACTGGGATTGAACCCAGGCCTGCTGGGGTGAGAGGTAATCAACACCACCGGCGCCGTTACATTACAAATTTAAGATCCAACGTTTGAAAAATGTTCCGCATGCAAATGTGCTACGAAAAATATTCTGCTCTCATCTGGTATACAATTTGTTACGCTTATCAGACAGTATACAATTTGATTTACAGGTACCTACATTTCCAACGATGTTAAGAAAGTGTAGGATCCTAATTTTTAATAAAGTCTCTCGAAGTGAATCTATATTGTTCCACCCGTAAGAAAACGCTGGAAATTAAATTCCACAGGAATGTTTTTTTTTTCGCATGCTAGATACCTTGAAAAATTAAAACCCAAACATTCAAACAAAATAAGCACGTGAATGTATCAAAAGAGTGCTTCATTTTGAAAAAAATAAAAATAAAGCAACCGTTCACCCGTTCAACCGGGTACACAGTAGGCTCTGCTTGCTAACGGTTGGTTTTAATTTCGCTGTCACAAATTTCGTGTTTTCCGTGTGCTTTTTGGCTTCTACCAAGGAAAAAAAAGATTCAATTTCATTATCATGTGACTGATGTGTATAAATGAAGATTTATCATGATTAATTTATTAGTGTTTTGAGATTGTAAATTATTGTGAAAACTCCCAGGCAAGAATTTTGTTTAAATAGTTGTAATGATGTAACGTCGCACTGTCGATTTCTGCTTCGGTCGATTTTTCTATTCGCGTGTTAGGTTAGGTTCCTTTATTAAAAAGACTTTCAGCCATGGGCTGGTTTGTCTCTGGGAATCTCCGAAAGGGTCCCGGGAAGGAGAATAAGGCCCGAGAAAGAGGTCCCCTTAGTACAGAGTTATTTAAAACAGAGTGTTGTATGCTGTCCAGCTTGCTGTCAGGAAGGGTCAATGTTTTTTTGCGGGTGGGTTCTGGTTGTGCCGTGGTTCTGTTGGGGTCAGTACCCAAGCAACACAATTTGTCATAAACGGGTTTACATAACTTACTTATGACAATATTAGCGGTAAACATTTACATCTAGTCACTTATATACAAATTATATATACCGAAAAAAACGCATGAGGTTGGATCTATATATAACAAATGCTTGACTTGCGCAACTTATTTATGACTATAACGCAACCTACTGTATTGGACATGTTGTAAATTAATTTCATCCTTCCTACGAATGGAATTTGTTTATCATAAATTTACACAACTTATTGTTCTGAGGAATTTTATCGTGCGAATAAAATGCCTAAACTGAGATTCCGTACTGCAACAATTTATGCGGTTGCAAATTTATGGTAAATCTATACATTCTATTTCTAAAAAACTCATTGGCTCTTAGAAAAAAACTGAATATAATAAATTGAATTGCATAAAAAATTCTGGATAAAATTCCCAACTTTGCAAAAAACAAAAACAAATAGAATATCAACTTTCTTTTTTAATTATCTTACTTTTCTCTTTTACAAAACGAACATGTAATGTAAAGCACATATTAAATGTTTTTTTCATTCTATACATTGCTTCATTGGTGCATTATAGATCAGTTTGTAGAATGTATTGACAAGTGTCATGATTGTTATCAAAACATGTTTATAACACGAAAAACCAGATTATTACTTGTATAGTATATTGAAATTTTAATTAGGTATGGCAACTCTCAATTGACTATATATAACACTTTTAAAACTGATTGTATTTGATGAAAACTTGCTAGCCTTATATACAACATGTTTTCATATGTCATTTTTGGAAACATGAGTACAACTGAAATATAACTTATTAATAACATGTTATCAATAAGTTATATCTCAGATGTATTCATGTTTCTAATAATGACATATGAAAACATGTTGTACATAAGGCTAGCCAGTTTTCAACAAATACAATCAGTTATAAATGTGTTATAAATTGGTAATTGAGACATGTAATATCGAATTATAACTTCAAGATAACTAGTGCTTGTCAGAAAGGTTGAATACTTCACAAAGAACAACACAACGCGTCTTAAAAAGGAAGTTTTAAAAGTAATTAATATATTGCTTAGGGGTCGTTCATTAATTATGTCACACATTTAGGGGGGGAGGGGGAAGGGTAGTTTGATAACTGTGACGAGCCATACAAAAAAAATTAAGGTCCATACAAAAAATATGACAAAGGGGGGAGGGGGGGTTGAAAATGGGCCAAATTTGCGTGACATAATTAATGGACCATCCCTTATTTACAACTTGGATTTTTTTTATTTTTCATGCAAGATGTTGCGAGTGTTACTTGGGTAGTCCATGTTTTGGTGCGCGTCTTGGTTGTCTCATTGGTCAGTTTCGGGTCGGTAATCCGGGTGATGGTGCGGGTGATCAGGCCATGACGAAGAAGAGGGTGCCACCGGCAGCAGGCTTCAGTGAGGGTTCCGCTGCCGGCAGCGAGCACTGAAGTGGTATTTGCAAGGGATAAGTCACTCAGCACATTGTGCCGAAATTAGATTCGACACAGCTTGGGCACATCATTCGGCAAACCTTTAGTATACCTTCGAAATACCTTCGGAACAATCTCTTAGGCATTGGATTGTTGTAAATATAATGGAAGCACTGCAAGACAACTGTCATTGAAGTTGTTCACAACATTAGGTGCTGTTTGACTGTATATTCAGGAACATCTTCTAATTGAATATAATGTCTAATTAAATGTAGGTTCTAGAGTGGGCTCAAGAGAAAGAGGCCCATTAGTACTCTTAATTCGTCGAAATTTCGCACAACCGCCACTTTCCGCATCATCCTCAATCCGATTTATCCAAGCGATTTCAAACTAAAATATTCAAGGTGTCAAGTGGTCATCGGTCCAGCTTGCGTCATTGCTGAGCGCGTCTTTTACACTGCTTGGAATCCCATAAAGTTCTCTTGCTCCCTGGTAGTTCTCTTGCTCCCCATAGGAAATGATCAACAGAGTGATGAATCTGACATAGGGAGCAGGTCGTGTGGAAATCACCGTTTCCACTGAGGTTGTGAGAAAGGCGAGTGTGGCCAGATATTAAGCGGCAGAGGACAACTTCGGAGCAATGGTCTGCTGGATCCTTCCATTTTCCCGCGTCTCCTTTGATTTCCCTGATGAAGAGGTCGCTGGAGTTAATCCAGTCCCTATTCAAGGCGTTCCAAGTGATACTAAAAATCCACTTTTTGAAGTATGGGCCAGGGACTTTACGCGTATATAAGCACATATGTCTACCAGAGGAGGCGAGGCGATCAGCTTCCACATTGCCCTGGATTCCGCAGTGGCCGGGTATCCAGGCGACAATAGTGCCGGGTGGGGCACTCGAGACGATGGCCTGTATCCATGGGTGAGCGAGTGTTCGGCATCACCAACTGGCTGAGTCGGTGAAAAGAACGATTGGTTTGCTTGACGGAGAGGAGATGGCAAAGAAAGCGGCGGCGGCCTCAGTCGAGAACTCTCTGCAGATCCCAATGCCGACTTCACCCTGGGAAAGTGATCCATCAGAGTAACGTAAGCTATTTCCTTTGTATATATTCGTGGGTTTCGGTGCTACGCCTCCGCCCTGGAGGCTTAGTTTTTCGTGTCTCTTTAGGTTTTCGGTGTTTTGCAGGTTAGACTAGGGTGCTGCTACGCAAAAAAAAACAAAGATATGTGCTTTGCTCGCGGGTGGTATGGTGTTTTTCCCGTTCGTTATTACTACGTGTAATTCTACTCAATTTTGTTTATCGTTCACTCAAATTCGCAAAAGCGTAGGTCACTCATAGAATGAGTTTTTTTATATTATATGAGTAAATGTCACTCATACCTGAGTGACATTTACTCATATTTGAGTAAACATTTACTCACTCTATGAATGACCTACACTGTACATAAACACCATCCTCTGATCGAGTGAAACCTCAGACCATTCAAAACGAAATATCAAAATCGCTTTTTCAAATGATAGCTGCAACCGGATGACGATTGTTTTGAAATCAGATGATTCTCCTCTCGACTACAGGATGAAAATTGTTATGAGAAGGGATAGGGCCTTCAGTTGAAATGCAGAATGATTGTCATAAATAATTCTATCGAACGTCATTTGCTGATCTGAGCTGACAAACGAGGTGGAAGCATAGCCATCGCTGTCAGAGCTGTTACGAACATAGGTAAAGCGTGAAAACCAATGTTTGGCTAATTCGTGGTGGAGGAAGTTTCCTCTACCATCGAAGAATTTTTGTATCCATAATAGCTATTGAGTATGGAAATTTATATAATCAAATTATAAATCTAATTAAAAGCTCTTGTTGCATGTCACTTTATTCTTAACTGTTTGCCCTCTGAGTGCCGTATGTTTTATAGCCAATTTTCAAACGAAAATCATCCTGTATTTGGATGACAATCATATGGATGTTCATCATCTGACGACGAATTCAACCATAGGAAAAACATTCGAAATTCGAATACATATTGTTAAAGGGCTCGAGCAATGCAATAATCATTCGAAGTATTGCGGATGTTTTGGTCCAGTGTACGTTTCTGTGAATATAAGTGCACTGAACCAAAACATCATCCTTTGATCGAATATTTTTTTTTTTTTTATTATAGCCACTTTATCGCTCTTGGGTCATTCGTGACTTGTCCGGGGGTGATATTTGAACTCGTGACTTTGGCGTGAGAGGTATGGATGCTAACCACTACGCCGGGGTCGCCCCCTATATCGATCGAATAATTATTGCTTGATGTCATTCAGTTCATCATCTGTTAACATCACATCAACTTGGATGCTTATCATCCTAATCTAGGATGATTTTAGTTCAATTTTTGAGAGCAGAGGTGGACGTAAATCAAATGAAAATAGGAAGTTAAATAAATACTATTCTTATTTATATCGAGTGATAGTTGTAGGAATATTTTCTGTTGAAAATAGGTTAAAATTTAAGTATCACATTTCTTTATTTTTTTATAATTGTAAGTAGAAACGATCTTACAGTCCGTACACCTCTGTACATCGAACTAAGTAGTTCCTACAAAGGTCCCAACAGCAACTAAGTTTGGGAGTAAGCATTAGATGTGATTTCTGTTAGCAATCCGTATAGAGATGAACCAGCCTAAGGCTGAAAGTCTCGTTAATAAAGGAAAAAAAAAAAAAGTTAGCAATCGGCTTCTATCCAGTTGCGCCCTCCACTCGACTCCCGAACACCGATCCCGTCTGCAGTGCCTCTAGGAAACTGACCTCCAGTGTTCGGCTTCACAATTATGTTGCGAACCATCATATGCACTGTGGTGTTATTATCTTAAATTGAAACCATATTAGTTAATTTAATATAAACCGAAGTGTAAACTAAAAAAAAAAACTAACCTATCATTGAAGATAACAGCCTACAGAAGCTCAAAAGTCAATTTGAAAAATTAAAGTTTGCTTTTCAACATACGTCAGATACGTCGCTGTCGACTTTTTGTATTTTCAATCACAGTTTCATACACCAACAGTTCATTATGAAATTGAATGATTCTCGTTATGGGCCTTCAATGATGCATTTATCTCTCAGATTTAAGATTATGTTCGTTTGGTTTGGTACATTCCGGAAACAATCTCTAATTCATACAAGTTTCATGTCTATTATCATTTACTTTAAAAATTACTTTCACTTTATGCTAGGCATCCTTTTCACTTATCGCTGGTTTCATTCGAAAACAAAAAATTGACATTTGTTAGCACACCGTACGACGAATCATTCGATATATGGCAGGTATTTTCTTACAGTGTGAACGCGACTCAAACATCAGTCAGATTCATTTGCCGTGTAGGCCCTTTGAAAAACTATCAAGCGAAACAATGCATTAGGTCCAACGTTGATCGATCCTCTTCGTCGACTTTCTCTTTCGTTAATACCTTGGCTACAAAGCAATTTCTTGCCGTTTTTTTCGTAATAGATGCTAGATAATTTCTTTTATCGAAGTTAGATAGCTGGAACTGTCTTTACGTGGGGATGCAGAAAACAAATCTACAATGAGAATTGGTCAATATTACTTAGGAGCTAATGCATTGTTCGGTTTGCTATCACTTGGCTTGACAGTTCGTTATATGAGTGGTCAAGAGATGATTTATTTGGATTTGGAATAAAAATAAAAGCATCGTGATTTCTCGCGTTACTTTTCAGAAGGTTTTAAGTAACGAATGTGAACAAATCAATTCAAAAATTGTCTGTTTCAAATGATGGGTACGTGATTATTACTTCGGACATTTGGACTGCCTTACATGATTGGTGCTCATTTTCTAAAGACGGGACATGGTTAGGTTAGGTACTCTATTCTGAAATCTGAGAAAGGAAATATAATATCATGTAGAAAAAAAGGCCAATGTAACACTCATTGATTATGTTATTGAGAAAAGTCGTCCATGTCCGATGAACAACTCGACTAGTTAAAACATCATATGTATTTTGACGTAGGACTACGTCTGTGATTTCTTTATGCGGGTACACTTAGTGAAAAACGAAAATGGAACATGTAACAAAATTATGAAAGATTTTGAACACTAATAGCTCAGCTGCCCCTGGATCAATTTTAATAATTTTATCACCAATCGATCAGACATATTTCCACGCATCAAAAGCAATGCTTTTGACTGATGATTTTACACAAGCAACTATTGAAAAAATTGTAATGTCAAGCATTGCACACATAAAATGTGATATATATCACTGTTTTCATGAAATGAACGTTCTTTCCAAACCCAGCTATCATAAACGAGTACCAGTTAGTTGCACATCATTCTGCTTTAACCTGAGAAGATATAAAAGAGCGCTGCTGTCTAGCCTCAACTCATTTTCGGTTCAGACGGCGTGGTGAGCAGACAGAAGCATAAATAGCAGCAGTAGAACGGTGGTGGCAGGTTAGGTAGTCCACTCTTCTACCCAACAAGCAACAATGACTGGTCGTGGCAATGGAGGAAAAGGTCTTGGTAAAGAAGGCGCCTAGCGTCACCTTAAGGTACTTCGTGATAAACGCTATCCATCGTCTGGCTCGCCGTGGCGGTGTCAAACGTATCTCTGGTCTGATCTACGAGAAAACATGAGGTGTGCTGAAGGTGATCCTGGAAAATGTAATCCGTGATGGTGTCACCTACTCTGAACATGCCAAGCGTAAGCGGCCATGGATGTCGGCTACGCTTTGAAGCGACAGCCCAAGTAACAATTTTGGTTTTATGAGGATTTTGTAGACCATGAATTGGACTTGTAGAACGCTTCAAAATCTCGATAAAACTTGCAATGCTACTTGGTAGACGCACTCTGTACTACGGTTTCAGAGGTTAAGTTATCACCAATTTTGGCAAAAAACGGCCCTTTTCAGGTCCAACAAACTTATTACTGTAAAGAGTTGGAATATAATTTATCTGTGCCTTTTTGTCCATATTCAGAACCACGTGCCCCCAATGACCACAAAAAATGCAATCCAGAGTTGTAATCTTGTAACCAAACTTGGAAGCAGGGGTGTAAGTGATTTTGATCGATTCTCTTCATCAACTTTATCCTTGAATAAAATTTATAATTATTTGGAACCCCTACAATTCAAAAACGGAATGAGTTAAGACAATAGATGATAGATCAATTAAAAGGACTAAATGCTCTTCACATTTGTTCTATCCACTAGCGGTCCTACGTCAAGCTTCCATTCGTGCCCCTAGGCACATACCATCTACTTTTTTTCTATATTGTAGCATGAAATTCAAAGTAAAATTGTGATTTTACCGTTGTTACTGAATTTCCAACGTTTGTTTCCGCTGACTATGGTAAAAAAAAGTATTGTTTCTAAACAGTTACAATAATAATCTGTCGAAATTCACCTTTGATTTTCTAAAAACGGCAGATATGTTACATTGGTCTACTTGAAAAGTGTTTTCACCTTCTATTTTGCAAAGGGACGACCATGGTCTGTTCGAAAATAAAACAGTTCCGTTCTGGTTCCTCGTCCACAAATTTGAAATTTCCAGAAAATAAATAAGAAACAAAACGAGCTGCTATCGATTTGGGTTGCATTGCAATAGAATGGTAGGTAGCAATAGTAACGGCGGCACCCTGATTCAAACCCAAATCCCCGAAACCTGGAAAGGTATGTGTGACAGTTTCCCTCCTTCCTACCAACGATCCCGGTTTTACGATTTGGGTGCTAGCGCCAGAGTACGGAAACGAGTACATAAATTAACATAAAACACAATAAATTTAAATTCCGGTCGTGTTAGTCAAATCAGTTGACATTTTCGATTGCGATGTACTCGCTCCGTTTGGTCTTGTTCTCGATCGCTGCTCCCGGTGCGATGACGGTGTATTCCCGATTGGTCTAGTTGGCTTTGCGTTGCCAGGGGAGATCTAATGCGAACCAGATGGCTTTGGTTTAATTTGGGATAAATCATTTTGGTCGAATGAGACTTCTGTTCTTTTTACATAAAATGTGAATGCTTATTTTGCATTGCTTCGGATAGATAGCTGGTTAACGAACTTAACTTGATAATTTTCCGCTTCCGTTTTCTTTTCGCGTTGTTGTTGAAATAGATTAAAGCTGCCACCTCCAGCCACTCGTACAACTGCAGAGGCAAACAGAGACACGGGGCGGTGAGGTCAGCCCACACTATTTCCCTTTAAACACACTCCACAGCTTAACCTAATCCCGTCTACTTGTGTTTTATTAATTAAAGTCTTAAACAGAAAGGAAACCGACATGAAAATGGAAGAGCGAACTCCGAAGGAAAACATTCTACGCACAACCGAGGAAGAAGGCGAAGGGAAAATCCTCTCCACAGAGTCAAGTCCGTTAGTCAGCAGCATCATCAAAATCCTTCGGCAACGTCCCACCAGCCATCCACTCACAGACGGAGACGGCTCAAAGCAAGTGCATATAATAGAAAAGTTGTTACTCGCATCGTTTTCGCATTCATTTCATTTCATTCATTTATTCATTCGGTTTGCTGGTACAGCCGTTTTCCTCCGGTTTGCATTATACGGCGGGGGTTGGAGTATTCTCAAGCACACACAGCTCCCTTACAAATAACAGGGGATGTACGACCTTACTCCCGGGATCCGAGATTTACTACATTTCTACCTTCCACCGGAATTGAACTAGGAAGGAGGTTCGACTGCTGCTCCGTACCGCTTGTTCGTATTTATTTGGTTTTAATTTCAAAAGCCATTTTATCTCATCTTTTCAATCTTAATGAAAAAGAAGTTATTTATAGTGTGTCTTTCTGGGTTGCCACGAGTAGTCGACGACGATACGACAAGGCAAGCGGATAAATAGAATAGACGGAGGTTAGCAACGACGGTGCATCATCAACTTATTTTCCTTGACAGAAAGGCATTGACTGCAAGTTTTCAGACTTTGTTTTCTGCGAGCAAAGTTGTCCATCCACTCAAAGGGTGATTGATCTATTTTAGTATTTTTATTTTCATATGTTTAGCATGTAAATAGTGATTGAATTTATTCTAGTATGATCAATCACCTGCGAATAAAAATTCTACTGACAACCCATTTTAATGCAACCGTTATCCAATCCAGGCAATCGGATCTTCAAATTAATTATTCATCGTAGTCGTCCAGTTTTTTTGGTCAGTAGGGAAAATGAAGACTCGCTTGCTGTTTCTCAAACGAATCAATTATATTTTATTCCGCAATTAGATCAAGAGCTGCGCAGAATTAAATATTGAGTTTGGTACCTTTTCTTCCAGAATCCTCCCATGAACAGTCGCATCCTTGTCCAGAACAAACCGGAAAGCTCAACCAGATTGTAGTTCTTTCATTTCACCAGAAGTGCGCGGTGGCAGTTGCTTTTATTTACTTACACATCCGTCTTTGCTTACTACAAAGTGGTAGCTTTGCCGAGGAGAAAGTGGTTGAATTGAAATGAAAGAAAAATGTAAGCTCAGCAGGGTTCCATCCTCCCCCTCCCCCCTTTCTAACATGTCTCTGAAAGAATCAAAGACTTGCGCCACTTGTACCCGCTTACCCGCGCGGATGGATGCGAAACCGCAGCAACATCTCAACCAACAAGAGATGTAATTTGCAGAAAAATGCTTCCTGCCTGCCGTGCCAGTCTGACTCAAGTGTGCTAGAAGGCGCGGAGGGGACGCCATAATAAAAGATTTCCCGGCTCGTTTTTCCTTCCTTAGCTTCAATGGAGAGATCTTACGTTTGAAATGCGCACCGGATGAAGCAAGGAAAATCTTTCCTTTGGGTATGAGCTGAACGGGATAACAAGTGGTCCCGAACAAGAAAACACCCTCATTAAATAATAGTTTCGGTCTAGACAAAAAGTTTCCCCCTTTTCCCACCTCCTTCAAAACACGCGGAAAGGAACGGAACGAAGATCAGTCGCAATAAATCACCGAAACAATCGGTTCCCGTCAACTTGCTTATCAGGTTTTTGGTCCGTCCGGTGCGTGATGGCATCGGGTTTAATTATAATCAAAGAGTCAAGCTGGAGGAAAGCGAACAAGTTGGAAAGATGTCTGCTCATTTTATTCGCATCAAGAATCGAACTTTTATCAAACTATGCAAAACTGTCTGTACGTGATTTTGATACTGAAATTGTGGTACTTCAAGGAAAAACTCGGTTTGGAATTATTACTATCGCTCTTGCTTCTGGGGGCGCACGGAAACTGGTAAAGTATAGTGGCGCTGATGCTTCCGAGAAAGATCCAGACGATGGCTAGACGGAGTTTTGTTTTTTTGTTCATCGGTGTGAGTGATGTATTGATTGCAATTATTTAAAACTTGTTTCATTCAGCAACTCTGGGTGAGGACAACCTTGGCTCACGCCAAAGTGACGAGTTCAAATCTCATCATCGGACAAGTCACAAATGACCCATGAGTGTTAATAATAAAAAAAATAATGCAATTCTGGGTTGTTGAAATCGACTTGGAGTTCAGATCAAATGACTGACTAAATCCACGACCCAGTTAGTGTTAGCGTTAGTGTTAGCGTTGTTATGATATACTTCGTAGATTGGATACTAGCGACACTCACGTCTCTTCTGAAAATCTCAGTTAGACTACTTTCAGGAATAATGCTGAGGAGTAAACATTGGTTCCAATCTAAACAAGAGTAACAGAAGCATGACTGTCGCTATTCCCGGCCACGCCCATCTTTACCATAACTAGGGATAGGGAAGGAAATGTTGATGTAGTACTTACTTAACGAGAGGCCACCGACTTAGCGACACCCTCATAAGTGCTACGGAGTTGGAGGGTTGGGTAAGGTATTTGGTTAGGATTCACCTCAAGTTGGCGATGCAACCAAAAGTATGTATTGTTTATTTGTTGTTTATTTAAGGTTCAATTTTTTACTACAATAGATCAAATTACTGGTCGCAGTGGAGTTATGTCCTGAACAGAGGAAAAAAAAAAGGTTCAATTTACTTTGATGCATTTTCGAAAAATTCAAAAGCAGTTTTTTTCGACGCATTAGTCCAGATTGCGAAATGCTCGCACTATTCGATTCCTTTTGCTATTCTACACAAAATGACGCGAGCTTTTAGCAATCTGAAAGAATGCGTCGAAAAAAACTGCTTTTGAATTTTTCGAAAATGCATCAAAGTAAATTGAACCTTAATCTCTCGATAGCCGGATATCGAAAGAACATATTAATTTTGTTTAGTGATAATGAATTTTAAGAGTCATGATGGAGAGCTTGGGATTAAATCCATGATTTTCTGCTCAGTAAACAAAAACGATCCCTCCAGGGTCATCGAGCATCTCAGAACCATTACGCTTCGCGACAATACAGGACTACGTTTTCGCTTGATATGCATATAGTTTCCGAGGTTAATGTTCAATATCAAATATACAAATGATGGTGGCAATTTATTGTGCTGTGGAAGAGCTTGGGCTTAAATCCATGATTTTCTGCTCAGTAAGCAAAATCGATCCCTCGAGGGTCATCGAGCATCTTATAATCCACAGCACTTTGAATAACTATTATTTACGATAATTACATGAAATAAATAAAATATAAACTACAAACAAAACGTGACTACTAAAATCTCAAAAAGATATTCTCACAAATATATTTCACGCCACCAGGAATCTCAAAACCATTAGACGTTATAATGATACTCTGCACATGTTAGACACAAGAAGAGGCCAAAAAGCAAGCGTCCGACACACAAAACCCGTCAAATCCACTTGCAGTCACAATCAACGATTCGCGAGCGCTCACGAATCATAAAACCGCTGACTGCGACACTCTGAAAGCGAAATTGACAGGCTCTATGCGTCAAACACCCGCCCTCCAATCTTCTCCCGCATCCAACAGCACAAATCTCCATTACAACATCTAACGAATTCAAAGCTCCGAAAATCACTCATCTATAGCAAGTGAGTGGAAGCAACCCTGCATGCAACCATTCTTCAAGATACACTTTTTCTGGCTATCTTTCTTTTAGGCCTGTGGACATGCGTTAGCTTCGAAACTTCTAACCAAACCGGGTAAATTTTCAGATCACAAAAAAAAACTTGAAAAAAAAACTTTCAAAGGTATTTACAAGTAAAATAAATATTGATTATTTTACGCAAAAACGAGCAAGTAATATTAAATCTCTTGTATCATATGCTAATGCAAATTGACTGTAATAAAAATAATATGCTTAAATAAAATAAAATATTAATAAAATTATATGCAAAACTTACAAGAAGATCATTACTTTATTGGTGAGTTGTTTTTAATAAGCCCTCCCAGTTCCTCTGTATACAGAACAAATCTGATACATTAATCATGCCGGTAATCAGCATATAACAAAAACAAAATGTTAGTAGACTTAAAAGCATCTACATTAAAAACCCTTCAAATTGACGTTCTAATATCACGAATAGCTTATTTGGTTGTGGATTAATCTCTTCTGAAAGATGAAATTAAAAAAAAAAATCTCGAAAATCCAGGGTTGTATCCAAGAGGGATCTAGGTACTTCAGAGCAAAATAAAAAAAAGCACTTGTTCAGAATGCCAAAATAAGCGTTTTGGTCAAGTTTGGCTCAAATCGGTGACATCGACCACAGGTGGTGTACCCACTTGAGCTGGAATGACCCATATAGAAATTTGTACATCTTCGAAAATCTTTGAAATTGTTCCCAGTTGGAGATGTTGCTATGTTTGAAATCTTATAAATATTTGAAAGCCCGTGATTTAGTTTTTAAATCCAGAATTTTGATTTGTAAGTTTTTTTCTACTCTATATCCAAAGATCTTAACGAAAGTGTTTAGTCAAGATCCGACGAATTTCAAATGATTCGCTACCTTGGTTTTTGGTTTAAGACTGAGGTCTTTAACAAACCTAAATTCAAAAATTTCATGAGTACGAAACCTTGTAAATCTTTCTGATTTAGAATATTAATACATACGGAATTCGTCGAACCTCAAATGATCCAAAATCATGTTTTAAACCTTCAGTGTTCACTCGGCTGTCGACAGAAGCAGACCATTATCAATGTGTGTCACGCGATTGTCTGTTTACTCGGCAGCAACCATTGTGTGCTCCTCCTCATTGTTCTTCATCAGCAGTTCTTTCGGTCGATGCGTCGTCGACTTTGCAAAGCAACCGTTTCGTGATGAATGTGTGAGTGCTGACCACGTTTTGCGTCCATTGCTACAATGGAAGCGCTCTGACCCTCGTTGGCGAATCTGCCATAGAAGTAAACCACTGGAAGCGGCTCCCGTTCTGGAAGAGGAGGCTTATTGGATAGCGGAAGATAAAATGTTTATTGTGTTGTACCTTTTGACTATAGTTTTAAGATGTATTGTATAGTGAACAAGAATCCTCGGCTCTGTAAAGTTAATTCGGTTGAGCCTTATCAAATAAATTAATAATAATAATAATAATGTTTTAAACCTTGAATTTTAATAAAAAGCTAAGTCTGCAATCTTCAAAATTTTCTTAAGTACGAAATCTGGTGAGATGGACCAAGCTGGAAACCTTGTAACTGAAATACGACCCAGAACCTTGAAGAAATTGACAAGAACTTTTCCCTGGATTTAAATTGTTCAAGCCATCTTTAAAAAAAAAATCATTGTTTCACTTTCCTACATGATTGACTAAATCCACGACCCAGTACTACAAAATCTCGGCTGTTTCCACTATGCCTTATGCTATCCCCATTGTTATAATAAATCTGTCAGCACAATTTACCAAACGTATCCAATGGCTTTACCTTTCTCACTAACAAAGAGGTCGTAGAGTTCTCTGCATCTCTCTAGAGTAAGTATCCGACGAACAATCCTTTCCATCCCCAGCAAGTACAAGGACGTGGCCAGGACAGTGCTCGATTGTTAATTTTTTATTCTTGTTAATAATTTTGTACTCCCCTTACACGGAAATGGTCACCCTAATGGCGGAATAAAAAATACGATTCGCATATTTTTGATAAGTTCATTCCTATTTTTATGATTTTCTGAGACTCACTATAACTTTTTTCTAGTGCTGTAAAGTGACCTGGCAAATTTCGAGGAAAATCCAGAGAAAACCCCGGACCAGGTTTGCATCCAAATACAGTAGCACATATTTTTCGTCGATTTTACCTCTTAATACTACAACGTTTATATCACTTTCACTTTCACTAATTTACTTACACTTCCATTCTTTACTTTCAGTATCTCTTTGAACTATAACAAATTCTTATCTTCAGTAAACGGATTTGCAAGTAGTAAACGAAATACGTACGGGATGAAAGTCGAAAACAGATGCAACTCTGTTTAATGTTCTCTGCAGTCCGCAAATCCCACCGTATGTTCCATAATTTGTGCGACGTAGAGGCAGTCTTAGCATAAGGTTATTACGAAGCGGTCGGGGTTGAACATTCAGGTCAATTTGCCTCAGGATAGCAGACATATTGCAGGACAGATTGCGAGGCTATCGGTTAGGGCTCTGCTTGTGTCTCTTCTAGTCCGGAGAAGTTCTAGGTCGATAAGTTGACAGCGGCTTTCGTAACTGGGTAATAGAAACGGATCATTCCAAGGCAATCTACGCAACGCAAAACGAAGAAAGCACCGTTGTTGTAGTTTGGGTGTCAAACCGCTGAACAATACTCAAGCGTCGATCGAACAAGCAAACAAGAGAGAGAGATTTTAGACAGTAGATATCAGTGAAGTTTTTAGCTATCCTTAAAATGAACCCTAAAGTTCTTGACGCCTTATCAACAACATATGCAATGTGTTGCTTGAATGAAAGCTGCGAATCCAAGTTCACACTCAAGTCTTTCACCTGATTAACGCGTCCGATTGTCGAGCCAAGCAGGTCATAACTAATCGTTATCGATTGTTGTTTTCGTGAGAACGTAATAGCGGAGCATTTGGCTGGGTTCACTACCATTCTGTTTAACCTGCACAAACTAGCGAATACATTCAGCTGGCGTTGAAGAAAGTGACAGTCAGCAATGGAGCGCATTCGTATGAAGATTTTGAGGTCATCTGCATCAGAGTTGCGACCTATCACAATCACGATCGTCAAACAGCTGATGGTAGTAACGCTTTGTACATTCCTGTCAATGTGCTAGTCGAAGCTCTCTCCATGACCATCCATCAAGTTGACGAAAGAAGTAAAAAGCAACTCTGGTGAATGTCTTGTTCGGTTGTGATCCATCCTCGATCTGATCATTCCCGACAATCACGACACTCATCTGTGCTCGTTTTGAAGCAGTTGCTGCGTTGCTTGCATATGCGAGTGATTCCAACAGCTTCCGTTTAATGTTGCCTGCTTTGTTGCACAGTCGTGCCTGCCGAGACGAACTTGGAATGCGTAGGCATTGTTTTCATTTTCTTCTGTCGTTTCGCTTTTTCTCATGATCGTACTGCAGAAGTCTTCACTGTTTTCGTTGTGGTTTCCATCATCAACAGCGAGTGTAACGTTTTGCTTGTGAGCAGCGACCATTACTGGTGATTGTTGTTTGCCATGGCTCTACCTCTCATTTCGTGACAAAACGTTCTGTCAGCGATAGTCGGTTGATGCGTTGACGAGTGTCACGTGAGTGTCATGATATTTTGCATCACTGATCATATGAGAACCGAGTAGCTTCGATGGCCAGATGCACGTCGTTGAAGTACAATATAAAAATCAACGGTCCCATGTGGCTAGCTGATCTGCAATCTCCTATGGCAACCTTTAGTTGCCGACCGGTAAGATATGATCGAAACCAACTCAGCAGATTAATGGTTCAACTTGTCGAATGCTGCGGATAGGTCTGAATAAATAACGTCCGTTTGAACCCGATCCGACATGCTTTCGGTTATATACGATATGAGACACAGCAGATTGGTGGTTGTAGAGCGGCCGACAGTAAACCCATGTTGATCAACACTCAAATACTGCTTGCAATGGGACAGCAACGGTTCCATAATCACTAGCTCGAATAGCTTCCATACGGCATTTAACGATGTAATTCCTCGATAGTTATCCACAGCTCGTTTGCTTCCTTTTTTTGTAGACGGGAAACATGTGCGCAAATTTCCAGCAAGATGGAAATATGCCACTGGAGAGAGACATTCGGAACAAGCGAAGAAGCGGAATAAACAAACTAGCAATATGTCTCTTCAAAAATACAGATGGAACTCCATCACGTCCAGGATTGAAGGATGGCTTGAGCAGAGTCGTGGCCTTAGAAATCATCTTAGCATTAACATCAATTGCACCCAGCGGTTGATCATTTACTGGAACGTTCTTGGCAGCCTGGTTAATATGGTCGTCAGTTAGTACCTCATTAGTGATACACTGGCAAACTTTTCGGAAAAACAGGTGGCATATATCCTGAACGGTGGCAGCAACTTCTACGTTGAATTCCATAGACGATGGCAGGCCAGATTCCCTGCGTTGCTCGTTCACGTAGTTCCAAAAGGATTTCGGGTATAGCTTAAGTTTGCGCTGGATGCCTCGTTGGAAACTTGAAGAGCATTCACGACTGACTCGCTGGTACATGTGATTCAACCTCACATAATGTAGTTTTAGAGGAAGCGTGCGATACTTCGTAAATCTTCTCAATGCTGCTCTCTTGATTGACTTGAACCTACGTAGCTCTCTCGTCTGCCAGGGAGAGTGAGACACTTTGTGGTGAGTTCTTTTCGGGACGTGTCTGTCAATGACATATGCCAAGACATGTGAAAAGGTTTGCACTGCAGCTTAAACGTCATCTGGATCAAGGATGTTCTCCCATACCATGCTAGACAATACATCTATGATGCTACGGTGGTCAGCTTTACGGTAGTCATAAGAAACCGTAGCAGGATAGTTGTCGAAATCACGCACGAGTTTGTCCTCAACAGTGACAATTAGAGGAGGGTGATTAACGGCGCCGGTGGTGTAGTGTTAAGCGTGATTACCTCTCACCCCAGCAGGCCTGGGTTCAATCCCAGTCGGCGCCGCCGGGATGTTCTGAGGCATAACATCTCTGATCACGCCTTCCTTCGGAAGGAAAGTGAAGCCGTTGGTCCCCGGTTCATGAGTTGATGGGTCGATAGGTAGGGTCCAGGTGTGGGAGCTGCCTTCCTGGCGCGTCGGTAGCATTGGTGCTCAGCACGGAAAACAAGATCGACGGAAAACAAACCAAAGGAAAAAAAAAATAGAGTAGGGTGATGTGGAACTAGCTTAGTTAGTGCACAAGGAGCCGAGACAATTAATGGAGCCCTGTCCTGTGTGCTCACGAAGCAGAGGTCCAAACTACGATCATTTTCGTTAACTAGATGGCTAATTTGAGAAAGCGTCGCTGCGCTATAGTTGTCGAGAAGGCTAATAGCTCCTGCGTGAAATGTAGAACTATCAAGATCTGAGTACAGGAATCCGCTATGAGATGGACTCCACGAAACGCCTGGCAGATTGAAGTCACCAAAAATGAATACTGGAGTGGAACTTTCAATAACTGTGAAAACTGACCGACAGTGAGTATCGATGAGTTCATTGTCGTGGACTCGATCAGGTGGAATGTACAGAGCGCATAGAAATAGTGTGCTATCACCCAGATTAATGGCTGTCCAAACCTGCTCCATGAATCGTTCTCGATGGCCTTTGCCTCCAACCCGTCACGGACAGCTACAAGGACACCTCCACCAGTAGATTTACGGCTGTTGTTAGGATTCCGATCGCAACGAAAGACCTCGTAGTCAGGACCGAAGACTTGACGGGAAAGCGTTCGATAATCGAGTTCGATAGCAACAATCCGATGCAGCTAGGCGGTACTCTTCAACATCAGAATTCATTCCACCGGCGTTTTGGTAGAAGATCACGACGTCCTGCTTGCGGCAAGGAATCGAACGACTGCTCTCCCTGGAAATCACAGATTCATCAACATACTAACGATCATCAAGTCTCATTGGATACTCGCCATAGTGAGTGGGTTGGAAGAACCCCTCTCCGCATCCGACAGCAGGTCCGGAACGCCTATGGGTCGGTTCATAAACTACGTAGACAGTTTAGGGGGGGGGGGGGGGGTTGGCAATTTTGCACGGTCCATACAAATTATAAAAATGTTGTATGGAAAATTGTCTACGCAGGGGGGGGGGGTCAAGAATCCAAAAAAAAACTGTCTACGTAGTTAATGAACAGCCCCTATGATGAACAAAGGCTGCTGATGGCAGGACTGAGACGGAGGGATTGAGGGCTTTCATGCGGCTTTATACGGCGCGTTCCGGGTTTCCAGGATTGGGAGTTACAGAGGCATCATCACAATGACTAACATAGTCAGAATTGCTGAAAATTAAGATCGGCATCAGAAAGTGAATAGTCAATATATTGATTGTACTTGCTTGTAGAGGCAAGGTGGAAGACTCCTGATTCATATCCAGCCACAGGTCCAGGACGACTATGCTGAACGCTGACAGGAATCGGCATGACTTGGCTGGAGTAACCAGGAGCTTCCAAAGAGCTGTCTATTGTGCGTCCCGGAGATGAATTAGGATTATTCGAACAGTAAAGCGGATGTTTTGAATTAGCAGTATCAGAAGTGCTTCTCAACTGGAAATAGCCGGCAGATGCTTGAGCCATTGCACTGGAACACGGAAGCTGATCAGGAAAATTACTGTAACTAATGTATACTTGCCTGAAAACGATGGTTGGGAGACCCCACCAGAACGACGCTGATGGCAGGAAATAGAACGACTTTGATGGCGGGAAACAGCTAGCGCGACTGGATCGAGTGGTTTGTGGTCTCCCATAATGCGACAGGCAGTGTGTTCTGGTTTACAGCGTTCCAATTCACAACGCGGCATCCAATTCTGAATCAGCATACTGGGTCTAGTCCGGAGATGGGAGTTGAGAACTCGGAAAGTCCTGGAATAGGAGAGATAGAGATGGCTGGCGTGTTCAAACGAGGCATCCACATGTTTTTTGAACCGTCTTCGAATTCACGGAACAAAATTCCTTTCGGCCATGTATCCGATGTAAGAGCAACTTCACGTAGTTTTGGAGCCAATCCGACTTTGTACGATATGTAACTCATACGGCTGATGTCGAATCTTTTTTAACTAGCGGCACAACCTCAATCGGATCATCGCACTGTACACAACTGTGGCCATACTGAATATGGCATTCTCCTTGCTAATACGGAATTCTACTTCCTGTTCATTTGAGACCAGAGTGGTGGTCTGCCGACTATCACTAGTCCGTAGGTCACTCTCAGTCTTAGGATTTCTTTCTTCAAGAAGCGGTGGTGCTCCAACTTACGTCGGGACTCGCGTTGAAGTCAATGGTATAGCCGAGACTGAACCTTTATTTTCAGAACTCTTCAGGGTTTTGTATGATTAAATTTACAATAGTGTAATGAGTAAAAATGAGATAGGAATAGACGCCTGGGACAGAATGTTGTTGACAAATATTGTATTTTGGGTGTTTTCCCTTTCCGCGCTCATCGGTGCCATTGTTTTGGTTTTCGTGACTTTGGCGTGAGAGGTATGGATGTTAACCACTACGCCGGGGCTTTTTGCCTTCCCGCTGCTGAGGTCCGTATAAAAAGACCACCATAGTAGGTAAGTAGGTAATACGAGTCAGCAAAACATGTGTTCCACTTATGCGTTATTGCGCTCATATCGCACATGCTTGGCTGTCCGTTCAATGTATATCAAACTGTATTTTGTGTAAATGGTATCGATGGCTGCGTTTGCTATTTCAAATGAAAATGCATTTACTACTGGCTGATTGAATTATTGAATGGAAAGATACATAGTACACAACATTTGACCAGCTTCTCGATTGATTCCGATTTCACGCTAGGATGTGTACGAGAAAGGTACAGCCAAATCAGATCGGTGGGTTCAGGGACAGTAAGGACCTCGGTAAAGACATTGTCATCCGTTTCTGCTTTAGTACCACCAACAAGTGGTTTGCTGGGGAGTGACCCTTCATCGCGGCGCCGTTTTAATAGCGGTTGACGCATAAGATCGCCAGAACTCAAGTGTGTTGGAGTTGACAATGCGATTAATTTCGACAGCTGAGTGATCTGCTATCCTTGCTTAGTCATTTCTTTCCTAAGCTCAGCGTGTGTGATTTCCTGTTTCTCGATGATAGAATGAATCGCACTACCAAACGACGAAACAGCAGTTTTGAACCGGGCACATTTCATCAGCTTCGCGCACTCGTTGCACATCCAAAACTAGTTCGGGCTAGTGTGGACAATGTTCCGCAAAGCCCTGTTCAACTTTGTGCCGCCGCATTTCAGGTAAATCATCCTGTCGCAAAAATTCCATGCAGGAGATCTTCATCGCCTTTAACTGGTTTAGCGCATTGGTTACAAGCGGAAGTCATGCTGACTCAGTTTCCAGATCTAATTTAGAAAAAGCGGTGGAGATGCTCTAATACGCAAGGAGGAGTTGGATTCTGCAGAGCGTCTAATATCGACAATAACAACAGTAAACACTACAAGATGATCGATTAGATAACTTTTTCACTGTTTTCACAACACGGAATATGCTCCAAATAGACGATTATCACAACGAACTGTACTTTCCACTAACAACCGGTAAACTTTTGCAAGTCTACCTAGCTGATTACCTGATGGGCGACGACTCGTTGAATTCAAATCTGCGCCGAACGAATATACTTGGTACAACTCGTGATTCATGCGACGCCGCCGGATGCCATTTTCCAGTTTACCGCCGAGTATTGTTCGCAGCACTTTACGCTCGAAGACAACGAAAGCTCTCCGATCGGCCTCTTTCAATGCCCACGATTCGTGGCCATAAAGGGCTACCGGCAGAATCAACGTCTTGTACAGCGCGAATTTCGTTTTCGTACGCAAGCTGCGGGACTTCAGCTGGCTACGCAACCCGTAGAAAGCCCTGTTCGTGGCTGCAATACGCCTTTTCACCTCGCGGGTAACACCATTATCGCACGTCACTAAAGTACCAAGATAAACAAATTCGTCCACAACTTCAAATTTTTCGCCATCTAGCATCACTTCACTACCAACACCACTATTGCTCCCACGCTTTCTACCGGCGACCATGTACTTCGTTTTGGTAGAATTTATCGTGAGACCAATCCTCGCTGTCTCCCTCTTAAAAGGCGCGAACGCCTCTTCCACTGCTCTACGGTCGATTCCGATGATGTCGATGTCGTCCGCAAAACCAAGGATCGCTCCTAATCGCTCCTTCGAGGGCGATGTTGAATAGCAAGTTCGAAAGAGCATCTCCCTGCTTCAACCCACCTAAGGTCACGAACGAGGCCGAAATCTCGTCTGCAACCCGTACACATGATTTCGAACCATCTAGCGTTGCACAAATCAGCCTAATTAGTTTCGTCGGAAAACCGTTTTCTTGCATTACCTGCCATAGCTCGTTTCTCTTTACTGAATCGTACGCTGCATTGAAATCTATGAACAGATGATGAGTCTGCAAGTTGTATTCCCGGAACTTCTCAAGGGTTTGACGCAGGGTAAACATTTGATCCGTCGTTGATCGACCCTCACGAAAACAAGCCTGGTATTCGCCGACGTAGGATTCCTCAAGCGGTCGCAATCTGTTGAACAGAACTCGCAGAATTCATAAGCGTGATTCCTCTGTAAGTGGCGCACTCCAGTCTGTGTCCCTTTTTGTAGAGGGGACAAACGAGACCATCCAACCAACTAGCGGGCAATTCTTCCTCCTCCCATATCTTGAGCAGTACACGGTGGATCATCTGGTGCAGCTGCTCACTTCCGTGTTTGAGAAGTTCGGCCGGGAGCTCGTCCTTCCCCGCAGCCTTACTGTTTTTCAGCTCTCGTATCGCCTTTTTTACCTCTTCTAGCGTTGGTGGTTCCACAGCTTGACCATTGTCGTCGATGTGTGTTCTGTTTGTAGATGCTCTCTCGTTCTCTCCGTTCAGCAACGTCTCGAAGTACTCCTTCCACCTGGCAGCCACCAGATTACCTTCACGGTCATAGCACATGGCGGGAGACGGCGCTGTCTTACTCCTCACGCCATTGACAGTTGCGTAAAACCTTCGCATATCATTCTGCTCCATACTTTCTTGCGCCTCAGCAATAACGCGTTCCTCGTACTGCCTTTTTTTCCTGCGATGGGTTCGTTTCTCGGCTGACCTTGCTACCCTGTACCGCTCTCTGTTCTGACGGGTACCAGACACCAACATCCGGCTTCTGGCGACGTTCTTCTCCTCTGTCACTCGCTGGCACTCCTCGTCAAACCACCCGTTCCGGAGGCGCCTCTGAGCTGTACCTATCACCTCTCGTGCTGTTGTGCTCACCGCTCCGTGGACAGCTTCCCACAGATTGTTGAGATTCTCGTTCAGGGTTGATTTCCGCTATCCGCTCATTCAGCTTCTGGTGGTACTCTGCAGCAACACCATCTACTGTCGAACGCTGGATGTTGAAACGCATCGATCTCCGGTTTCTCGAACTCGTAACGGTCGATAGACGCGCTCGAATTTTCGCGACAACGAGGTAATGATCCGAGTCGATATTAGGACCCCTGAAGGTCCTGACATCTACGACACCCGAGAAATGCCGACCATCCACCAACACGTGGTCGATCTGGGAGCAAGTTTCACCATTAGGGTGTCTCCAGGTGTGCTTTCGGATATCCTTGCGTGCAAAGTGGGTGCTACTCATGGCGAAGTTTATCAGTTTCAGGCCATTATCATTCGTTGCAGAGTGAAGGCTCTCTGTTCCAATGATTGGACGAAAGAATTCCTCTCTTCCGACCTGCGTGTTTGCATTTCCGATGACAACGTCATCGGATTTATCGTTAGTCGGTGCGTAGATGTTGATCAGGCTGTAATTGAAAAATTTGCCACGAATCCTCAAAACGCAGATGCGCTCGCTAACCGGTTTCCACCGCATAACCCGCTTTATCTGTTTCCCAATCACTACGAAACCAACTCCGTGTTCTGCTCTATCGCCACCGCTGTAGTAGATATGGTATTTGAACGATGTGTTGGCGATAGGATCTACCGCCCTGAATTCACGTTCTCCAGATCTAAGCCACCGTACTTCTTGAATAGCATCCACACTCACATTCACCTTTTGCAGTTCACGAGATAGAAGGCCCACTCGTCCAGGTTCATTTAACGTTCTGACATTCCAAGAACCGAGTTTCCATTCATTGTCCTTATTTCGTTGCCGTTGGGTCAGTTGCCGAAAATTCCGTTCGTGTTTTCTTCTTCTTACTTCATTTTTCTGAGTACTTTTATAATTCAGTATGCTACCGTACCAGGGTTGCGATACCTACATCGTGTTGATGGGGCTGCCATCTTAGGTTTAGTTGACACGATTCAACATTTCTTGTTTCAGCCGCTGGATGCCAGACAGACGCTGTTTGAGTCACACCTCCTGGTGGACAGACGCTCGACAATTCGCACCTCCTCAGCCTTGCTATAATCATGATATGGGTTAATCGTGATGACATTGCCCACACCCCCCTACCAGCACATATATGGACATATACTGGCTGTCATCATCCGACACGTGGAAGCGTGAGGTAGGAGCTTGTGAAGACCAGAGCTATGTTGGACGCTCTTTCCCCTGTGGTCCTCACCATTTTGGGGTTGTCGTGTTTTGCCTGTGTTTGCCTTGAGTGACTCGGTTGACCTTGAATCTTACCTTCAAAATCTAAGACGCAGCTTCAGTTTCATTGTTCGGTGTCGGTTTTCATTGCCTCCCGGGAGCCCAATTCCCCGAGTTCGGATGCCACACTTTCGGCGTGTAGTTCTGTTCTATTGAGAGATTCGTCACCGTGGGTGAGCTTGAACCCGGTCCGGTTGGTTATCCCGGAACGTGCTGATAATGTGCCCGTCGCGAGTTTTGGCGAAGATTCGGTGGCTGACGTTGCCGTGAATCAGCAAGTTTCCACTTGCAAAAGTACTCGGCTGCTGGTCTCTTCCTGGTGTCGGAGAAACGAGCAATATGAAAGATGCTTCGTTGGATACGCCCAAGAATGGACGGGTGATAGCTGGTCTCCGCGAAAGGTTCCTGAGGAAAGCACTAGAAGCAAACCTCCTCCCAGATGACCATGGCAATGCAAGAAAATGTGTGTTCGTCGAAGGAAGTATTATTTAATATGGTGAGACCAGTTCAAATACTTTTTACAATTTAAAAAAAAAATAAAAAAACAAACTAAATAAGGGAAATGGCTCTAATATTGGCCTATGGATCTAAGATTGGGCCCATCGCTAAAAATCTGCTATTTATCAATTGTATCTAGATGATCACGTCATTGGGACGGTACTAATGGATATTTTTGGTTGCTATTGAAAATTTAATCGATTGGTGAATATTTCCCCTACGTGCCAGGATTCAAAAGAACATATTGAAACTGGAAGTGTGTGTCAAATACTAATATCCAATTGATAAATATAATACCCCGCATGTAGCTTATTGAACGGCGCCGGTGGTGTAGTGGTAAGCGTGATTACCTCTCACCCCAGCAGGCCTGGGTTCAATCCCAGTCGGCGCCGCCGGGATGTTCTGAGGCATAACATCTCTGATCACGCCTTCCTTCGGATGGGAAGTAAAGCCGTTGGTCCCCGGTTCATGAGTTGATGGGTCGATAGGTAGGGTCCAGGTGTGGGAGCTGCCTTCCTGGCACGTCGGTAGCATTGGTGCTCAGCACGGAAAACAAGATCGACGGAAAAAACAAACCAAAGGAAAAAAAAAAAAAAATGTAGCTTATTGAAAGCGAAAGTAACCTCGGAATGGGAGTGACTCTCCAGACATTCTGAAATGGGTTGCTGGATCTGCAATAGAGCTATCGCCATCTAACTCCCGGACTAAAGCTGTCCACAATGACCAAAAATGCGACCTTGTAGAGAGAGTTCTTCCATAATAACACTGCCGGCCAGTGGAGGTTAGAGGGAATACACACACACACACACACACAATGTGCAAATTTAGACTGGACAAACTCTATAGTATTACTTTGTGGAAGACCATTAAAGTTTTACGCAAAAAATTATCAACTAACTAATCCTATACATAAAACGAACAAAAACATGAGTCCATTCTGACATTGACCGATATCGAGAGTGCACTTTTACTACTTCCATCGAAACCTTTTCCATTTGTGGATGGTATCAGTGTCACACTGCCTTAGCGGTACTTCCCAAAACTGAACCAGTCAAAAACACCCCGCTTGTAGTGCAAGAGAAATGGTAAGTATCAAATTTTACCAGTAGCTCTGGATCGATTTCCGTTGACAATGGCCTAGTTCGTTTAGCCGGCGAAGACGATGACAACAACGACGGTGGATCAACAGTTTGCCGGGCAAATGTAAAAACAGAACTCGGGAATCCTCAAAAGTAATCCTTGCCCCACTCACCGGACGGACGACGAAGGAACAAAAGCATTGGAACCCGAGTCAAACACAATCAGGCAAGGTAATCGACCCATCGACGGGCGAGGAAGCAGACTACACAAGAGTAAGGATAAAGGACCGAACCGTGTAACCGTACTGAATATTTTAAGCGCATAAATTTGTATGATGATGAAAGATGATATCATATCGTATGACATATGTGGATAATTTCATATATTATCCTCTTACGGACGGTTGATACAGTTTTTCCCGGTCGGTCCTGTTTCGGATCTCTTCCTTTTTTGCATCATCTGGCCCTGCTTTCTTCAGAGGCAGCAGGCAACTGTGTCGGATTGTGCGAGTGTTGTTATAGTCCTCCGGATTGTGCCTCACTTTCTAACAGAAACCAAGAGAGTACTTTCGTGAAGACAGGTAGATCACGTTGAGGGCAGAGATGCGGATAGAGGAGGGAAAAGACATTCATCCTAGTGTGTGCCAAAAGAAACAATTTTTGACGGGCTTTATCTTCAAGTTTTATGAGTTTTCAGCTGGTGCTTTCCCCACGCTCGTCTCTTCCCAGGAGGTACCCAGCAGTGGATATGCGAATATCTAAGCAGCAGCGCGTGGTGAATGTTGCTTCATAAACCCTCCAAGAATGAGAATGAGGGATATGCAGACAGGCAAGGCTGGCTGGGATAGGTAGTTTTCCATTTTAAGCATGACTGATGAAGTCTTTTTCCAGTTTTGCAAGCAGGCAAGTGATGGGTTTTCCACCTGTCGTAAAGGAATTGCGGTCGATGGATGGGGAGTGTCTGTTTCTCTCCCAGGAGAACTTCCAACGTACTGGGTCAGAATCACCGGAAGAGCTTCTAACGAGTGTGTAGGAAGCGTAGTCCATTCACAGCAGCCGGAAGAATTATGGCCATTGCGTGGTATTATTGAAGATATTTAATATAAAATTCATTTGTGTGATTTATTGTCATGGCCTCATTCGAGTGCTTGGTAGAGTGGAGATATCAATTTTGATCTCAGCGTAGCCAACTGTGATTTCTATACATTTTTCGTAGCCATCAAAATCCAAGTAACCTTCAAACTCGACAGCAAATTGAATCAAAGTCTTCGGAATCGTTTGGTGGAACATGTTTTCAATCTATTCGTCTAGATTGGCCCCCAGTGGTGAAGTCAACGAGGATATGGAGAATGTGTGCAGCAGTAGCAGCAGCACACACCGGGACCATGGAAACTGATTTAATCAAAAAAGGTACAAAACTTTTCCCTCGGTCCATCGGTTCCGCATCTTCATATCGAGCTGGGCTTGCCCATTTTTGTGAAACAATAGCCAAATGGGAAACTTTTCAATCCTTGAGAGCCGATCCGGGAGAAGAGAGCACAAAGAAGCCGATGCCGATGCGAATTTGTTGGAAGTACTGGGAAAATGTGTCTCAAACTTTTCTGTTTTCTTGGCAGGGTGGATCCAAGTAAGGGCAAGTGATTTTTAACGTGTATATCATTCCACTGTTGAAATTGAGCTTTAAGACGATTCAATAAATTAACTTGCATGGTTTCTTAAGAAAAATCGATGGACATTATTTCACCCTAGACCCTAACCCTTCTTGCAGATCCCTTCAGCCGCCACTGCACAATACGACTCCCTGCACGATCACCATCCGCACCGTTGCATACCGCCTACTTGGATGGTGCAAACTGCGAAAAAAGAAAGTGGAGGAAAACTTTTTCTGCATGTTCATAAAATAAAAATCGTCTTCGTTCGGACGAATCTCGGCGTTGCTGGTTGGTGTCCCTGAGATTACGCCGAACAAAACGGGAACAATCCGGATGGCGCACGGTGGCACGAGGTATATATTGACTGTCATGTACGACACATGAAGGATAATGTTTTTTTGTTGCTACTTTTCTTGGGGAAGAAAAGTTTTACTTCTGTCCTCCCTTCCATTGTGCTCCAATTTGGAACTGATTGAGAGAGGGAAGCAGATTTCCTTCTAAAATAAAAGAATCCAAAATTGAAGCGGAATGAAACTTTTCTCTTTCGCACAAAAGTTGCCCCCAAGGTATTTGCTGATTTTCCTGGTAAGAAGAAGGAATTTAAGTTTGCAGTGAATTCCGTTCTCGGAGAAAGAAAAAAAAATCTATTTAAACGCTACGCCTACGACCACGGAGACCTTTTCGAGATTTCCCCGTATAAACCAGAAAGCGAACCGCTTACTTGGATTCGCTGCCTTTCTTTCTCTGATTCCCTCACAATCGATTTAAGTTTTTAAACCTTCCGCACGGCGCACCGAGATTGACTGATGGCCAATTCCAGTTGATAAAGAGCTTTCAATTAATTCCATTACCTGCCAGGATAAATCCCAGACACTCTCAAACCGATGCCACTGACACCACCACCACCACCACCCGCGACGGAGGATGAAAATGGCTTCAAATTGATGACAGACATTACGCTTTCTCTTTCGGTGAGAGTGCGCCTCGGATTTTCCACCGAGCGAGGAAGCCTGCAATCCGATCGCCAATTTGTCAGCATAATTGCGATTTAATTCTAGAGCTCACTGCGTTTCACTGCAAACCGAGAGCCCTGCAAAACCTTTAAAGAAAAGGGGGAACAACGTCCAATAATCAAATCAGTCTTTGATTAAATGAATCGAATATTTTTTTCCAACCCCGGATTTTTTCCCTCTCGTTCTATTGGAATGGCAGACACTGACACCGGAATTCATCGGACATGTTCTCCATGCAAACGGAGACGGAAAAATATCGAACTACGAAGAATCCAATAAATGGTAAAAGATGAATTTCATTAAGGCATAATTATTCATGCCGAGTTTAGCAGTCTCCGGAACAATTGGAATCGGTAATACCTCTTTGCACGTTCCCCTCTCTTTTTATCCGGAAATGGAATGGGCGGGAGGCACGAGGCTTCAGAAAAGATGAAATCCTCGTTAGTCTCCTGCTGAGTGCGTTCCGGAATTCTAAATCCAGACTTTCGCCATCGCCGTCGTCTAGTTTCGGCTTCCAATTTTAATGCCCAAGGGATTGGCGGATGAAATTTTCGAGTTTTAAATTCGATCAGCGGAAAATTCCTTCACGGCGAGTAACCACTTTGATGGGGGTGGAAAAAAAAACAACGAATGCTGGAGCTGAGAATGGGCGATACGGCCTGTCGAACTTGAGTAAGCGAAATGCCCTGATTGAAGTGGTTCTTTGTCCTTCGGCTCGTTGCACGTGGATTTTTGCGTTCTAAATATGTGATCTTTTATTGAATTAAAATCAACTCTGCAAGCAAAGGACGATTCGATGAAATATGGAACACAGCTCTAGGTCTTGGTTCAAATAATGGTTTAGTGGAGTTTTCAATTTTAGTTTTTTAGTTTTATGTCAGAAGTTTACGAAAATCTTACACTGAACAGCTTTTAAATCCATCGAAGCAAGCCTCATTGCCGCGACTAAAAAAAAAACAAACAGCAATTGTAAGAAACTGAAAGATAGTAAAAAAAAGTTCTCCGCCTAGTGCTATGCGTAGAGGCTGTGTAAAATTAGACACGGAAACAAATTCAATCTCCGCAATGAGAAAAATTATTCATGAATATTATTCATGTTATGAAAATACACAATGAATATGATTCATTATATCGTGAGCTATTTTGAGGTAACAAATTCATGAATTATCTGAGTTAAAACTAAATTCATGAATTTAGCTTTTAGTTTTTAAACTAAAAGATGTACAAAATAATAGATGCAGACTGGATTCGAACCAAAAAACTCGGGATCATTAAACCCATTACATTACCACTAGACTATCAGTACTTGTACAAGACCTATGTAGTGCGTTTTATAAGCAGAGCTGGTAAATATCACGGCCGTCATGTGACAATGAGAAAACAGGTCCTCTCACTATAACGAGACGAAACTACCTAGCATTAGCTTTCTTGTCAATTAACAATGATCAAGTACTCATGAGAATAATTCTTATGTGGTTTTGACATCAACATTTCTAACTGATTTAAACGAATTTAAGCAAGCAGCAGTAGCGTTTTTGATCTAATTTCCGTCCTACTAAACACAACGCGTACTTTACCTCTCTTTCCTGAACGAGTTTAAACTAAAAATGGAATATTTCTGTCAAAGATGACTTCTAAATTTATTCACCTTTCCAAACGTACCGTTGGATTTGATAAAAAGCCACAAATTGTTGAGATATTGTTTAAAATCTAATACTGCTTCTTGATTCTAAATTTATTCTACGAGTTTCAATTCCGTCCTAACGCATTGAAATGCCATTAGATTTTCTTCGTCGTACGGATAAACGTAGAAAAAGGGGATTCGCAGGGAGCGCTTCTTTTGTTTTGAGAACAATGAACGTAAATATTCATACAATGCGCTCTAACAGGGTTTATGTTGTAGCTAATGAACTAACGCATCGGAACAAGCATATTATTGATTTGTGCACGGTGAAATCATTGATATTCTTGATCTTTTCTGATCGATAGAACGGAAATGGGCGATTACGACGAAGTAGCGCTCTACCCTATGTAATCGATATATTATTTAGATTTTCTCGGTACAAGTAACTCTAATAGAAATAAATTAGCTAAATATTACGATAATCACAATACTTTCCACGTTCTGTCATGACAAAAAATTCGATGAGATTTTGAGAACAATCTCCATCATCGTTTTCTCATCCGATGATAGTGACAGAAGTATCTTTATAAATATCACGTGAAATTTTTCTTTGAAATTGACTTTTGCCAGCCCTGTTTATGAGCACTGTTTGCCAGGTATGTGTACCGAATGTAGCGGTCATAATTCCACTACATTGTGAAATCATTAATTTCCATCCAGAAATCATAAGTCATTGTCATGATTTCATGGGATGGCAAGTTTTTTAATTTTATGATTTTTTATTCATGAAAATGAAGACGGATTTTTTTTTCCATGGAGAATGAGTCAATTATGATGGTGAGATAAAATTAAATATATTTGTTTCTGTTTTCATATAACAGATATACTATTAAATCCATTAAATGTTGAAGTTGAACACTTACTTCATTATAGTAAGTCTAAGATAACAACATTTTTAATGCCTCGACGTTTCGTACACACTTAATCTAGCTCGGTAAAATCCGATTCCTTCGGCATTTACTTTTGCTGATATATCTGCAAAATATCTGTTTATTAGCTGATATCTTAGCAAAATGATATTTGTTAGCTGAGTCTCGGCAATTGTTTCACTGAATCTCTGCAAAATAAATTGCAGAACTACTCGGCTGTTGGAATCTTTTCAAAAAAAATTAAGTGTGTACTAACAAAAATGGGGAAACTTTAATGAAGTTCTATTGATATCAGAAAAGCTAGATCTAAAGATCTTTGAAGAAATACAGACATCTTAAGGGGAACATTAAAAATCTTTAAGGGTGAGTTTAGACAAATTCACGATAGTTCCATGATGTGCTGAAATAAAATCAAGGACCCTCAAGATATTCCGAAAGATTCATTACAGAGACCTTCAGAAAATTTATGAAAACTTCAAACATATTTCAGGACCTTCACAGAAATCCAGAGAATTCCAGGGATGCGCAAAGGTGTTTACGAGAATTCCATTTATTTTAAAGCATAACCGAGATCTTCATTTGAATTGAGAGTTTTATGGAAGCTCCGAGAACATCAAGACTGATCAGAGAATTAAAGGGCAGTTCTAAAAATTTCAAGGAAGTTGCAGAAAGCGTAATTTCCGGAAACTTAGGATTGCTCAGAGAAAATTTATGGAACGCAATAACAATTGTAGGAACATCCGGAAAATGTGAGTATTTCAAGGGTGTTATTCAATCGAAATTTCAAGATCTAAAAAAATTCGAAAATTTAGCTAAGTTGATTACAGGACATCAACGAGGTTCCATTAATAAAAAAAAGTCAAGAACGTTTAGCAAGCACCGATATTCTCAAGAAATTCCAGAGAACTTCTAAGAAATTTATTTTTAGATTGATTCATTATATTCAGTGAAGTTTCGAGTGCTTCGAGGACGATCATATAACATCAGAAAAAGCACATTAACTTAAGGAAATTTGCAGCGACTAACAAGGAGTTCCTTAGAATTATGAGATATTCCGATAATTCTATGATTGATCCGAAAGCTTTAGAAGCTTCAGGCAATCATAAGTATATATCAGAAAATTTACCGGAATGTTTGATCATTTAAGAGAACTTAAGGTAAGCATAGAAAACTTCTGGGATGTCCAGGCTTTCTTGGGAAAATTAGTGATTTAAGGCAAAGTTCCGTGAGCGTTTATAAACTTTATAAAATTTAAGGAAAATTGTTGAACTTAAAGGTTATTAAATCAATTTCAGTAAAATGGTGGGTCCATTAAAAAAAATGCTAAGATATTCAGGGCTGTCAACAGAATTTAAAGGAAATTGAGAAATATTTTGGGCAGTTTTAGAAACATCAGGACACTCTAGACTATTGAAGAAGTTATGAATTAGTTTCAATAATTTGAACATCAGACAAATCTTGAGAACTTCAGTGAAAATCATAGAACTATTTTGATTATTTCACTGCGGAAGCTCAGAGAAGTTCCTGAAATTTCAGAATATCTTCGAAAACTTCATAGAAGTACAGAAATCTACAGAAACTTTTCGAGAACTTCATAAAAGTCTATGGAACGTAAAGGAAGATCCAAGAACTTCAGGAACTTTTATGGACATTTCAGGAGCATCTCAAAAAAGTTTAGTAAAGCTCAAAAACAAAGGGAACTTCAGGAGGGTTCAGTTCCATTAGTTTCACTAAATTAGCGGGAAATTTCAACAAGTTCCCAGATTTTAACATTTTTTGAACAGTTCAATTAAATTCATGGTTGTACAACAAGCTTCATGAAAACTGCAAACACTTAAAATAAGTTTTGAGAGCTTTGAGAAAGATATTGATCTTGCTAATAAAGCTCCAAACAAAAAAAAAACGTCAAGAAAGAACATATATCCTCAGAGCAGCGATATTCCAGAGCAGGGAAATTACATAAATTTTAAAAAAGGTTCGAGAAATTCAGTGAATTGTTAACACTTAAGAGAAGATTCATGATCGTTAAGAAAATTGTGGAAACTTTAGAAAATTCAAAGTTAAAAAATGATTAGTATTGCGAGCATCAGGCTAGTTTCTTAAACTATAAAAGAACTTCAAGGTAATTTAATTAACACCAGGAATATTTTGGGAACTTTTCAGTAGTTCTGAAGACCTCAGAATAGTCTATTCCATATTCAACAGAAGAACATAAAATATTGGTTATCTTTGCCAAACGCTCACGGGTTGCAATTCTTGCCTGCAATCGGCAATCACTCATATTATTTAGAATACAGGAATTTCTCGAACTTCCCTGGTGTTCAAACGGTTGCAAAATTACAAAATCGTTAATTTTATAAAAGGTTTGTACGCTGTGATAAAGACCTGAAGCATGTTATGATAAAACTTAGCATTTGCTTGAAGTTTATGAAGATCCAGAAGTTCCGAGGGACTTTGCAATCCCAAAAGTTGTCCAGAAGTTATAAAAACTTAAAAAAAAAATTAAGTTTCAATGGCTACTGAAGTTGTGGATGTTTCAAGAGTTCATGCAGTATCGGCAGTTATTAAAGCTCCTAATGGTCTCAGATGATTGGAAATCATGGTGTCATCAGTGTTCCGTGAACGATAAAAGTTTCACGAGTTCAAATAATTTGAAGAGCTCCGAATGTTGTCGCAGTAATTGGAGTAATGTGAGTCGGAAATAGATTTTAATGATAAGAGCATTAATATATCCCATAATAGGAGAGCAAGTCAATGCTGTCGTGGTAAATTTAAAGATATATGTCCCATATCAATGTATATCAAGCTGATATACGACAATGGATATTATACTGCCTGTAATCCCATATAAGTCCCATATGGAAAAAGCAGGCATTGAGAAAATGGCAGTTTAAGTTAAGAAGTGCAATTTCCATGTAAATATTTAAAAAGTTATAGTAAATTAATCGATAATTTTGTCAAGTTAAAATCAGTAGCAATGCAGCTTGCTTGGTTTGCCTTATCAGTGAAAAAGATGGCGATTCAAAATGCAGAACTGTAACCTAGCCTCTGATCGATTTAATTTGATGATGGGACTGATATGCGATTACTTTTCTTGATGGGAAAAACTGACTTGATGTTGTTTTCAAATTTGTCATGATAAAGTCGGCAGTTTTATCACGTAATATGAAAGGAGATTCCAATTGATAGTGGATAGCGTTATTATCGAGTGTGAGGTGATTGAGAGGTGGAAGCAGTACTATAACCAGCACCTCAACGGTGATGCAGCAGAAAACGAAGGTGGCAGGGCAACAAACCTTGGAGCACGCGCAGAAGACAAAAAAGATCAGCTATGGCAGATTACGGATTTCCGGATAAAATGACACGATTGATCAAGGCAAAGATGGTTCGAGTGATGTGCGTTGTTTGAGTATCGGGAACGCTCTCGAGTCCCTTTGAATCTCAAATGGGGCTACGGCAAGGTGATGGACTTTCGTGTCTGCTATTCAACATCTTTAACATCGATCAGAAGAGCTGGGATATACACGAGTGGCGCAATCTTCTGCTTCACCAGCTTCTTTGCTTCACCGATGACATTGACATCATGGCACGAACCTTTGCGACGATGGCGGAAACGTACATCTGACTGAAGGCTGCAGCTAGGCGGATTGAATTGGCAATCATCGCATCGAAGACTAAATACATGAAAGGAAGAGGTTCTAAATAGGGAAGACAATGTTAGCCTCCCACCCCGAGTTCAGATTGACGGTGACGAAATCGAGGTGGTCGATGAGTTCGTGTATTTGGGCTCACTGGTGACCGCCGAAAATGATACCAGCAGACAAATTCAAAGACGCATTATGGCAGGGGATCGTGCCTACTTTGGACTCCGGAGGACGCTCCGGTCGAATAAAATTCGCCACCGCACGAAGTTGGCTATCTACAAGACGCTGATTAGACCGGTTGTCCTCTACGGCCACGAGACCTGGACTATGCTCGTGGAGGACCACGCGGTGTTTTCGAACGGAAGGTGTTGCGTACCATCTACGGTGGAGTGTAGAAGATTGACGGAACGTGGAGGAGGCGAATGAACCAAAAATTGCACCAGCTGCTGGGAGAACCATCCATCGTCCACATTCAGGCATGGAAAATCATTTGCATTCATTGCATGCAATCATTCGCATTCATTTACCTCTTACTTTTTCCATCAACAGCAATCCGCAAAATGATGTATAGATCTTTAATAGGTTTTGTTATTAACTACAACTTTTGCCCATAACTCAAATCTGTACCTCTTATGCATCACGAATTAGAGCGGGCAGAACTTGTTACTGTTTTTCAGTGAATGTAAAATACATACCGATCGTGGACTAGTTGCTGACACAACGCTAATCCTGTACCCGAATCCACGCATATGGCCCCCGACAACTGAACCACAAGGATTGCGACAACCAATCAACCGAAATCATAATTATTACACTTGGTGACTTTAAAATGCCACTTGAAATTTGCACAGATCCATGCACTTTGGACACCGAGTTAATTGATGATCAGCAAACATGGATTCAGCAGTTGACGATCGACCAGTTACCATTTGGAGGACTTTGCCGACACGACACGACCGAGACATAAAAGCAGTTGGAGACCGCAGGTGGAAGTTAGCCTTAATCAAGTTTTGGTTTAGTTTAGTTGCAGTTGACTAGTTGAGTTTGAAGTGAATTATACTATTAGCAGTTGTGAAAGTTTAATCAAGATATCGAGCCAAGAACTTAAGCGAATTCTGACCATTTCATTGGAAATTGGGGCTTATTACGAGTTACGTTGGAAAATGATCATCCCAAGCAGCAATTTTGGTTTTTTGAGGGTTCTGTAGACCATAATTTAGACTTGTAGAATGCTTCAAAACCTCGATTAAACTTGCAATGTTACTTACGATGAAAGATGTGACCGACTTATAATTAGTGAGTCGGATTCAGAGTCGGAGTCCATAGCTTTGGTTGTACCATGTGCCCCACAATAATTCAGAACACCTATGACTACATTAGGGATACTAACCCTATATGCTTTTAACTTAATTCTTTCAGCAGGGTTTTTGCGTTCTATTCTAGTACCCATTTTCAACAATAATAAAATTATGTCAATCTCTTGAAAGTACTATGATATTAAGATCAAACCTTCATAGAAAGGTTAGTTATGTCGGTGGGATTTTTCTGAGGCATAACAATCTCTGGCCACGTCTTCCTTCGGAAGGGAAGTAAAGCCGTCCCAGCCCATGGGTGTTGATGAATGGGTGTGATATGCTACGCAGTTGTGGTAGCTGCCTTCCTGCACATTCGATTACCGTCAATGGATGGCAATCGATGTCCGTCGGAGATTGGCACTAGATTGCGGAACAGAGACCGACGTTAAATAAAGGAAAGAACACAAATAGAAAGTTAGTTAACTTTTAAATGGCTATATATATATATTCGATGGACATGTTTAAAGCTGCATCTTGTTTATTTTTGATTAATTATGGGCTAACATTTATTATGATGAAGAAAATTTGGCTAGAATGATCCAGCGACCACGACCGACCCACAGACCGTACGTTGGGCACCGCTGATCTAGATTAACATTCCAAGCACCTTTATTTGGTGTAGGAAATTGACTTACCATAATCTGTTAATGGAAAAAGCCTTAATTAAGGCATCTAATTTTGACTATAAAAATGTGTTATGAAATTATGGAACAATGAGATATTATGATGATATTTTGCATATGTTACAAAAAAGAAAAGGTTGTAAAGATTGTTTTTGACACATAAAACATGCAAATTTATTTTTGACAGAGTCACAATGATCGGTTTTCTGATCGCCTCTTCCTGAAGAGTGAAGAGCAAAGCACTTATTGCAACTCTCATGTAGCAAAATTGGTGGCGATATGTGCCAAACACAAACTTCACAATCATTTCTTGTTTCTCACACAAACAAAATATTATCATAATGTCTTATTATTACATAATTTCATAAAACATTTTTTTAGTCAAAATGAATGCAAGGCTCAATATCTCATCTGAGTAAACGAATTGATGAATTCAAAGCATTCATCTCACTGTAATTCCCGATAGAAGCCCCACGTTCAGATCCCGATAGAAGTCAAACGTATATCGTGCAACGTAGTGAAGCACTCTTTTTCATTCCATTGCTGTTCAAACCACCAAGCGGAAAATTACACAGAAAAAATCTCTTTGATGCGTCAACATACCTTCGGAAATCAGGAGACGTTCTAAACAGAAAAGAGTGCTTTCTAATTTATAGACTACCACTATTCACTTCAGTTGACCGGTATCTCCTCAGTTGCTGCCAAGGTTTGCCAATACAGTGCACTCTCGGAGGAAGCAAATCTCTCCTGACTCCCCTTCTTTTGTATGAGCTTTCCTAAAGCAATTTCCTTAATGGATCCTTTCGTGACTTACCTGCAAGAAGAGTGGAAAGAAAGAGAGAATTGCACCACGTTAGTATTATGATCACATCCTGTGTGTTACTTTACATTTTCTACGTTCATTTATAATCATTTGTATTGACTGTTTCTAACGCGGAGTCAAAAGGAACCAAAAACCTAGTGGAGGACTTGACAGCGGAAGCTATCGCCATTAGAGGTAAACGTCGGGATCGCTTTGAAGAAAAATACGAAACGACGGAAACCGTTGGAGCGCAGTCCTGATAAGATTTCACCTTCTTTTGCAATGAGCTTTACCACCACCTTCGATGCCGTTATTGAATGAAAATGAGCGTCCTGTGTATGTGTTGAGCTATCTCATGCTGGGTGACGTGTGAAAATTGCACGATTTTTCTCACCTCTAACAGTACGTAAATATTTTATTCGCCACCAGCCAGCCACTCTTCCCTTTGGAGACAGATCACAGCAGTGCACTACGGGAGAAATGGTCGCAGCAAGCGTGTTGCAAACGAGGACATCATCGAAGAAAGATCATATGTAAATTGCACTTTGTCACCGTGGGGTGACCCCGCCTGCTTCGTTTCGCAATCACAAGGAGGAAACTTTCATCACACTATCATCGTAGCAAAGCAGAGCCAGCGCAGCGCGTCGCTCAGTGCCATATTGCATACATTGCGGGGAGACTGGGAATAAATGCCACTATTTCGAACGTTTTACCTTTGGTCGTCGCGTTGTCGTCGTTCGTTGAGTTATTTTTTTCCTCCACTGTCTTTTAATGCATTTTCCATTCACTCCGATGCAATGCGATGGTGATGAAATGTTTTACTTCGGGTGGTGGGAAAAATGTGCATCTGCTGGGAAAAATGGAATGCAGCTTGTTGGACGGAATGATATATTTCTTCGGAGACATCCAAAGTTGAATACGGGCTCCATGCTGGGTTGAGTGATGGCTATTCTTGAAAAAGGTGATCGGTAAAGGGAGTAAGAGCTGCTAAATTGGAATGCTGAGATGAATCTCAGTGAGCAGTGATGATATTTTCGAAAAGAATTATGCAACTGACATAATGTTCTAATCCTAGTGCATTTTGTCCTGTGCCTTTTCCAGGAACCACTTCCTGCATTGATAACTCAATGAGTAAAAATAATCCATCAACTGCTTTCATTAAAAAACATGTATCACTGAATTTAATTTTCATTTAACGTCACACGTGTCCAAACTCATTACCACAGTCGAAAACCTATTTAGTTAAGGCTGCCTTAAACATCAACGCAAGCTTTCTTTCCCTTCCGCCCCGGCCCATTACCAATTTGTCCATGATTGTGTCCATAAATCAGACCAGCCCCACCTTCCCAACTTGCCATCCCTTCCCACTCAAACGCTGTTGTAATCGCTTGCCTTCATCAAAATATTTACTTCTCCAATTATCAGCGAAAGGATCTTCCCGTTCCTTACATACGAATTTGTACTTCTCCATCGGCGCACCAGCCCTCAAGTACCATGTAACGAAAAATAAAACTAAACATAAATCGTACCTCACTCGCAGTGACCAACCTTCCCCATTTTGCCGGTCTCCTCCCTTCCTTCATTCAGATCGTCGACCACACATGGAAACAAATCTCGCCTAATGACACCTCCCTGACTGGGTTTTTCTTTTATTCCTTTGGCCAGGGCATCGGGAAATTCCGGGCTGCTTTGGTCTCCGGAAACAATAAAAACGGTCTGGAGAGCACGCGGGAGAAATAAACTTCCGGAATTCCTGCTTGCCCTGTTCCATGTCCGAATTACGCATTCACCTCTTTCCCCATCCCCTCCTTTCACGCAGCATGTATAGGCACAGGAAGGAACCACGAGAGATAGACAAAGAGAGGCGTCAGACGAAAACAAAGACCAATAAATCTTCCGGAATGCAATTCTTAAAGTACCCCTTTGTGGGTACGTGGAACCACCCTCGTCCGGACAGTCAAAGCAGAACAGGAGAAAGCCCCTCGAAGAACAAAAACAGAGACAGAAAGAATTCTTCAAGTCGGAAATATGATAAATAAATAAATCACACGCACTGTTATCTCTTTAATTTACGCCTTTTTTCTTCCTTCGGATGGTTGAGTGCCTTAAGGACACCGCACAGGAGGGTTGGTTTAAGTAGCTACATTGTTTCTGTTGTGCTTCGAAAGTGAGTTAAAAGAAATGTACCCTCGTTGTGGGAAATAAGTTAGAATTATTTCAGGAAGGATGAACTGGTAGAAGAGGAATGCCTAATTACAGCGACAAAGAAGAATATCTAATGCAGGCAGATTTCCTTTACTCAATGGAAATCATGGATAGTTCAATTAATATTCTTATTTTTGATAATCGGAATGATTTTCCACCGTCGGTTACTACTATGTTATTGCCAGATCACCTACAATTCTACAAAAAATAAAAAAATGATGCTTGGTGCCAGAATTTATTCTCAAACTGTAACAAGACTTAGTGTAGTTTGAGGAAATCACAGTAGGCCGCGTTTGAAAGCTGACGTGTTTTTCTTTTGCTGCGTATTTTTCGTCAGCGAATTTAAATTGTTTGCTTTAAATTTGTTAATTTGTGGGCTGAAATTTTGTTTCGAGTGTTCATAAAGTTATCATTTAATAATATATCGTGTTTAGCCTGTGTTTGCCTTGAGTGACTCGGCTGACCTTGAATATAACCTCCAAAATATACGACGCAGCTTGAGTTGTATTCTTCGGTGTCGGTCTTCATTGCCTCCCGGGAGCCCAGTTCTCCGAGTTCGGATGCTACACTTTTGGCGTGTAGTTCTATTGAGAGATCGGTCCGGTTTGTGAATTAGCCCGGGAACGTATTGAGAATATGCCTGTCGCGAGTTTTGGTGGTGATTCGGTGGCCGACGTTGCCGTGAATCAGCAAGTTTTTCGGTTGCAAAAGTGCTCGGCTGCTGGTCTCTATCCGGTGTCGGAAATTGTGAGCAATATGAAAGATACCTCGTTGGATACGCCCAAGACTGGACGGGTCGCAGTTGGTGGCCACGAACTGTTCCTGGGGAAAGCACTAGCACTAGCGAACCTCCTCCCAGATGACTATAGCAAATCAAAATTACGTAACGCATGGATTAGAGGATCAAATTAACATAGTGAGACCAGTCCAAATACATTTTAATATTTAAAAAAAAAATAAACTTAATACGTGCCAGGTTTGAAAAGAATATTTTCGAACCTGGAAGCGAGTATGTAACGCCAATATCCATTTGATAACGGTGATGCATACATGCGGGGCTTATTGAAAGTAAACTCGGAATGGGCGTGACTCTCCAGACATTCTGAAATGGGTTGCTGGATCTAAAGCTGTCTACAATGATCATAAATGCGACCTTGTAGAGTGAGTTCTTCCATAATAGCACTGCTGGCCAGTGGGGGTTAGATTGAATACACACAATTTGCAACAAGTGTAGTTAACCTGAATCGGATACAGGAGAAGATAAATGTGACTTCCCAACTTAGTCATGGTAAATTTAGAACTAGTTACTCACTGGATTTGCATACGTGCACAAACCCCACTCACCTCAAATACATGCACCCCCTTTCAGTAACACCCATATAATTGAAGTACATGAATATATAAATGCATTTGAACACAATTTAGGTCTATCTAATTGACAATGGGGTATGGGTAAAACTGGTCAGAAATCAGCTCATGATCAAACTTAAAAATACTTACCAACAGAGAAGAGCGTCATTCAATTCAATGTGATAGCAACGAATATTTGAGACATAACATTAATTTGACATCCAGATTTGCACCAGATCCTCAATTTAATAAGTCAAAAACGTGCTGCATATTGCTAAGAATTTGCTGGTTAACCTCACCTTCCAGGTGCTCCTGGGAAACCACCGTTCTGCTACATTCCGAAAGGAAGCCGTTGTATCGCAGGGGTAGGTCATCGCGGTTACCCTATTTTTGACTCAGATGAACAGCGTTTTTAACAACCTTCCCAAGAAAATCGAAATCTTTCTGTACGCCGACGATATCGTTATCCTGATCATCCGCAAAACGGTCAATGCACTTCAGAGAAAGATGACAGCAGCAATAAGAGCGATATCATTATGGACGTCATCGGCGGAAAAGTGCACGCTGGTACATATCTGCGTTCACCGTCACCATCCCCTCAGTACTCAGTACAAGTTGGTACGACATTTTGACCAATTCAGACTATCTGCAACCTATCGATCAGCTTCGAGAAGACAACAGAAGGCTTAGATGAGAGAGCATTCCTCCTCACCGAAGCTAAACAGCTCCTCACAGATACTACCAACTTGGAGCTCTCCCCGGTGTCCAGGGTCCACTGGTGTGGAGCCAAAGATTGGAACCTGCCTGGAAACACGACCGACTTGACGATAAAGAGGAACTTCAAGGCAGGAAACAATTCACCTGCGCTAATGAGATTGGACGCAGAGCTCCAGAGAATTTGGTACAATAATTACACCATCCGGTACTCCGAGGGCTCAGTCTCGCGTGGTGGTGTCGGTACTTCAGTAAAGCATTTGACCGCATCAACATACCATTATTAATCCTCAAATTGCAGAAAATAGGAATGGAGCCTGGACTTTTGAATTGGCTTCAATTATACCTAACACATCGTAAACAAATAGTTTGCTTTCAAAATAAACTTTCAGAACCAATTTCAGTCACCTCTGGGGTACCCCAGGGTTCTCATTTAGTCCCACTTCTTTTTATTTTGTACATAAACGACATTTCGTACATACTTAAAAAAAATAAAATTGCTTGTATATGCAGACGACATGAAGCTCTTTATGGAAATAAGTAATTCTAGCGATGCAGAAGAATTCCAGAATGAAATCAATATATTCCACACCTGGTGTAGTAAAAGTCTACTTCAACTGAACGTAAAAAAATGTACTGCAATAGCATTTAGCAGAAAAATTGAAACACCACATATTGATATATCATCTCACTGCGTCCTAGCAAGAAGTACGGTCGACTTGTTTCGCGCTCCGTTGTTTTGGAAGTTTTCTCGGTATTCGCTTGATATAAATTATCAGTTTTTTCTCACTAAGTGACTCCTGGCATAGTTCCCGGTAAATTGATCGAAAAGTGAGTTTTTTTTTTAGTAGAAAGTGTCATTTTCGGAAAGATTAATCCGTGCCATTGGAAATTCGCAAACAAATTTGGGCATCATCGTTGCGTGGTCACGCATACGCGCTTACGCATACCCGATCACGTATCATCATCATCGAGTGTGAGCACCCGTTTCTACATCTACATCGTTCATCAATCATCGTGCGCCTGTGTGCGCTGAGTACCGAGCCTCGATCAAGTGCACCACAGCGAAGGTCATCCACGCTGCGCGTCGCTTCCCAGCCATCGGTGTAAACGCCTACACATATAACGCTCGGTGGTAGTAGTATAGGATTATCAGATAAGTTTTTGTTTTTTTCTTGTTTTTTTTACTCCCCCATTAGTTAAATTTTCATTTTGTATTTCTGTGTTTGTAGTGTTTTCTGTGTATTGTGTCTGTGCGTTCAGTGGGAGAGCGTTTTGCGCTCCCACTAGTTGAACAAAATGGATGTTTTGTCAGAAGACGACATGGATGACCATTCATCTCAGAATAATGATGATGTCATCCCTGGTTCGTCGTCTCAGTCTGTCAATGGGCAGGATGAGAAAAGCACCAGATTGCGGGCCTACCCGAATGACTCGACTGGCCCATGGGTTGTCTATTTTCAGCCCAAAAACAAACCCTTGAATGTTGTTCAGATATCTGATGATCTGACAAAGCGATTCTCTGCCGTGACCGAAATAACGAAGGTTAGGCACAACAAACTTCGTGTGACCGTCGCTAACCTGAAACAGGCCAATGAAATTGCTGTTTCCCAGTTTTTCACACTGGAATATAGGGTGTACATTCCAGCTTCTGATGTGGAGATCGAAGGCGTGGTCACTGAGGCGAGCCTGAACCCCGAGATACTGGAGAAGCAAGCGGTTGGCCGATTCAAGAACCCCTTGCTTCCTCCGGTAAAGATACTGGCCGTTCATAGAATGAAGTCAGTATCGCTCAGCGAGGGTAAAAAGAGTTTTACCCCCACAGACTCGTTTCGGGTGACCTTTTCTGGATCTGCCCTTCCTCAATACATCGAGCTGGGAAAACTTCGTCTTCCTGTGCGGTTGTTTGTACCTCGGGTCATGAACTGCCAGAATTGTAAGCGGTTGGGACATACGGCCTCCCACTGCGGCAACAAGGCACGCTGCTCCACATGCGGGGAGAAGCATGAGGATGGCGCCTGCGCAGCTACTGCACCAAAATGCGTGTACTGCAATGGAACTCCTCCTCATGCTCTCTCGTCGTGCCCGGCGTACAAACAGCTCGGGGACAAAATGAAACGCTCCCTTAAGGAACGTTCCAGGCGGTCTTTTGCAGAAATGCTTAAGACAGCCAAGCCATCGACCAACGAAACAAATCCCTTCGCTCTTTTGTCAGATGACGAGTCTGGCTCTGACTTGGCTGAGGAGGGAGTTTCTTTCAGTTTTCCGGAAGGTTCTGCCCGGAAACGAAAACGCATCCGTTCGCGGAAAGTTGCAGATCAAGAACCCCAAATCAGCTTGCCCAAATCAAGGAGTGGTGGAAAAAAGGAGACTTCTACTCCTCCTGGATTCCGCAGAACTGATTATACCCAGGATTTTCCACCTCTTCCGGGGACATCCAAAACCCCTGATGCCCCAATTTTAAGAACAGGAACCCCTTCTTCATCTGGGCTGTTCTCATTTGATGACATTGTGGACGGTATTCTCAAATACCTCAACATTTCTGATCCTCTGAAAAGCATTGTCCTCACATTGCTTCCGACTGTGAAATCCTTCTTCAAGCAATTGACTTCAAAATGGCCCCTTCTTGCAGCTATCATCTCCTTCGATGGATAATTTTCCAAACGAGGTCGGGGATTTGATCACTGTTCTACAGTGGAATTGTCGAAGTCTTATTCCGAAATTAGATTCGTTCAAGTATTTAGTCCATAACAATAATTGCGATGCATTTGCCCTCTGTGAAACATGGCTCTCTTCAGAAATTGATCTCCCTTTTTTTGATTTTAACATTATTCGATTGGATCGTGAGGATTCACGTGGAGGAGGGGTACTTTTGGGGATCAAAAAGTGCCATTCTTTCTATAGAGTGAATCTTCCCGAATTCCCCGGTATTGAAGTTGTCGCATGTCAGGCTACCATTAAAGGTAAGAGCCTTTGTATTGCTTCTGTATATATTGCTCCTAGAGTCTCTGTTAATCGCAAACAACTTTTCGACATATGTGCGGTACTTCCCGCTCCATGGTTGATCATGGGAGATTTTAACTCCCACGGTACAGGCTGGGGGGAGCTGTACGATGATAACCGTTCTACTTTGATTTATGATCTCTGCGACAACTTCAACATGACAATCCTTAACAATGGAGAAGTAACACGTTTGGCTGGTCCATCCTCGAATGGTAGCAGATTAGACCTCACCTTTTACTCCAATTCACTATCGTTGGATTGCACTTGGCATGTAATCCAGGATCCGCACGGTAGTGATCATCTGCCGATCAAAATTTCGATTGCCAATGGGTTCAACTCGTCAGAATCCGTTAACGTTGCGTATGATCTAACCCGTAACATCGATTGGACTAAGTTCCAATCCGCGATAGACGATACAGCATCGTCAGTGGAAGAGCTTCCGCCGTTGGAGGAATATAATTTCCTCTCTAATCTCATCGTCGACAGCGCACTTCAAGCTCAAACACGACCGGTGCCGCGATCGTCTATTCGTAAGAAAACACCATCGCTCTGGTGGGATCAACAATGCACGGAGGTTTACCGTAAAAAGTCCGACGCGTTTAAACTTTTTCGGAAACGCGGAACACGCGAGCATTTCAACGCATACACATCTCTTGAACGCGAACTCAAGAGCCTCATCAAGGCCAAAAAACGGGGTTACTGGCGGCAGTTTGTAGACGGATTGTCGCGCGAAACGTCTATGAATACGCTTTGGAGTACGGCGCGAAGAATGCGTAACCGGTCTACTAACAACGAAAGCGAGGAATGCTCGGATCAATGGATTCTTAAATTCGCGCGAAAAGTGTGTCCGGATTCCGTGCCGTCGCAGTTGATTCCTCGCGAAACCGCGAATTCGGTAGACGAAATCAGTCAGCCTTTTTCAATGGTGGAACTTTCACTCGCTCTCCTTTCGTGTGGCAATTCTGCCCCAGGATCTGATAGAATCAAGTTCAACTTGCTGAAAAACCTCCCAGACGTCGCTAAGAGGCGCATGTTGAACTTGTACAATCAGTTCTTGGAGCTCAATATTGTTCCCGACGATTGGAGACGAGTGAGGGTGATAGCCATTAAAAAGCCTGATAAACCCGCGTCGGATCACAATTCGTATCGGCCCATCGCGATGCTGTCGTGTATTCGGAAATTGATGGAGAAAATGATCCTTTTTCGCCTCGACAAATGGGTTGAGACGAACCACCTTCTTTCAGATACTCAATTTGGTTTCCGTAGGGGTAAGGGAACGAACGACTGTCTCGCGTTGCTTGCCTCGGAAATTCAGTTGGCTTTTGCTAAGAAAGAGCAAATGGCTTCTGTGTTCTTGGATATCAAGGGGGCTTTTGATTCAGTATCCGTTGAAGTTCTTTCAGAGAAACTCCACGCTTGTGGATTGTCTCCATTAATGAATAATTTTTTGTACAATTTGCTGTCAGAAAAACATATGAGCTTTTCTCATGGAAACTCTACAGCTTTTCGATTTAGCTACATGGGTCTCCCCCAAGGCTCATGTTTAAGCCCCCTGTTGTACAATTTCTACGTTAGAGAAATTGACAATTGTCTTAGTGACAATTGCACGTTGAGACAACTTGCAGATGACGGCGTAGTGTCTATCACAGGGCCAAAAGAGGTTGACCTGCAAGGACCCTTACAGGATACCTTGGACAATTTGTCTACTTGGGCTATTCAGCTAGGTATCGAATTCTCCACGGAGAAAACTGAGTTGGTCGTTTTTTCTAGGAAGCATAGCCCAGCACAACCGAAGCTTCAACTTTTGGGTAAACCGATCACTCATTCCATGTCTTTTAAATATCTCGGGGTCTGGTTCGATTCCAAATGCACCTGGAGATCCCACATTGAGTATCTGAGACGAAAATGCCAACTAAGGATCAATTTCCTTCGATCAATTACCGGAACGTGGTGGGGAGCCCATCCACAAGATCTTCTGACGTTGTACCGGACAACGATTTTATCGGTTTTAGAGTACGGTAGTTTTTGCTTCCAGTCGGCAGCTAAAACGCACATCATCAAGCTGGAACGGATCCAGTATCGTTGTCTTCGTATCGCGTTAGGATGCATGCACTCGACTCATACTATGAGTCTCGAAGTGCTGGCGGGCATGTTGCCACTATCCGTCCGTTTTTCAGAGTTATCTCTTAGGCTCCTCACCCGTTGCGAAGTAATGAACCCACTGGTGATCGAAAATTTTGAGAAGCTTCTGGAGCTAAATCCTCAAACATGTTTTATGACTTTGTACTACCTATATTTAACACAGGATGTCAGCCCTTCAAGAAATATTCCCAATCGTGTAATCTTCTCCGATTTCGGCAATTCAGTGAATTTTGATTTATCTATGACGCAGGAAATCCGCGGAATTCCAGAGCATCATCGTCCTATGATTGCTCCGTCATTATACGCTGCAAAGTTTGGCCATGTTGATTCTGCAAGAACGTTTTTCACAGATGGATCTCTAATAGAGGAGTCCGCTGGTTTTGGTGTATTTAATGAATTTCATAGCGCCTCCCGAAAACTTGAAGCTCCTTGTTCTGTGTATGTGGCTGAACTGGCAGCAATTCACTACACTTTGGAAACTATTGCTTCACTTCTTCCAGACCACTACTTTATTTTTACGGATAGTCTCAGTTCTGTCGAGGCTATCCGTTCCATTAGGCCGGTAAAGCACTTCTCGTATTTTCTCTTGAAAATACGAGAACTGCTTAGTACTTTATCCGTGCGCTCTTTCATCATCACCTTCGCGTGGGTCCCTTCGCATTGCTCAATTTTGGGCAATGAGAAGGCGGATTCACTTGCGAAGGTGGGCGCTATGGAAGGCGACATTTATGATCGACAGATCGCCTATAGTGAATTTTTCTCTATTTATCGTCAGCAGTCGCTCGTTAGCTGGCAACATCAATGGAGTGAAGGGAGCTTGGGACGATGGCTACATTCAATTATCCCTAAGGTGTCGAAGTTTGCATGGTTCAAAGGGTTGGACTTGAGTCGAGACTTCATACGCGTGATGTCTCGTCTCATGTCCAATCACTATTGTCTAAACGCTCACTTGTTCCGTGTGGGGTTGGGAGACAGCAATCTCTGTGAATGTGGACAAGGTTACCAGGACGCTGATCACATCCTTTGGTCTTGTGCGGAGTATCGTGGAATCAGATCACATTTTTATGATTCCCTTCGGGCTCGAGGTAGACAACCTAATGTTCCAGTTCGGGATATTTTGGCTAGACGCGATCTGGAGTTTATGAAACTCATATATGTTTACTTTAAGGATATTAACCTTAGATTGTAAGTTTGATTAACCTTGTGCTTAGTTTGTATTTTGTACGTGTGGGTTTTTTTTTTCAATGTGTGTTTTCAAGATGAATAGAAATAATTTCATGCTTTAGGATTAATTAAATAGTTGTATCGTAAACCACATTTCAAACCTCCTTCTTCCCTTTTCCCATCCAAAAAATTGTAAATCTCCACTAACCTCGAGACAACCGCGAGTACTCGGTCCAGTTCCTTTAACTTTAAATTTAAGACAGTAATAATGTATACCACAAAGGATAACTCGGCTCTGTAAAGTTTATTCGATTGAGCCTGTACAAATAAAGTAATTATAAAAAAAAAAAAAATATTGATATATCATTAGACAACCAAATAGTAGCAAAAAGCAAAATTGTAAGAGATCTAGGTGTAATCCTAGACTCCAAACTAACTTTTATAGAACATTATAATACTATCATTAGTAAAGCAAACAGAATGCTAGGCTTCATCAAAAGGTTCAGTCATAATTTCGAAGACCCATACACTATTAAGCTTTTATATACCACTTATGTAAGGCAAATTCTGGAATACTGCCACCTAGTATGGAATCCATACATTTCCATACACGAAGAACGCATAGAATCTGTCCAAAAACAATTCCTTTTATATGCTTTACGTAAATTGAATTGGACTGCATTTCCATTACCATCTTATGAAGCGCGCTGCATGCTCATCAATATACAAACACTTAAAGAGCGCCGCCAATTTGCAATGCTTTTCTTCATCAACGACATTATTTCAATGCGCATAGATTCGGCAGAAATTCTCGCACAATTAAATTTTTACACACCTTGTCGATATCTTAGAACACGGAATTTATTTTCAGAAACATCGTACAGAACAAACTATGCAAAAAATAGCCCAATCAATCGAATGATGCGCCTATATAATTTGCATTGCGGAACTATTGACATCACTATGTCCAAGCAGCAAATACAAACTAAGCTAAAACAGAATAGAATTAATGCATAGTATGTAAGTAAACATTGTAATAATCATTGTATGTAGTCTACACTGGCTTGACGAAATGGAAATAAATGTATCGGAATCTCGGACCCTTATATGTCCGTATGCCACCGACTACCGAATCAATATCCCATCTTCTCGGTGGAAGCTGCCAGTGCCTTCATCGCCGTCACTACCCCTTCAAATAAGCCGATTGTCATAGACACAGACTCTGCCAGCGTAGTACAAGCCCTCGACTCTGATCTAGATAAACACTCATGGATTCAAGCCATCCAAAAATACGCACCCAGAAATACCACCTTTGTCTGAATCCCTGGACACGTTGGCATTCGCGTAAACGAGGAGGCAGACTATCTAGCGCCAAGCCTCAAGGTTCACCCAGGAGATCCCAGCGGGAGATCATGAAAACGGGTTAAAAACGCTATCTGGAGCTCATGGTCAACTTCATGGTGCCAATCGAGGGACCTATTCATTAGAAAACTAAAGGGCGACACTAGTAAGTAGAAGGATCCTTCAGACCACCGAATGCAGGTGATCATGTCGAGACTCAGAACGGGTCACGGCCCTTTCCGAAAATTGTGTGAGCTCTTTCGAACACCTCACTCGGTGGAACACATTATCTGCCATTGCCCACAATATGAGGATCCCCGTGAATAGGGTAGAGAACTACTTCGGCTGAGCCCATTTTGGGTCTATCAAGCAGAAAACATCAAATAAATCCATGATTTCTGCGTTAAAAGGTAAATTATGCTTTTGGTACAATACTTTAGTTCAAATGCTACCGAACGAAGTCAATAAGAACCCGTGATATGAATGTTTGTACCCAATATTCTCAAAAACAAATGAAGCCGATAGTACGTATGGAAAGGTAAATAAATTTAGGAGCCATCAGTGATAATAACATTCCGGTTGGTGCTAAACTACGCAGATTAAGAAAGACTAAGTGCGGGTTATGCTTTAAAGGTCGGAAATGGGGTAGTTAACCCTACTCCGACATTTCAGGCAGCATCAGAGATGTGTTTCCTTGATCAAAGTAGGCCACGCTGCGAAAATTACGTGTTTTTGTTTTGCTGCGTCGGTTTCGTTCAAGTGAAAATGTTATAAATTTACAATTTCATTTTAAAAAGTGTTAATATGAAAGTGCAGAAGTGATATAGAAAAGTGCATTAAGTGAAAATTTTCAAATTCTTATCCGTTTCATGTGGTGCCAACTGTTCTAACCTACGCGTAGTTATGCTCAGCTAAGTTTATTTACCTTTTCGTTCCTCTGTCCTCGATAGGAAATATCCATCTAATTCAAGACGATTATTTTAAAACTTACTAAATAATTGTCAATCAAATATTGCACTACTGCTTGATTGAAAGTTTCAGTACCTTATCAATGGTGTATATTTGCATCGATAATGTACTTTGACTATATGTTTTTAGCATTACTTCTACGTGAAGTCAACGATTTGCATAGTTGAAGATGCTAATTTCAAATAACAGACTGTAGTGGTAATTTTTATACGATAGATGGATTAGATGAAAGCATAGAGTTGATAGTTCCGTTAGAGTACGGCAGTGTGAAGATTGTATATAGATATTAGAATAGCAAACTAGGACAACTTTTAAGGAAGGTACAAATCGGTTTTTTCATCTCTCTTTACCAAACTCCCCCTTTGGAGAGGGATGGTGAGGGGTTGCCCCCCCCGCCACCACTGGCAATCTTCACACTGCCGTACTCTAACGGAACTATCAACTCTAGGCTTTCATCTACTCCATCTATCGTATAAAAATTACCACTACAGTCTGTTATTTGAAATTAGCACCTTCAACTATCGATAATGTATTGGAGCGGGGCTTATCATGTGTGAAAATAGCTTCGGAATGTTTGCGTTCTTGAAATGGGCTATTGTAGTTGCGGTAGAGCTGTCACCTTCTAACTCCCGGGTTCAAGCTTCTTGCATTCATAAGAAATGATTGCAGGCAGATTTTATCCTTAATGCCACTGCCAGACAGTGGGAGTTAGGCCAAGGGCGAATCCTCATTCTAATCTACGATTCCACATACTATTAATAATCTTTTGCACATGAGAAACTCCTATCGATCAGAATGAATTGTGCATATGTTAAGGATTAACAAACATTTTCAGGCGCAAAGGAGCAACAGAATCGAGCTGATAACGTTTCTGAATTCCAAAATCTAAAGACTGTTTTGAATAAAATGTTTAGGTAATGGGCAGCAACAACGGACAGATAAACTACTTACAGCTTCTATTTATGAAATGCTTGATATAACGATTGACAGCAACGCCAGCTGGTCGTATCCTATGGCTTACCCTCCCTACTAACAAAAATCCACCCTTCCCGTAACACTTATGAGGGGTCGTAGAGTTCTCTGCATCTCTCTTAAATAAGTGCCAGACTAACATTCCTCCCTTTTCCCCACCAGATGCAAGGACGTGGCCAGGACAGCTCTGGTCTGTTGGAGGGAGATGCATCCCAAGTAATAATTATGGTTTTATGAGGGTTATTTACACCATGATTTAGACTTGTAAAATGCTTTAAAACCACGATAAAACTAGCAATGTGACTGGGGATCCTTTATCTAAGAGGTAGTAATTAATCACAAATTACTATCTAAAAGCAACGGATGAAGGTGGGTCTCCTTCTTAACAACAGTTTGGAGCTCGTACCACCTACGACATTGTGCAACCTGGTTTATGCTATGCTATGCTATGCATCAGAGATGTCAGTGCTAACATTTGAAAACGGCACAAAAGCCATTTGTAAACAAATGGTTTGTGGGCCCTTTACTCACTACTTGAAGTACACCCACGCGACACAACAGCAACATCGGGTAGGGGAAATTTTCCCCTTCCTGACGATGCTGTTGGTTTGCGTGGGCGTTCTTCGGGTAGCGAGTAAAGGGCCCACAAACCGTTTGTTTACAAATGGCTTTTGCGCCGTTTTCAAATGTTAGCACTGATGTGCTTCCTTCGTGAAACCGGCCTCTTTGACCAAATCTAATCTCCTCACCTTAAAACCTGACCACCACAACGCCAAAGGATTCACTCTATTCACCAAAATGAATTACGTTCTATGAACCTACGCTGCTTTACCGCAACAGGACCTTCCACATAACAACACAATGACTCCCGCTACCAACAAAACAACTCTCGAATATCTCGTAGAAGGACACGATCCAGGAAAACTACTAGGCGACAAGATGATTGCTACGTTGACAGCAAACAAACTTCCCAAACTCTGTAAAAGAACCGCTCTGTGTTAAGCGGACCCCCTCTGGAGTCTCCCTAATAAAAATATTATGGTTAATTTGCTTAACGACGTGTTCGGAGTATCATCAAAACCATTTGGGGAATAGTTCAATCATTTGGGTTATTGTTCAATTATGGTATTTTTTATTAGGGCCCACTCATTTCTGGAGACCCCCTTCCGGGATTCCCTACATCAAACTCTGTACTTTGGGGAGTTCCCTTTCTTGAATCCCCAGCCTTTATAACTAGGGAAACCTCTTTCTGGGGTTTTCAGAGACGATCCAGCCGACGGCTGAAAGTCCCTTTGATAAATAAATCTAATCTAATAAGTCAAACCCCCAACAACATTTCTATCCTGACATATAAAATAAGCCTCCGTATTATCACACAAATATCAATCGTCAAGAACTTTTAACAAATATTTTTACTGCATTGGAATCGAAAAAGCTACTTATTAAAAGTAATTAATTTAAACGAGAATATAAATCTCCAGTCGGTACCGATAGACCGATAATTTACTGCAGTCACACTTTAAAGGTTAGTTTCATGAGGTTTTCTGCAACCCTGTGAAGTTCCCAAAGTTTTTCAGAAGAGTTTTAAACTTTCCTGGAAATCTTTGAAGTTTCCTCAATTTTCCGGATCTTTATTAAGGTTCGAGTAAAACGGAATAATTGATGCAGTTCTAAGATTTTCACTGAAATTTATGGATCTGCCATGATTTTATGGAAAATAATTCTATAAGATCAATAAAAAATGCCTGAAAGTCTAGAATGTTCTAACATTTTTAGAATTTCACTAAAGTTCTCTTAAATTTATGGATCGTCTCAAACCATTTTAAAAGTTTAAGAAATTTTCCTGAAGTTTTCATAACTACCATGAAGTTTTCTTGATGTTCATGGCTCTTTTAATAAAATCCCTAAACATCCTTGCACTGCAGAAGCTTCTTGAACTTTTCTCAAATTTCCGGAAATTTTCCAGAAGTTTTCAGAAAATACCTGAAATTCTCGGAATTTCTTAATAATAAATCCCCAGAATTTATAGAAAAAGACTGTAATTTTCGTGAAGTTAATGGCATTGCTATGAAGTTTTCTGATCTACCTCGTAGTACATCGATCATCCTTGAAAAACAAAGATTCATAGCTTCCTTGAAGTTTTCTAAACCTCCCTGCAGATTTCGGAACTATAAATTAATGGAACTGCCTGGAAGTTCTCCTACCTTTGCTAAAGTTCTCGCAACTTTTCTGAAGTTCTTTCAGAAATGTTCCAGAAGTTTTCATAACTACCATGAAGTTCACTGATCTTATCTAAATCTTTAAACCTTCTTAAACTTTTCTGGACTACGCAGAAGTTTCCGAAACTTTCCTCAAATTTCGGTAAATTTTCCTGAAATTTTCGAAAAATACCTGTAATTTTCGTGAAGTTAATGGGACTACTTTGAAGTTCTCTTATCTACCTCGTAGTAGATGGATCATCCTTGAAGTAAAATAACAAAACTTCTTTGAAGTTTTCTAAACCTAACTGTAGATTTCGGAATTATAAATTAATGGAACTGCCTGGAAGTTCTCCTACCTTTGCTAAAATTATCGCATTTTTTCTGAAGTTCTTTCAGAAATGTTCCAAAAGTTTTCATAACTACCAGAAAGTTCATTGATCTTATATGTATCCCGCAGTTTTCTTAAAGTTAACAGAACTTTTCATAAAACTCCTAAACCTTCTTGGACTTCTCTGTACTACCCAGAAATTTCCGGAACTTTCTTAAAATTTCCGGAATTTTTCCCGAAATATTCAAAAAAAGACCATAAATTTTAGAAATTTTTCAAAATTAAATCCTCCGAATTTTTTGAAAAAGACTGTAATTTTTGGGAAGTTAATGGGACTGCTTTGAAGTTTTCTAATCTACCTCGTAGTACATGGTTCATACTTGAAGTTGTAGCTGTTTTTTTTCCCGGCAAGTTCAGTAGCAAGAGACCCCTCAAGATGGGTCTCTCAGGGTCGGTTTACTACTTGGTAATAACGAGGAACTTCGCATGTGCAGTGTACGGTTACCTGACTAGAGATATTGTGTAGTGTGAATTGAAAGAAATGCTGTGACGATAAACAAGGGTTTTTATTTAACTAATTGGTGGGATTGGGTTAATCTACTGCAGTTTATTGTTCTGTTTGGGAGTGTAGGTAAAATTAACTATTTTCTTCGGTTCGTACCACTGCTCCTTGCTGCTTATGCCGACGATATGGTGACACCCTGCGAGCGCTCGCTGCTGCTGCTTACGAATAGTGGCTGATGGTTCCCAAAACGGTGGCGAATGGTCATTTAACCGCACGATGGTTTGGTGGGGTTTGTCAATCGTGTTTGGCTGTGTTAGCCTTTCAGAGATTGGCACGGCCCAGGACGATACCGGAGTGACCATGTCAAGAGGGGTTTGTTCCTAAACGGCTAGGAGTTACAACCCCGAGCTTGACAACCTCTTTAACGAGCGGCTGACCCAGAGGTTGGAAATGGTCCTTTGCGGTTAGACATAGCAAACCGAGGTCTACTACGCCAGATCGTGTGCACATGATCGAGCTTCTGACCAGACAAAATAAAGACTTTTAGTCGAACTAACAGAATACAAAAGGTCCTAAGGCCTGTACTCAAAAAAAAAATGCACCAGACGAAAGTGTTCGCCAAAAAATTATTTTAAGTCGGATTTTCTTGAAACTTTCAGGGAATGAACTAATACATATGGATTTTGTTTCGGCATAGTTACTTTATTCAATTTCCTTTCCATCGCAAAAAACCCGGCACCTTTCCCTTAAGACCCCTCATAACATTTTGTGTAATGGTGGAGACGACCTTTTTGGTCACTTTCAACCATTCTTTCTTCAACTCCAGCTAGTTCTTAAACACCTTGGACGATTTTGGAACTTTGGCCTTCATTATGGCCCAAAATCTTTTCACCGGACGAATCTCTGGTGAATTTGGGGGGTTGGCGGTTTTTGGTTGTCTCTGTACTAATCCAACGTCGATCGCGCGTAATGGCATGATGCCAGGTCCGGCCAAAATAATGTCTCGCCTCCGTGGGACCGTAGGAAGGGCAACAGACACTTCTGGAGGCACTCGGTGCGGTAAATTTCGTTGTTGAAGGTACCCATTGTGATGTACGGTTTAATCTGTTTACCGCATTGGCATATGGCCTGCCAGAGCAAGTATTTTTTGGAGAATTTGTCCACTTTCTTCTTCCTTATGTTTTCCGGAACATCAAACCGTGATTTGGCAACGTAGAACTCCAGCCCCGGTATCTGCTTTGCGTCTGCCTTGATGTAGGTTTCGTCATCCATAACCACACACATCGGTTTCGTTAACTACTCTCGATACAGCTTCCTTGCGCGGGATTTGGCCGCCGTGTTTTGTTGATCACGCCGGTTCGGTGCCTTCCGGATCTTGAATACACGAAGCCCATCTCGTTTCATTTTTTTCTGAACGAACCAGGCGGAACAGGTTCGGATTACGCTTGAAATAATCCATTACCTTCCGGGGCTTCACAGGGTCAGCTGTCTTCGATTTTCTTTCACTTCCAGCCCGCCGCTCGGTCGTCTGGGACTCCTTAAACGATTTTACCACGCGAGACACAGTTGTATGGGTGATTCCCAGTTGTCGTCCGATCCATCTCATGATCGCAGTCGGACTTCTTTGTTGTTGCCTGTGAAGTTGGGAGGCGGGAGGGTGGTGGGGGGGGGGGGGGGGTTGTTATCACCACCTTTGTAGATTTTGGCCCACTTCGCCTGCTGGTCTACTCTGACAAGCAAACAACTGCGGTTGAGAGAGGATCACAGTAGGCCGCGCTTGAAAGCTGACGTGCTTTTCTTTTAAACATTTTTTGCTTTAAATTTGTGTGCGGAAATGTAGTTTCAAGTGTTCATGAAGTTATCATTTAGTGATATATCGTGTTTTGTCTGTGTTTGCCTTGAGTGACTTGGTTGACCTTGAATCTAACCTCCAAAATCAGCGACGCAGCTTCAGTTTCATTGTTCGTATGCCACATTTTCGACGTGTAGTTCTGTTCTATTGAGAGATTCGTCACCGTGGGCGATTTTGAACCCGGTCGGTTAGTGAATAATCCCGGGAACGTGCTGATAATGTGTCCATCGCGAGTTTTGTGGTGATACGGTGGACGACGTTGTCGTGAATCAACAAGCCGCTTGCAAAAGTGCTCGGCTGCTGGTCTCTCGCCGGTGTCGGAGATTGCGAGCAATATGAAAGATGCCTCAGTGCATACGCCCAAGACTGGACGGGTGGTAGATGGTTGCCGCGAAAGGTTCCTGGGGAAAGAACTAGACGTAAACCTCCTCCCAGATGACCATGGCAATGGAAGACAATCTGTGTTCGTTGAAGTAACTATAACGACAAAGGTGAATCACGAAATGAGATGCAAAACGTAGAGAAAACTACGGAGCCCACGGATTGGAGGATCAAATTAACATGGTAAGACCAGTTCAAATACATTTTTACAATTAAAAAAACATAAGCTAAATACTTGTCAGGGTTCAAAAGAACATTTTGAAACTAACCCTAATTTTAATCGAACACCACTTAACTCTAAAGACGTGACTTACACAACATAAAATCACGGTTTAAAAAAATACTGACAAATACTGAAAATACTGACTTCTTTGAAGTTTTCTAAGCCTAACTTCAGATTTTAGAACTTAAAATTAGTGGATTTGCCAGGAAATTCTCCCACCTTTGCAGAAATTCTTCCATTTTTTTTTAAGTTCTGGACACGGCTGTGAAGTGCGTGAAACTTCCCTTAAGGTTCTTGAAATACTCCTAGAGTACTGCTAGATGAGCAGACTGGCTGGTTTTGAGCCAAACGAACTGTCAAAGTCAGAGTCAATCGAGCATGCGACTATCTTGATTGCATTGGTAGTGTTGCTAGATATTACCCAGACATAGGTTGCCAAGGCAGTTTGACTTGAATCCGCTTCTCTCTTATACTAGGCACTCTTAAGAACTGCTTTGAAGAAAATTTATCTGCCCCAATGAATTTTGTACTTTCTTCAGGTTTTAAAAACTACTCAAGATTTATTTGGACTTCAACGGAATATCCTTTGCTTCTTAACGGTTCTTAAAATGTTCCTGAACTTTAACTGAAGTTATGGATTTGCCCTGAATGCATGGGAAATTACCCTCCAAAATCTAAATATTCCTTACATTTTAGAATTTCCTGTAAGCCATTGGAACATGGAACAGCCCTTAGGATCTCTGAGCTTACCTGAAGTTTCTGGAACTTATTTAAATATCCCACAATTTTCGTCTAGCTCTCCGTACATTTTTGAACTTCCCTCAAATTTCCTGAAAACTCCCGAAAATCTCAGAATTTCACAAAAGTTCCCACAATTTTTATAATGCAAATTGGACCACTGTGAACAATTCGTACCTTCCCTGTAGTTCCCGAAGATTTCCAGCAGCTCTTGGAACTTCCCTAATATGCCCGCAGCTTGTTTGTGAATGTTCCGTGATCTCTCCGAATTCTCTTTCATTCCAGCTCAAGTGGGTACAGAATTTAAAAAAAAGTTGTGGTCGATGTCACCGATTTGAGCCAAACTTGGCCAAAACGCTTATTTTGGCATTCTGAACAATCACCTTTTGTTGATTTTGCTCTTAGGTGCCTAGATCCTTTTGGGTTACAACTCTGGATTTTCAAGATTTTGAAAAATTTCAACCTTCAGAGGAGATTACTTCACAACCAAATAAGCTAGTCGTGATCTTAGAACTTCAATTTAATTTTTTTTTAGATATGAATTCATATGGTTGTACCCAAATTTTGTTTTTGTCATAGTAACTACAGTAAATAGGCTGATTACCGGCAGGCATCCAAATTATCAAAAAATGGCTTATTTTCGCCATGCATTTTGGGAATTTCCAAAGCTTTGCTGAAGATATTCCTGGAGATTCGCAGGAGAAAATTAAACTTCCCTAAAGTTCTAGAACATTTGTGAATTTATGGGAAGTTCTGTAAATACGATTATTTAAATATAATTTTATTGCGCATCGTTGCAAGACATACGGAATAATGTAAATTTTGCAGAAATATGGATCTGTCAAAAAGTTAAAGGTATTTAATAATGGGTTTTTACTACTGGGCGCCAAAGGCCGTCTTAACAAGCTATCACTCCTGCTCAAAGAAATCTGGCATCACTGTTAGTGCAACCAGCAGCACTAGTACAAAAGATTAATATGGCCCACTTTGTGGGATAGTACGCGCAGCACTGATCTAGCTCTTTTCCATCCGACTACTGCAGGCTAGATGCTTCATTCGTTTTGCCATCAATATCAACATTAGCACATCAACCCCAGTGACCCAAAAATAGAAACGTTCTCCATCACCTGGCCGATATTTACCGAAACAGAATCCAATCAATTGCACTGTTCAAACACTCACTAGCATCTCATGCCTAGGCAAAAAAAAAATTGCCATTGAAAACGTGATGAGATGAGATGAGATATGCTGATGATACCTGCTCATTGACCTATTAGAGTAGGTTACTGGATTTTTCTCCTGCTCGAGTGTTTTGCGTTTAGAGGACGGGACATTTCCCCGAATCAATTTCAGTACAGGTTCGTCGCTCCTCCCACTTCAGCTTCCCGCACCGACAGGTAGCTTGTTCACAATTTGGTGAAATCCGCCGTCCGTCTGGTGGTGTTGGTTGTGGTGCTTTTCAATCAATTCTGGCGAGCTCTTTTGAAAATTAATTAATCTCATCATCGAATAGATTAGTGATTGCTGCTGCGGTTCTGCGGCGGTGGTGCTGGATTGGGAGTGGAATGTATGAATTTGAAGGTTTCTAGGGTTCTTTGCCATGAAATTTTGGGCGATGATGGTATGATTGCTCAGCCAAAGGATTAACCGCTGTGTTCTGCTTTTTTGGTGGAGTGGTGGGAGCAGGGGGCAAAAGCTATTATCAGCGTTGATTACTGAAGATTTTTTTTTTCTGGCTGTTTGGAGGGGAAATTAAACTCGATAATAGGATTTGTTTGGCAAGAAAGATAATGAAAAGCGCCTATTGAAAGGAGCGTTTTCATTTTGTGGTTGAGTGATCATCAAACGGTATTTGAGACTGCGGAGGACGATGGTGATGGTGATTATTCAAAATTCAAAACACCGACACTAATCCGTGGCAACCGGAGGACGTTGCTGATAAATCCACCGTGATTAAATTCATAAAAAAAGATGACACGCCTGTCCAGTAAAAGTCCTACCTATTGTTCAACGAACGAAATGCCTTTCTCTTTCGCTGCGCGCAAACATAATCCAAACAAGACCAGTGCCCGTGGTCATATCACTTGAGTGTCGTTCCGTTCTTCCAATGACAACGCTATGGACGGGAAGGCAAAAAAAAATCTGTCCCAACAACAGGAATAGCTTCAAGTGCCTCCGAGCGAGTGGAGCGCCAGCTCTTCATACAATGTCCGACTACACAATTACAACCATCACTTCACTACTTGAGCTCGGATAGAGAGAATCGCACAGACCCGGGTCGTCGTGGTCATCCAAAATCTGCTCTCGGAGTGAGAGTGACTGTGGGTGTGTGGATATGACCAAGGAAGAAGCAAGCCGGTATGTTTCCTAGTGAAATGAAAAGCCGGATCTTGAGCGATGGGCTTGACGATCTTTGTCGCCACCGTGTGACGATGGTTAAGCTGAACACGGTGCTTCCATCCGCATTTTAATACCAATGAAATTTATGTGGTGTTTTAATTATTAGACCCACCCATTTATTCACTTATGAAATATCGTCTAATGCCCGTTTATTCGATTTTCCTAACAAAATTTACTCAATCACTCACCGCCCGCATACTTTCGCATAGCGGAAAAGACAAAAAAAAAATCCCCACCAACTGGACACGAACCATACGGTCAGCGCCTATTCGACCGATGAATCCTGTCGCCCAACGACCAACGGTTATTGCCAAGGAGGAGCAAAAAAAAAACTAGGGAAAACATGAGAAAATTCAAAATTTATAGCTCTGCTCGCAGCAATTAATCTTTAACCGTTGAAAAAAATTGCTCCATCTTCTTCCTACTCTTCGCACGATTCACAATGGACTTGCTAACCAATGGACGTCGTCATCGTCGTCGGCATCGTTGTTGTAGTTTTTTTTCCCTGCTACTAGGAACGTGTAGATATGCACGAAAGACTATAGATTTTCCACCCGGGTTAAAACTTCACTTCGGAAAAATTGAACCTGATAAAGTCGGGGTGCGGGGGAGATTTGGGTGCCGTCCGTACCTGGCAATTGGATGGTAGTTAAAGAAGTGAAAAAGGAAAAAACGTTTCAATATTTATGTTCATCGTCACACTTTACCCAGAGCTCTGAAAGACGTCCTAGTGGAGCATTTTATCATTGGGTGGAAACGGAAGTGACGCATATCGAAACAAAGGTAAATTGCCGAGCGTCTTGGAAATTGCAGTCAATGAAAATGGAAGGGTGACAAAGAAAATGGAGGGGGGGGGGAGTACCTACGAGGAAGGAAATTGATGTTGACTGTATGGAAATAGGATGATTGCGAATAAATCTTGACCAATGGTACTACTGGGAATCCTAACTAACGGAAAATTTCGTACGTGAGGTTTGCTGCCATGGTTAATTTGAACAGGCAGGATCATAATCGGTTTCCATGCTGTTTGAAGAAGATTTTTCGGTACACAAAATAAACGTTTGGCTTTGGTTGCTACTAGGGTTGTCAGTACCAGACCCTTTTTGCGAGTACCGATATTTCAGTACTGAGAGGTTCAGTACCGGTAATTTCGGCAAATTACCAGCAGACCAGTTTCAGGAAAATCAACTGAGATGTTTATCTAACCATGGCAGAACACTTGACAACAGTTTCCTCTACATGCAACTTTTCGTCGAACAACATCCCGAGATAGGTTACTTCGGCGGACCACTCAACCCTTGTGCCATCCTTAATTACAGTACAAGAGGGAGCTGGTTTTAGTTTGGACGATTGCCGATAGAGGAATATGATTGTTTGTGTTTTTGAGGCAGTGATTTTGATTTTCCACGTGGTGGCATAATCAGCAACGGCGTTAAGGCGCCGTTATTTCGCGAAGCATCCTTCCTTTGACGGCTATTGCAGTATCATCTGCGTCTCCTAGGGGAGGAATGTCGGAAGTGTAGATGCTGTAAAGCAAGGGGCCCAACAGACTTCCTTGCGGAACACCTGCTGTGATGGAGAACGTGACTGAAAGACAGCCATTCAACGATACCTTGAACGATCTTTGCTGAAGGTAGTTACGGGTGATTTTAACAAGATACAAGGGAAAATTGAAGTTACAAAGCTTGTATACAAGTCTGTCATGCCAAACTTTGTCAAACGCCTTTTCAACGCCTAGCAAGGCCATGAATGTGCACTTGGATACAACTTTGTTACTTCGGATGTTATTCATCATCTGTACTAGCTAATGATTTGTGGGGTGCCCCTTCCTGAACCCGAACTGTACCGGTAGGAGAATGTTGTGTTCCTCGACAAACTTGAGCAAACCATTGAGAATAAGTTTCTCTAATAATTTGCTCAGCGCTGAAAGGAGGCTGATCGGTCTGTAGCTTGAAGCTAATGATGGGTACTTCTCGGGTTTGCGGATAGTTATGATTTTCAGATAGGAATGAGATTGAACCTTCATGCTGAGGTTTTTCAACACTAGATTGAATATTCCGTCGAACCCGGGGGTCTTCATGTTTATGGTGCATTTCAGCGCTGAGCAAATCTGTTCCACTGAGATCCTATCCTCGGGAGGGATAGCACAAGCGAAGAAATCAAGGTTTAGTACGCATTGCGCAGCCTGATATTTTAGCGGATTTTGGATGTTGGAGTCAAGCAAGTGCGGTTTGGCAATATGCTCACCAATCGCATTTGCTTTCTCCTGAGGGGTGACTATGAGCCGATCGTCATCTTATTCATCTTTGAGTGGTGGAATGGGTTTGGGGTGCATCTTTAGGACCTTGGCAACTTTCCATAATGGTCTGGAGTGGTCGATTATATTCTGGATAAGCCGCCAGAAACTTTCGTTCCAAGGTGAGACCATTCTGGAAGAAATCTCCTTGTTCAGATCGGCCATTTCACGTTTCCTCGCTAGATCTCCGGTTCTTTGTAAAAATTTCTCAGGCGAATCAAGAGTTGGGTGTGGGAATCAATGGCAATAAACTCACCCCTCACAGGAACTCGTCGGATGCACACCTCGTCAGCAACGGTTACGGCTTGGTGGAGTCCCTCCAAAGCTCGGTTGATGTTCACCACGGTGTCAAGCGGCGGGTTGTCCATGATGTGCCTGTCAACCACGCGTCCAAACTGGGCCCAGTTTACGCTGTGGTAGTTCTTGCGAAGACTTGGAGCAGGGGCCACGTTGCAGCCCTGTTCAGGTGGTCGGAACTAAGTTCGTTAAAGGCTACCGGTTTGGACAAGCCGGTATTTGCCAAGAACAGGTCTAGCGTCGATGGGTTGCCCGTCGGTTAGATGAATGTTGTTTCGTCCGAGAACCAAACGGAGAAAAACAGTTCTGGTTCTGCTAGTAGTTCCGCCAGACCTCACGGCGTGCATTCAGATCTCCTCCAACTACGAAGCGGTAACCGGTACGGGTGATGGTGGAGAGGTCCTACTTGAATATAACCGTTAGTCCACTGCTGTCGGCACACCGTCGAAGGCAGAAGACGGTGATGAACTGGACGTATCCAGTCAACGACTACATCTCCACACCAAGGGTCTCCCTTTCCTGACGATGATCGTAACACCACCAGCTGTTACGATCGTGCCAAATAATGTTTTGGTCCGGCAAGCAGCAATTGTCGCCGGACTTTAGGTGGGTCTCGGTGAGGAGGCCTATGTCTTTGGTATGCTTGAGGCGGAAGTCCGTAAACTTGATGGTTTTTGCTCTTAAGGAGTAAGCGTTCCAGGTGACGATAGTTAGCGATTTAGATGCCATATTGGATAGTAAACTTACCGAGTACTTGGATTTGCGGCGTTAACGAAGAGCACCGGTCATTTTGACGAAAATTTCCATCAGTTCATCCGCTGAGAACAGATCGAGGATGTTGTTTTGCATTGTTGGTTGTCTCCAGAATCCAGGGGGGTTGATGAGCTTGTTCGAGCAGAAGATCCAGACGTTTCTTGAGGGGGAGCGGATCGCACCCGTCAATTCACTTGTGCATGAAGAGGCGGAAAGTCCTTCGCTCTGAAACCTGGGACCTTATCCTTCCTTCGTTCTGGTTGATTGGTGATGGACGTCTATTTTTGGATGCACTTGAAATCCTCGCGTTTAGGGAACTGCTTGTCGGATCCTTGGTGACCACCACCACAGTTGGCGCATTTGGACGCCACACCTTCATCCGCAGCACATTCGGAGGTGGCATGGTCTTGAGCCCAATTACCGCAGTGTGGCTTATGGGGTGACTACATCTGTGTGGATTTGCTAGCGCTAGTGTACTAGCCAACTAGCACGAATTTCATTTGCTCCTGAAATCACTTTTTTTGACGTTGGACTACGTCTTTCGGGAAGATGAGGGTACACTTTATGAAAACCGAAAAAAATAAATTATGAAAGATTTTGAACGTTAATAGTTTAGCTGCCCTGGACCAATTTAAAAAAAAAAAATATCACCAATCGATCAGAAACATTTCCACGCATCGATAACAATGATTTTAATAGTTGATTTTCAAATTGAAACTATTGAAAAAGTGGTAAATTTCAAGCATTGTCCAAAAGCTTCTAAATATCTAACAAATCCACCAATTACGTACATGCATATGCTGCTTCCCCAACACAGTCATCAGAGAATCGCTCCTTAATGAAACAAGTCGAAGTGACATTCGCCTCCGATCTTCGGGCGCGTACGAATAGGGAGGATGCAATTGCTGAACATTTTGCTGCCAATTCAGAATCACACGCCCACAAAATGCTCTCCGTTTTTTCCTTGGATTTGTGTGGGTAGCATTGGTGCTGAGCACCAATGCTACCCACACCTGGACGCTACATATCGACCCATCAACTCATGAACTGAGGACCAACGGCTTTACTTCCCTTCAGATCAGAGATGTTACCAAACTTGGAAGCAGGCGATACTCTATATAAATTCTATTCTAACTCTTTTCTGAAATGACTTCTAACTTTTCAGGGCCACCAATGTTACGTTGGTGATAAGTTTTAACCTCCGAAACCATACAGAGTGCGTCCATGTAGCTTCAGAGCGTAGACAACATCTATGTCCGTGACGGTTTTGCGCTTGGCGTGTTCAGTACAGGTGTCGGCATCACGGATCACAATTTCTAGGAACACCTTCAGCACACCTTGAGCTTGCTCGTAGATCAGACCGGAGATACGCTTGACACTGTGGGGTATAAATGTGTCACCCTATGAATAGAGATGTTAGCCGATAGTGTTCGTGCAACACGGCAGTGTGGCACGATTACGAACGATCGTTGGAAACACGAACGCTCAACCGAGTCAGACGACGAGCGCAATCGACACTGCCACTCGTCCTCTTTCGCATTCCAACTGTCGCCGTGAACGGACGTCTACACAGCCGGTGAGTAGCCTCAAGAGGGAGCGATCTCGTCGGAGCAACGGGATTTTCACAGACACCACCACGTTGAGCCAGACGACGGTTCCGATTCCGATTCACCCGTTCAACGACAAACATCAAGCAACAATGACTGGTCGTTGCAAGGGAGGCAAAGGTCTTGGAAAAGAAGGCGCCAAGCGTCATCGGAAGGTTCTGCGTGATAACATCCAGGGTATTACCAAGCCTGCCATCCGTCGTCTGGCTCGACGTGGTGGTGTCAAGCGTATTTCCGGTCTAATCTACGAAGAAACCCGAGGTGTGCTGAAGGTGTTCCTAGAAAAATCCGTGATGCCGTCACCTACACTAAACACGCAAAGCGCAAAACCGTCACGCCCATGGATGTCGTCTACACTCTGAAGCGACAGGGACGCACTCTGTCCGGTTTCGGAGGTTAAAACTTATCACCAACGTAACAAAACGGCCCTTTTCTTGGCCACCAAGTTCATTTCAAAAAGAGTTAGAATAGAATTTATATAGAATAACCCATGATTCACCCATTCAAATTGTCACTAAATACATCAAAATGATGCAAAAATCAAATAATTTGTTAGGGAAATAAATTATGTTCTATTTGAAGTCCTATGAGTGGGTTAAATTTATTCCGTTTCACTTTCATAAACCCTCATCGTATGCATTCTCCGGCTGCGTGACATCTTTGAAACGGTCCGAACCGTTAAATAATACAGAGTACAGAGAGTATAGACTTAAAGTACAGAGAGTACAAAAGGAGAGGAGCCAGTGTCGCTACTTGATAGCAAACTACTCATGATGGGAGGCGTCTGTGTACTTTACCGGCGTGTTCAAAAAGAAAAGCAATCAAAATTTCATTTGTGTGTTGGTGAGTTCTTTGGCGTGAATGTTCCCGACAAGTTCAGTATTTTACTATAAGCAAATGCAAAACAAACAAATTAATTGGCAGATTTGGGCAAATTTTGACAACGTTCTACAAAAGAGTTGAGTTGTGAAATTCACTTAATTCCAAAATAATATCCGAAACAACAAACTAGAAAATCGAACACAACATTCGTAGTCCTACGTCAACAATGCGGTCGTGTCTTGTACTCCACCCTCCAACTTTTTCTTTTACAACTGCGTCTATTACTTAGGAATATTGTTGTATGACCCATTTTATTTTGGTGCTAGTCACATATGCTCTCACAATTAAGGTGTGATAGATATTTGTGGACATTGCACGCTGTCCCAGTCAGGCAGAACTCGTCATATAAAGTCTTATACCATTTTGGGATTGCTTTGCCAAACTTCAAAGGGTTCTAATGTCCCTTTTCCAAATATTGACATGCTTTGATTGAACAGTGCTCCGCAGCTGCAGAGATGTTGGATTTTCAGCAGTTTCGTTTTCAAATTGACAAAACCGACATTCGCAAGACGGAATTTTTTCCTATTTTATATAAGTGATATCTGCTAGGGCAGTGACCAGTTTTCAGACCAGTTACTACCCGACGATCTCTTTTACTAAGATTAAGCAAAATTCGGGCTTTTGCTGCACTTGGTCTTATAAATATTTTCGCCTGTCTGGATAAATCTGTGGCGTTCCAGTAAGATTGTACTATGGACGTTTCCCAATTGTTTAGGGCTATCCTTACTCAGGGACTCCACAAAATGGTTCCGGACCGATGAGTTCGGTGCAGAAGCTCGTCTAACTAGACTGTCGGCATTTCGTCTGCGTAACCAATCACCTCGAAACCCTGCTCCACTAGACTTTTAAGGAGTTCGTTTACTACTAAAGACCACAATAAGGGTAATAGTACCCCTCCTTGAGGACAACCCTTCATCTATCTTATAGGAAGTTGCGCACCTCCAAGATCAGCAGAGATTTCTCGATCTGTGAGCATCGTCATGCTTCCATAGCTGATCGCATTGAGCTGTAGGATGCATACCTCCGTCTTTCCTCGGGTCGTAACTCCATCTTGATCGCAACGATATCTCTTCCAATAAATTCAGTTATTGGAACAAATTTCAGTCAGTCAGCATGATGTAAACAGTTTCTAGCAGTTAATTTCATAGTAGCATGGTAGCAAATTTTGACAATAGTTATTAATTTATTATTGACAGAATTTCAGGGGAATTCTGCGTGGTTTATCAAACGATTTGCAACGATAATTATAGATTCAAATACAGGAGTATTTTTCTTCAATATTGCGTGACATAATTAATATATGACCCCTTACTCGATACCCCAACTTGATGGCACCTGAAATGTTGTGAACGCTAAGATTTTGTCCCACGCACCAGATCCTACAAACTCGTTTTAAAATACTTGCCATTTTCTCTAAGAGCTTCCTCATAAACTGAAAAAAGCAAATATGCTTTTCAATGATTCTTCAGTATTGCGCCCAGCTCAAGCACTTCAACTTGTGAACTCTCTAAAAATATCACCCTTTCTTCCGAAACATTCAAAGCACATGCCGACAGAAATCAATCAACGTTTGCATGTTTTCCATATACATATTCTGTTTTCGCGCCGTACTGTATCATAGAGGAGAAAAAGAAGAGTGACTGTTGGCTGTTATCAAGATTTCGATTTTTCAATCTCCCCCTCTCCGACGTCGTTGAGATATGGGTGCAAAATTGGGATCGGAGCACTGCTGCCATAAAGGCAAATGCCAGGCTGCGCCAGTGACGAAAAAGCGAGCTTGCTGTTGTCCCAGGACGAAATCTGATACTTGAGAGCCCTACATACAATCAGAATCACAACAATGGCATGCCGACGACGACGACGAGGAGATAGGAATCGATTATATGACATCGATAAGTGAAGTGGAGGGTCGGTACCTGGCCCATGACTCTCGCGCCATTTCTCCGAATCGAACGTATGGGAAATTTATGTTCGCTGATAACAAAGGAAAGCAATATTTTGTGACACTCGACGACTTTTGAATGAGTTTTATTTTCGGAATTGTACTGCACAGCAAACAATCAACTTGATATTTCGATCGAAAACGAAAGTCTGATTGAATTATACTCATTCTAGTTATAATCCAAAATCATCTCAAAATTCAAGTACCATGAACATTTTAGCCTCCACATCACGACATCGATGTGAGATTGAAATGGATTGCGAAAAACCACAAATCGTTTGAAATCGTGATAGAATGATATATTGCAGCAATTTTATCATCAAAACATAAACCCCTCTACCTACCCAATGCTTTGTAGCAGCAGGCAAGAGACGATACCCCTAAAATGAACAACACCTTATCGATGTTTCATCTTTTGCATCGCTGCCAACATATTTTATGGAACCAAAGCAGAGTGCGGAGAAATGTAATTCGATACTTTCTTCGGTTCGAGTTCGCTGGCCCTGCCGCATCCTCTCCCATGCATTGAACGATATTCCGGGAACCGACCCAGACACAGGGAATTTCGTTGTTTCGCTGCATTCGATCTGGAACCCGGAGCGAGGCAGACCACCGAAAACATATGCTGCCTGTCTGCCTGTGACGAGGAGTCGAGGTTTTCAAATTGCTGCACGATTCCGTCTGGTGAATATTTTTTCAGCCCTGATCTACAACTCGTCAGTTTGTGGGCTAGGTTCAATTTTGTGTGATTTTTGCGCTTTTGCTTTAAGCCGGGGATAATCCGTTACTGTTTTCCTTTCTGCTTAGCAGCAGCAGCAGCCAGCAGACAGGAGGAAACGTAAAACACGAGAGCATAGGTTTATTGTTCGTTCATGATGAGACAGGATTAAGACGGGATATTGCATCACGTTGGTGTATGTGGGATGCTTGACAGTTTTATTTTTTTATGTTTATCATGGGTACAAAATGAGAAGCAGCTATTTGGTAAGAATCAAATTGATAGCAATTGAACGGAAAAATTGTGAAATTATTGTACCAAAAATAAGCATATGAAATAAGGAAAGAGTGAAGGATCAGAAATTAATATTTAATTCCACTATCTTAATGGTATATCCTTGATGGACACCCGAATTCCAATAGGGTTACCATATCAAAAACTTGAAAAGGAGGACATTTCATTTGAGGTTTCGAGATAAAGGAGGACAATGTTTCCTTTTCTTAACATTAAAGGATGAGAGTTTTTATCAAACGGGTTAATAATATGTGCGCTATCACAAAATTCATGATTTTCAATTGAGGTTGAATAGGTAGTAGTCGTTATCAATTCAATTTATATTCTCGTTGTACTTTTGAAATATTTATCAAACTAGCTTTCATAATTCATTGTTGATACTTGGAAATGATCTAGTTTATCTGTTTTGCATGTAAACAACAGCGTTACAGCCTCAAAACCATCCCAACTTTTATCATGTATGGATAGATAAAGTTTAGAATCGATTTACACTCATTTCTATTAATAAGCTTATTAAATAACTAATTAGCATTGACATTGACAGGATCGTTGTTTGACAGACGAGCATTAATATTGACATTGACCTGAATAGAAGTAATTTCGCAGCCCTAACGACTGGAACCAACGTTTAAATTTTGTCCACAAAATATTAAACGTCTGCTCGAATCTTCAAAGGCCGCTCAGCCGATTAACGCAACATCAATACACAAGACGAAGTCCAATCTGTACCTGAGGTATGCCAGACGAACCTTAATAATAGGATATACTTACTCTCTCAGTGCCCATTAGACTGATGCAAAATCCAACACTTGCGCTCCACAGCGCTCAAACGGCTCCAAATCGGCCCCCCCAAAACCCGAACCCATCTGATAAGAGAAAGACACGGCACCAACCGTCCAAAGTCTATATGGAAATTACTATGGGAAAACCAAACATTCTGCTCATATCCATCCATCAATTCACCGTATCGTGCCGCTTCAAAAACGATAACTGAGCCTGAAGCAAACTCTCTCAGCCAATGCCAAGCCAGTCCCCCACTCAACGAGTCTAGGCCAATCAGGACCCGACCCGGGACCGTCCAAACACTGTGGAGCGAAAATGTCAAAACCATCATGCAGAAAAAGCTGTGATCCAAAATCTTAGTGATGCACTCTCCGAAAGATAGTGATTATGCTGTTGAGTTTTATATGCTGGTGGTTAGATAGAGAGTATTCTCATTCGTCATCTGTTTCAGATTCGGGCAAATTGTATATTGATTTGAGTTTCGTATCCAGTTTTTCTTTGTCGTCTGCCAATTCGTACCATTCCTCAACTGGTATGTTCTCAAATCTCCACATACTCTGAGCAATCGTATCCCACCAAGTAAAAGCAGGTCTACCTCTCTTGTTGTGTGGTAATCTATAATCCACAGCAAGGTTTGAGCAAATGATTCTCAGGTCTTCTTATAATGTATCCCCAATACCTTAACTGAAGAATCCGGACCCACTTTGCTATCGATGTGGGACCATCCTTTGAAGACGAGTTATCCTCCACCTGACACAGTGATTTTATTTGACCGTAGATTTGCTTCAAAATGGCGTCAGACATCGATTTCCGGTCCCTCCACGTCACTCCGATTCCAAAAATATCCATATTGTGGGGTATTTGACAGTATTATCCAGCTTTTCATGAACCGGATGCCGCCATATTGGATTTAAAAATGGTGTCAGACATAGATTTCCGGTTCCTACATGTCACTTCGATTCCAAAGATACCCATATTGTGGGGTATTTCGCAGTTCTCTGATCTGATTGTCGTAATCGTCCTTCTCCATGATAACGACCGCGTTTCCCTTGTCTGCTTTCACGTAGTATTCTGCTTTACTTTTCAGTTCCTTTACAATCCGAATTTCTTTTTTGTTGGCACAAATTTTAGATGAGATCAACAGAATTCACAAGGATTTCAAATTCACTCACGAGGTAGAAAAAGACGGAAAACTCGCATTTCTCGATCTTCTAGTCATCATCCTCCTCACTTGAATACGAAATTTACAGGAAACCAACAAGCACCAAAAGAGTTATCCCCTATACTTCCAACCATTCGTTCCAGCAGAAAATGGCCGCCCTTCACCACATGATTCATCGAATGCAGACTCTTTCACTCAGCGATACAGGAAAGGTTAAGGAATTGCAGTACATCTTCGAAACAGCAAGACTCAACGGATACAAGGAGACCACAATGCAGGCAATCATCGATAAAAAACGGACAATTCTACAAAGGAGATTATTTACAACCTAAACCATTGAAAGCAATTTGATCAAAATATTATTTGTAAGCTAAGACCACAGTTAAAACAATTCGGATTAGATTTAGTTTTTACCAGTAGACATAACCAACTGAAATCATCGTTAGGATCCAATAAAGACCCAGTTATTGTTTTAGGTAAAGCAGGTGTATATAAAATAAGCTGTAATAATTGTAACAAAGTACACGTAGGACAAATCAAGAGCACTTTAGCAACAAGGTTTAAAGAACATATAGTGGAGGTTAATAAGGCCAAAAAGCAAAAGGAAAAAGACCTAACATATGATTTCAAATCAAAGGATGCAGAACACATCTTTACAGAGGAGCACCAACTATCGACGGAGGAAATCACGATTTTACGAACCGTATCTACATCATGGAAATTGGATGTTGCAGAAAGCCTCGAGATCAACAAACAACGTAATTCAACTTTACACAACAGGGATCAAGGAAACGGACACACATGGCTTTTCAAGTTACTATCTAGGACACATCAACGAGTAAGCAGCGGAGTTCCTGTTCTACAGGAAATTAAATTTAAGTTTACCTAGTTTCTAAGTGAAAATGTACCTGTGTTTATATATTTTCGGTAAATGTGATGTTTTTTTCAGTCGAGTATTAGTAAAAGACACTGAAGAAGTCTGCACATTGTAGACGAAATACGCGTATCTGTCTAGGATAAGAAAATAAGGCTGTGGAATTAAATGGAAATTACTAATCCTACTCTCTCTCTCAAATGTCAATAATAAATACTGCAAGCTGCAGAAGAAACAGTTATATCTTGTATATATGTACTCAGATCTCTGTCATGGTGGTTACTCTTGGTAACTCCATGAGTAACCAGCTTCGTAAATCAATCTATTTTGTTTTAATCGCTGAGAGAAAAATATCGATCTATGATGTACCAAGAGCCTTAGGGAATATCCACAATATTCAGATAAGTTTCACAAACTGCATATTATGAACTTAATAAAAAAATTAAAGCTTGATGAAGTTCAGAAAACTTCATGACAGTTGCATCAACTTTATGAACTTATATAAATCATCTGGGTTGTTTAAAGATCTATTTAAAAATTGAGAGCATTGGGAAAGCTTTGAGAAATGCTGGGTAGCTCCATGATCATCCGAACATTTTTGGTAAAATTTGGGAAATTCCTTAAACTTCAGATATTTTTTGAAAAGTTCAGGGCCGATCGATTAAGATGCTCCATGAACAATGTCCAGAAAACTTCAAATGAGTGTCATGTCAACACAAAAAGACTGCTTTTCACCACATGGTTTACAGGATGCAAACTCTTCCTCCTCAGCCCAATCAAAGGAAATAGCTCACATTTTCAAAATCGCTAGACTTAACAGGTATCAAGAAAAAAAATCAGCCAGTAATCGATAAAATAACTGTAGAATCTTACCTTACTAGGACTACAAAATGGTGAGTTGACAACTGGAAGGAGCGGAATACCTAGCCCTGGTCCTCACAAGTTCCTACTTCACGCCTCCTCGAGTCATATGATAACAAAAGACTACCAGCTGAAACATGGACACAGCTGGGTGGCGTAGCCTGGGCAATGTTGCCAGTCCGGCAATAGCAAAGTGAAGAGGTGCGACGCGAACACTGGCGTGGTAACCATAGTACGGTGATAGAGGAAATGCTTCACCAAACCCGAGTGTCTGTTCACCATGGAGGTGCGGCTCAAAACGGTGTCTGTTCTCCATGTTAGGAGCGGCTGATCACCGCCCTAGTGCCAGCGTGGGACTCTAAACAGAGCTGTGCACGATGGTCCCCCGGCCCAACAAGCCGCCCTGGAAAAAAAAAACAAAGTTGCAAATACCGAAGAAAGAAATACGGATCGGAACAATCGGCACAGACCTACGCGACGAAATAAGGACTACGATTGGAAACTCGGAACATGGTACTGCAAATCGCTCGGCTTCCCGGGTTGCGATAGGTTAATCTATGACGAACTTCAACCACGCAACTTCGAAGTCGTAGCACTGCAGGAACTTTGCTGGACGGGACAAAAGGTATGGAAAAGCGGGCATCGAGCGGCTAATTTCTACCAGAGCTGTGGCACCACCAACGAGCTGGAAACCGGCTTTGTAGTGCTGGGTAAGATGCACCAACGCGTGATTGGTTGGCAGCCGATCAACGCGATGATGTGCAAGTTGAGGATTAAAGGTCGTTTCTTCAACTACAGCATCATCAACGTGCACTGCCCACACGAAGGGAGACCCGACGACGAGAAAGAAGCGTTCTATGCGCAGCTGGAGCGGGTGTACGACGGCTGTTCGCAACGGGACGTCAAAATCGTCATCGGCGACATGAACGCTCAAGTAGGACGGGAGGCAATGTATAGACCGGCAATCGGGCTAAACATCCTGCATGCCGTATCGAACGACAACGGCCAACGATGCGTGAACTTTGCAGCCTCCCGGGGTATGGTAGTTCGAAGTACCTTTTTCCCCCGAAAAGATATCCACAAAGCCACCTGAAGATCACCTGACCAACACACAGAAAACCAAATCGATCATGTTCTAATCGACGGGCAATTCTTCTCCGACATTATCAACGTCCGCACGTACCGCAGTGCGAACATAGATTCGGACTACTACCTAGTTGCAGTATGCATGCGCTCATAACTCTCGACGGTGCATAACACACGTCGAAGTCGAACTCCGCGACCCAACATTGAGGAACGGAAGAGCAGCTTGGCGCAGCTTCTCTTGAAGATGGCTGGAGGGACATCCGTTCCGCCATAGGTAGTACTGCTGCAGCGGCACTGGGTACTGCAAGAAATGACTGGTTTGACGGCGAATGCAAGCTGTTAGTATAGGAGAAGAATGCAGCACGGGCGAGAATGCTGCAACACCGCACGAGATTGAATGTGGAGCGATACAGACAAGCGCGAAACAGACAAAACTTCTGTTTTCCAAAGGAAGAAGCCTCAGCAGGAAGACCGAGATCGCGAGGCGATGTAAAATCTGTACCGCGTAAACGACACACGGAAGTTCTACGAGAAGCTAAATAGTTCGCGCAAAGGCTACGTGCCGCAAGCCGATATGTGCAAGGACTTGGACGACAACCTTCTCACGAACGAGTGTGAGGTGATTGAGAGGTGGAAGCAGTACTATGACGAGCACCTCAACGGTGAAGCAGCAGAAAACGAAGGTGGCACGGCAACAGACCTTGGAGCACGCGCAGAAGACGACAGGCTACCGGCCCCTGATCTTAAGAAGTTGAGGAGGAGATCGGTCGGCTGAAGAACAACAAAGCAACTGGTGTAGATCAACTACCAAGTGAGCTATTAAAATACGGTGGTGAAGCACTGGCTAGCGCGCTGCACTGGGTAATTACCAAGATTTGAGAGGAGGAAATATTACCGGAGGAGTGGATGGAAGGTGTCGTATGCCCAATCTACAAAAAGGGCAACAAGTTGGATTGCTGCAACTACCGCGCGATCACACTGCAGAGCGCCGCCTACAAGGTACTCTCCCAAATTCTATGCCGCCGTCTGTCACCATATGCAAGAGAGTTCGTGGGGCAATACCAGGCGGGATTCATGGGTGCCCGCGCTACCACGGACCAAATTTTCGCGATTCGGCAGGTTCTGCAGAAATGCCGCGAATACAACGTGCCCACACATCATTTGTTCATCGATTTCAAATCCGCATACGATATAATAGATCGAGATCAGCTATGGCAGATTATGCATGAGTACGGGCTTCCGGATAAACTGACGCGATTGGTCAAGGCGACGATGGATCGAGTGATGTGCGTTGTTCGAGTATCGGGGACACTCTCGAGTCCCTTTGAATCTCGAAGGTGGTTACGGCAGGGTGATGGACTTTCGTGTCTGCTGTTCAACATCGCGTTAGAAGGTGTGATCAGAAGAGCTGGGATAGACACGAGTGGCACGATCTTCAGGAAGTCCATCCAGCTCCTTGGCTTCGCCGATGACATTGACATTATGGCACGGAACTTTGAGATGATGGCGGAAACGTACATCAGACTGAAGGCTGAAGCTAGACGGATTGGACTTGCCATCAACGCATCAAAGACAAAATACATGAAAGGAAAAGGTTCTAGGGAAGACAATGTTAGCCTCCCACCCCGAGTTCAGATTGACGGTGACGAAATCGAGGTGGTCGATGAGTTCGTGTACTTGGGCTCACTGGTGAACGCCGAAAATGATACCAGCAGAGAAATTCAAAGACGCATTTTGGCAGAGAATCGTGCCTACTTTGGACTCCGGAGGACGCTCCGGTCATATAAAATTCACCGCCGCACGAAATTGACTTTCTACAAAACGCTGATTAGACCGCTGGTCCTCTACGGCCACAAGACCTGGAATATGCTCGTGGAGGACCAACGCGCCCTTGGTGTTTTTGAACGGAAGGTGTTACGTACCATTTATGGTGGAGTGCAGATGGATGACGGAACGTGGAGGAGGCGAATGAACCAAGGATTGCAGTAGCTGCTGGGAGAACCACCCATCGTCCACATTGCAAAAATAAGTTGACTTCGGTGGGCTGGACACGTCGTATGAATGCCGCACGACGACCCAGTGAAAATGGTTCTAGAAAGCGACCCAGCATGAACAAGAAGAAGAGGCGTGCAGCGGGCAAGGTGGATCGACCAAGTAGAATGTGACCTGCGGACCCTTCGCAGACTACGAGGCTGGTGAACTGTGGCCATGGATCGAGTAGAGTGGAGACGACTTCTTCGGACAGTAGAGGACAACAAGGCCTTAGCCTGATTGGTAAGGTAAGGTAAGAATCCTACCTCTATAATATGGGATCTGATATTTTAATAACAAGCACGTTCCTTTTATGTTTGGTCTATTTCCGCAAAACTTGTATTTCACAACCAACCACTTGTACCCTTCAATCCTCAATTCCCCTAGCTAGATGAAACTGCTACCTACAACCCCGCATTCTATTTCTCTCTCTACATTTTGCTTGCTCCCTCAAAGGCTATCCAAGCTTCTGAACACTCTATCCTAAACTCTACACTACCTAAAGCTACAACAAATTTAAACAGCACTCAACCTGTAAAATTTCTACCTTGTTCAACTTTTATTCCTCTTCGATCCTTGTTTCGACCCTAGCCGAGGTAATCCTTATTGGATATCGATTTGGGAAATTCCTCTTCGATCCTTCAGATTCTATTAGTAATCTGCTTGAAAGTCGATTTGGATAAATCATCTACTGCCGCCATGGCGCCTAAGCGCAAAAGAAAAGGGCAAACTCTTGATACCCCCTTCTGATGAAATCAATTTGAGCAATCAATTTGATTTGCTCACGGATGATGAGAATGGTCCATCATCCAGGAAAAATTCTAATAAACTTTCCCGGCTTAAAGCCAAGAAGGAAAAGATTCCCCCTATTGTGATAACCACTTCCGATATCCATGCTCTTCGCATGGAACTTTTGAACTTCGTGAAAGTTAAGTTTTCAATACAAATTGGATGTCGGGGTGAATGCCGTGTATTGGCTGAAACCTTGGACGGATTTAAATGTCTTCTCACGTATCTTACTGAGAAGCAGCACAATTTGTTTACTGACGACACCACAACTGAAGGTTGTCATGAAAGAACTGGCCAGTGGTAAATCCCTGGATGAGATCGAAGATGAACTGGCAAAATGACTTGGAGTTGTGGCACTCCAAGTAATCAAAATGAAAATGAAATCCCGTCCTGGCGATTCCTGCAAAGGGATTTCTAATGATTTTTATTTAGTTCACTTCAAGTCTAGTGAACTAAACAACCTTAAGGCCTTGGAAAAAGCAAGCCTTATGCTCCATGTCCGATTGAATTTGGAACACTTCATGAAGACTGGAGGAAATTTCAAAAACCTCACCTAGTGCCGTAAGTGCCAGGGATGGGGTCACGGAACAAAAAATTGCTACATGCCAGCTAAATGTTTGAATTGTGCACGCAAAGGACGACTGTCATGTGAAGGAAGATCCTAAGAAATGTTCAAATTGTGGTAAAAACCATAAATCCCATTTTTGGGAATATAAGACTCGGAAAGTAATAATACAATCTCGTCTTAACCGTCAGGTAGGAAACGCTCCACGTTTCCCAACAGGTACAAAATACTCTGATGTTAACAACGGTCAGCGAAGAACAAATGCTACATTCGTACCCGTAGGTACAAATATCACCGCTGCTTCAAATTTTTCTATCTATAACCTAGGTGCACTTTGACAACTTTTACACCAGTAACTGAGGGTTTAAAACGGGTCGCGGTAAATTTCGACAAAAACAGTACCAAACATATTGAAAGAATTACGTCTTGGTATTTTCAGCGTTTTTTGTTATTAAATAGTGTAAAATGAAAATATGTTTAACGTGTTAACAAAAGAGAACTTCGTGACAGTGAGCAGCATTATGATTGCCATCAGCATTGTTATTTCGTAACATTTTTTTTATTTCAATGGTTATTTCGATTATCGTTTCCTGCTAATCGTACCTGTATCGAAAGATGATTCCTTTGGTGTCGAGATAGAAACTGTGAACTCTATTTGCATTATTTTCTAGAAAATAATCATTTTATGACATACGATTTACAACCTCCATTAAAATCATAGTTTGCTATGAAATAATCAACTATGCCATCATGTTTCCAAGCTTCATTGCATGCCCTACGCCAAGCCTACTGATCCAAATACCTCAGCCCACTATCAGATAAGCCATTATTCTCCGCTTGGGTGACGCAAAAATTTACTCCCCCAATAAGTCGATCGAAAAATGGTATTTTCCGGTAAAGTTTTTCACCTCTCGGTCCTCCTCCTCCCCAACCGAAAAACTCCAAATCGGTTCGATAAAATCAAATGTTCCGAAACGAACCGAAAGTAAGCTTAAGCCACCCAGGGCTGGAAAGTGCCCCCCAACTCTTGATGGCGTGGGTGCGTCTCTTAACTGTCTTTTTTCTGCTTGTATCTCCTTGACGTTGGTTGTCGGAGGAATATTTATCGATTCTGCCGCTTTAATGGACAGTTTTTCGATTATTTCTAATCCTCGGTGTACGAAATATTTGCTTTTGCTTTTTGTTACTCTGTTATTTTTCTAGTCCAGAGGAGAGCGACAATCGTTATCGGAAACAATTTCTCCTCGATCCCTGCTGCTGCCCAGCTTCCGCAGCCCCCGTCCCACTTGTTTCGAAAACTTTGACCGACCGGATCCCCGAAGAGGTTGAAATGCCTCCCAGCCATAAATTGAGTCTCGGAGAGCTATTTTCGATTCCATCCGCCCCCGTCCTAGTCTTGTTTCACATTAAAAATTGTGTATATACCACAAGGAAAAAGGTTACCTCCGAAAGTTATTGTCCCTTCAATTTGCGGGCTAGAAGAGTGACTCGTCGAAGCGATTATTTTCCGAACCCGAAGGATCAGTTGGCAATTTGTGGTGGGGATAGGAAAGGTGGGGCATAAATTCCAACTCGGAAAAAGAGAGACGGGCTTTTGTCTGTGTGTGTGTGTGTGTGTTTCGGACTCGGGCAGGATTTGGCCACAAAAGGACAACCACTCGAAATGCAAATTATCAAAATTCAGATTAGCCCCCAGCTCAGTCAGTAGCCGTCGGTGTGAGTTGGATTTCTCTTTTTGGCAAAGGTAGGATTCTCGAAGCGAGTTTAATGGCCTCTTATTTCGTTTTGATTTCTCATCGTTATGCCATTTGGATTGGTTGAGCAACGTTTTGATGGCCGCTTTAGTGGTCAAATTGAGGTTTTCTACACAAGCTAGAGTAGTTCGTAGATTGGTCGTTTGATAAGTGTTTTTACTGGCTTGCTATCTTTCAAATTGTTACAACAAGCAGACCTTGGAGTTGATAATTTTGACGTAGACTACGTCTTCCGGGAAGGTACTGGGGGTAAATCAAAAAATCTAAAATTGCGACCGTCACGAAAAGGTGTAAGGTTTTGAACGCTTATAACTTTTTCATTTATAGATGAAATTTAAATTCAAATACACCAATCGATAGGAAATAACTCTCAATATTTGCCACAATAATAAGAATAGAAATTAAAAACTCATCAGCTGCATGAGAGATGTGGATTCATGTTTATCAGAATCAGAAGATTAGCTATCAGCCACTCGATAGGAAAACGATATAGTGATTCTCAGAATTTCGTAAAAATTTGTAGTTTTGTTCCTTATCACACTATCGACCCTGAGAAGTTGACATCAGACGTATTCAAAAGTTAATCGATAAACCTGAAAAATCGTACGAACTTGAACTTGAACGTGACCAAAGTTAGTCAATTTGTTCGATCCAAGCCAGCAAAAACACAAGTATTCAATCAAGTTTTTCAAAATCAAACTAATCAGTATTCAGACGAGAAAGCTTCTAGCCCCCTGTTCCTCGTGTTGACTTTCAATTCTAGTGGGCCTACAAAAACGGATGTTTGTCATTAGTCCGAGAAATAAAAATCAAATAGAACCTCGTTGAAAGCAAAACAGACATTTTCGATACAAAAAGGTAACAATCCCGCTTGCCAAGAGTAACCCTTGAAATAGAATAGAAAACAAACATTAACCCACTCTCAGATCCCGCCGCTATTCCTCCTGGCCAAATCAAAGGTCCCTTTGTTGGATTTTTGTTCTGGAAATATTTACCAATTCAACGAAAGGACAACTGGAAGGGTCGAGCGAGTGAGCGAGCGAACGCAAATATTGACCCCCTTTGCTCGCAACAAGAGGATCAATCATGCCTCGAGGGTACCCTTCCGCGTTGGTGTTCCGAAAGTCGGAATTGACTTTGATTATTTGAGAAATGACAGCGATTTAACCTAACGCGTGTACTGCCACTTTTCCATATCTTAATCAAGTTAACAAATTTTCTAATTAATCCTACTTCCACCTCCGTTCCTGTTGTTCCGGCGCAGTTGGGTTGTGCCAGCTCCCTTTCCACTCCGCAAAAGGACACTGTCAGGATGTGTGATCGACGTTCGTGTCGGTGCGAGAGTGAGTGTTTAAAATATTACTGTCATTAGTTTGTGTCAAAGGATGGGAAGAAAAACGCACTAGCTGGTTGGTTGGTTGGATGGTTGGTATGTGCTCCTCGAAAGGGTGTCACAAAATGGAAGGGTGACATAAACTGCCAATCACGGTGCTAATAATTAGTTGGATAAACGAAAAACGACGACAACTAATTGGAGTTGCGTTTTGATTAAATGGATTTAAAAGGCGGAAGGCACTCGATTGTTTGGTGTCGTGGAATTCTTCCAAAGTTCCTTAGATCCGATTTCGTGTTTATCTGAGTATAATGTAATCTCTGTCAGACACATCATCATCATCATCATCACGGCAGGCACTCAGTTTTCTATCCATTTCCGTTCTATTCATCGGTTCACCTCCGTGTCCTTTTAATAAATGTACTCTCGAGTCATCCCATCACCATTCCCCTGTATTCCAATGCCAAGGTAGTGATGCTTTCGTTTTTTTCCCTCGAACCTTGAATCCCAGCCTGGCCAGACACGGGACAGGATGATTAATGAGAGAACATCTATCTATTGCGTAGAAATGTATCCCTCCTGGAATTACCAGCGTCGCCAGACGATAACAGAGTCACCTCGTCGGGAGGGTCAGTCTATTCAAATGACAGTACACCCTCGGCCAAACTGATATTAAACCATGACAAGAACTTTTCGAAAGATTTTGGGAAACTTTCACTTTTGCCTACATTCAGGATGTGATTAGCTGTCATTCTCCTGTGGAGGAAAAAGCCAAAAATGAATGCATGGATTCCTGGCGTCAAAACTTTCCTGTACAACGATAAGCACTATCCAATCCTAGGTAGGTACGGACAAAAAGTGAAATCTAATTTATACGTGCGCATTTATGATAATGATCATGATGTATTAGTCACTTTTACCCTTCTCACCACGTGCTTTGAATGGGTCTGTCGTCGTCGCCGTCTGGTATCCGGTCTGCCTTCGGTAGTACGGATTGTCAGCTGCGATTATCGTGATACACTGTCATTCATCCGTCTATTTGCTTATTCATTGAGTTCCCTCCAAGAAAAAGAGGTTCCCAACTTTATGGCGGATAGGATTCCCTGCAGACGATACGACGCTCCTCGGTGCTGCTTCTACTGCCGCTGTGACTGAGTGATAATGATCGGTACGATGATGATGGGAAATCGGAGTGTCAAGCAAATGATGCTACACGTCTATGATAGTAGACTTGAGCAGGGTACCTTTGCGATGTAGAAACGGTGACGGAAGATGATGGGAGATATCAAATAGTTCTTCTAGGAGAAGGGAGTTAATATCAGGAATCCAGAAGATCCAACAATAACAATGCTTCTGTTTTACGCGTGATTGTCCCGTGATAATCGCAAACGTTGAGTTATTTTATTCTGTTTTTAATCATCTGATTAATGATTTAAAAAATACAACAATGAGGGATTGCACCATAGTACGAAAAAATCAACATCAATTTTCATTATTAAAAGTGAGATGATGGATGGAGGACAAAGCAAACTTCAGCTAATAAACAGATAACATTAAATCACAAAGGGATTAAGTTCTAATTTAAGACATTTGAAACCTAGGGGAAACTGGACACATTTGATGTAGTTGATTTTTCGCTAAATCTAGAAAATATTTTTTCGTCCAGACGTCGTATTACCATAGAGGTAACTCTAAGACCAGAAGGTCCCGAAGAAACGAACTCAACTTTTTGGCTTAGCTCTGGTACTATCTTCGGTCCCAAGCTAATCGATTCACCCCTCGAAACATAGGAAAATCCGAGGGAAAATCCACAAACTCCTCATTTTATCTGTCAAACTTTCATAGCGAATCAAAACAAACATTGTGTAGTACTAGAAGTTTGACTAGAATGGGATACGTTAATCGATTTGCTTCGGACCAATAGGCTAGTCAAGTAGTGAGCCAATTTTGGATCGTTAGTTTCCACCGGTTGGTATTACGTCGTCACTATTAAGAATTGATGAAGTAATCGGTTATGATACACTTGTCATTCTTGTCTTTATGGCAAGGAACTGAATATAATTGTACGGTCCTGCTATGTATACACTTCGAAGAGTGAGAATACCTTACAAAGGAATCCCAAGGAATCCCTTTTCAATACAAAATTGGATTCCTTGGGATATTGACCATATGACCATGCTTCAGAACCTTAAAGGCTGACTAAAAGTTAATTGGTACGCATAAAAAGATCTGTAATTCGCGATTCAATAAGTTTCAAAAGTCCATTAATGGTTGCTTTACAGTACTTTTATTAAAACTTCAAAGTTACAGCCTCAGATGGTTACATTTTTCCAGTTCGAACGAAATCTCGAACATTCCTCTTGATGCACAGTGTAAACGGACACGAAATCAGCTCATTTCTTCCATTTTGCCCTCATTTGCTGCATGTCCTTGACTGCCCCGCCGCTTCGTCGAAGTCGCTGCTTTGAAATTGCCCAGTATTTTTCGATTGGTCGAACCACCTTGGAGTAGTGACAGCAGGCCAAATCGGGCCAAAAAAATGACTTTGCCCTAGGGGTATCCCACTCTAAACTTTGTATTTTCCCTCATATACAAATAAAGTTCTAAATGATATCTAAGATACCTGAAAATACCTAAAAAATACTTAAGAAATATCTAGCGTTAGTTTATTTGCTTGGTTGCTATACCGATTTAATTTGTTTTTTTATCCAATGTCAGAAGGTTTGTGTTATGGAATTAGCATTAATTTTATTGAGAGAGTGAGCAGAGCAGCTGTATGTCACGAACCGTTTCCGGTGTAATCTGTTCGATTGTAACCAGAAAGAGTTAATTTTGATCTGAAAGACATGGGGACCTTTTGTTGGTTGCTCATTCGGTTTGATTTCTATCATTTGTATTCCTTATATCCATGTGAGTATTGTGTTATAATAGGGAATATATTTGTACTTTCCGTCCGCTAGGTTCTTGCCCGTCAAACGATAACTACGGGGAGTAGCCTAAGCAAAATCGGAAGTGGTAAAACCTTTCACACCATACTATGGTGTGGACCCGGATCTCGTAGCTTCTCACCTTTTAAATGTAGAACATGTTTATTCCAGAAGATAAAAAATCTTCAAGGCTGGATACCATCGAAGCAAGATATCTTCTTAGAACCAAAGGTGGAGCGTGTTTGAAACATTTTTAGTTTTCAGCACAGCTCTCTTTTTAACTTTCCAGGAGGATATGGATAACATAACATAACGATTACATGAAACAATTATGGGAATGATTAAAATAGTCGGATTTAACTTTAAGGATTTCCTATGTAGAATCGAAACAAGCAAATTGTAATAGGTATTAGAATTTTAATAGAACATTCGCTTGGTCATCTTGGTTTCTTTAGGAATATTATGTGACATGATTTTTTCGGCATCTTGAGCTTGCTTTTAGTTCCTCAACTGTATTGCAAAAAAAAAAACTACTTAGTCAGATGATTTGCTGCTAGGAAGGTAGGGGTAGTATCCATTTGTGGAAATAAATATTCATCAGTAGGATCTTTGTCCACCGAAGGGCTTTATGTAAGCCAATGAACAATCTGTGTTCTCTCGATCATTAGACACCTCATAGTTTATACTCGGGTGCATCTCATGCCAACGATTGAAAATCATCGTTTTTTGTAGCTACGTCGATTTTGACCTTTGCATTTTAACATTTTGAATGGCTGAAAAATAGAAATTATTAATACTATTTCATGGACATAATTCAAATATCCACCCATTAACAAGAGTTTTCAAATGAATTTGAATAAATACACGACGAACTACTCGATATAACAAAACAAATCAACAACAAACCTCTACACTAGCAACACGTCATAAAAACAAGTGTTACTACGATGAAAATATAATCTTAGTTAAAATATTTAAAAATACTTACGATACTTACGAGGAATTTAAAAATATTTAATTGATATTAGGTCTAAAGTTTAGAGTGAGATGCCCCTAGACTTTGCCCCTATGCTTGCGAATAAACGGCGAAACACGTTTTTTCAGAAATTCTTCGATGCAAACTTGGGAGGTCACCATCGAGGATGTGACGAATGGTTCCATTTGCAGGCCACAACTGCAAATCGCTTGCCAAATCATGACCTTCTTTGCGAACTTGAATCTTCCCGGCACATTCCCACGTCCAGTCGCGATGTAAAACCTTTGACCGGGAAGCTGCTTAAAATCGAGTTTGACGTGTGTTTCGTCATCGGTCAAAGTGCAGCCCTTGTGTTTCGTCAAAACACGGTCGGACAAGATCCTCGCACGCTTTTTGGCCACGGAACTCTGCTTCATGTGCCGGTTCGGATGTTTACTGACTTTGTACGACTTGTATCCTACCCTGGCAAGGATGTTCCGCACCGTTTGAAAGTTGGCGTTGTACTTTCTGGCCACATCTCGGATCGAAAGACCGGGGTTGGCTTTAACGCACCTCAACACCTTGCTGCGTAGCTGACGATCCCTGGATCCAGTTTTTTCATAAGTCCGCTGATTGCTTTCCACACTCAGGGTTTCCTTGTAGGTTTTGAGCACTCGACAAACTGTTGTTTTCGGAATCTTCAGTACTTTAGCCAGCTTGGAACCGGACCACTCTGGATTTTCCAGGTGTTTGTGCACAATATTTTTTCTTCGTTCGAGTTCCATTTGATGCTATTTCTGAACGCAATCGACTACTTTGATCAAACTGTGACCAGTTGTTCTCTATAGAAGTGTAAACAAACCACTGTCAAATATTTTCGATTCCCAACACTAGAGGCGTGCTAGCGGCGCGCGAGGGGTGTACCAATTTACTTTTAGTCAGCCTTTAGTCTGAACCAGTAGAAAATAACGAATCAAACATTGTAAATCTAACCCATCTTTTCCTTGTGTCATGATCATTTTCGGTGGAAAGCGACACGAGTCCCCTACCATCAATGATTAGTTAAAACTAGGGTTCAGTACAAGATCATACAGATCAGTGATTAACGGCCCTAAAAACGTATTTTTTTTATATTTTGGGGAACAATTCTATGTCAAATGAGCAAACGACTTATTCATCAAATTTGAAAAAAATAATGTAAAGCTTTTCCTCCAGGAACTTTTTTATTTGAAATTGTTACATCTTGAATAAACATTCATAAATTGTCTTGCGGTATAAGGTCATCGCAGAAAAAAAAATAAAAATGTAAGAGGTTGTATCCAAGACACGACACGAAACGACCTTAGTAATTATGAGATCTAAATAACACATGATTATAAGTGAATCTAACTCTTTTGATATTTCTTTAACGTTTTGGGAATCTAAGGAAGTAATGTCGTTCAAGTAGTCGGTCAAATTCACAAGGCTTGGAGGCGAACCAGCCCAAGGCTGAAAGCCTCCCTAATAAAAATAAATAATAATAATAATAATAATTCACAAGGCTTACATGGTATTTTTCGTTGATTTTTACTTGGTCACTATTATTGTCAACCAGGTGATTTATTGAATTGTTTGTAGCATTAAGGTCATCTGAAGCAGGAGATCCTGTCATCCATTTCCATGCTTTGCCTAAAGCGTTCCATCTTCTGACTCTATTGATTTTTAAAGGTTTAACCTGTGCTAGGTTGTTTTTAACAGTTTTGATTTTATGTGCAAGAAAGGGGTTTGTATATTTTTTAAATTAACAATTTCTCTCAGATAGGCCACAGTGGTTTGGATAGATGTAACGTTAGCGGTTTGTCTAATTTTTGTGTAACCTTCTAATATTCTTTCGTCTCTTAATTTTACAACTGCTATGGGGTTTTTCATCAAGGTTGTGGATCTGGAGGGATGCAAGGATGAAAATGATTGGAGTGGCATTAGAGGAAGGTTGCGGGATTTACCAGAACTTTTCTAATTTTGGGTTCGTATATTTAAATTCTTAATGTTTGATTTATGTAATTTGCTATTTTCTTCGTTTCTAAATGTAACTTCATTGCTGTTTTGTACAAATGCCTTTTAAATTAAATGATTACGGTTAGGTTTAATAATTTTGTCTTTACCATAAAGTTTCTGCACTGTTACTAATATTGGTGCAGGCTGCCTATTTTGGTTATTTTTTGATAATTGCTTTAATTTGGTTTCTTTGAGTCTTACTACAGTGGTAGACATTCGTTTAGCCGAGACCCAGTTTTTCTATTTATATCGAAAGTAATACATAATGAATGCTTGGATTTGGTCTTGTACGATAGATTTCATTTATTTCTAACAAATTCATTAATAAAACTTAAAATTACGTTACGTTTGAATAACAAAATTGAAAAAAATATCGGTACACGGATAGACATTTGTTTAGCCGAATTGTTAAATTTCACCATGAAGATGACTTTTGAAAAAGAATTTCGAAAAAAAATCGATAGTTAATGCTTAGTATGGCCGCCATCGTTACGAATCACTTCAAAAATACGGTTTGGCATCGAATCAGACAGCTTTTGCAGTGTTGCCATGTCGATTTTGGCCCAACAATCCTGAACTGCTGTTTTAAGACTGGAAATGCTGTCAAACTGACGTCCGTTTGCGTAAACCATTCCAGCCAAAATTCCCCATAGGTTTTCTATGGGATTACAATCAGGACTGCAAGCTGGCCAGTCCAGCAGTGGAATGTTTTTTTCATCAAACCAAGCCTTGGACTGTTTGGAGACGTGGATAGATGCATTGTCCTGCTGAAAAACGATGTCCTCATTTGCGTCGTTTTCAATATGACCGATCAAAACGTCATCCAGTAGCTCCAGGTACATTTCGGAATTCATCCGGGTTGAGATGAAACAAATCGGAAGCTTTGCATGGTAGGAAAAGCCAGCCCATACCATCAAACTTCCACCACCAAAGTTTCGCTTCGATCTAACGACGCTGGTTTGATTAAAATCGTGCCAGTAGCAACTATAACAATCAGGCCCGTCTAAATTAAACTTTTTCTCGTCAGAAAACACAACACTACGCCATTCCGTCTTCCACTCCATGTACTTCCGGGCGAACTTCAGCCGATTCTGCTTATGATTCATTCAGAATCCGCGCAATTTGTCGGGAAGGTGCATCAGTTGAGATGATGTTATTGGAATCATCATCTTCAGAATTAATTTAAACGCGACTCAGAGTGTCTGCCACCACATTTAACTTTCCGGGTTTAAACATGATCTCATAGTCATGTTCCTCTATAAAATTCTTCCAATTAATAAGATTCCTTTTCGAAGTCTTCGGAGGAAGATTACAATTGAGGGGTTGGTGGTATATGAAAATTTTTACTTTCTGTCCATAAAGATAACCTCTGAATACTTTTAGGGCCCATACAATTGCAAGGAGTTCCTTTTATGTAGCGCTACATGATTCTTCCATCTTATTCAATGTTCTCGATGCAAAATGTATAGGTCTATCTGTTCCGGGATTCCCTTGGCTTAAAACGGCACCTATTGCATTATCAGATGCGTCGGTGGTTAAACAAAAAGGCTTTGAAAAATCCGGGTATGTCAGAATATCATTACCGGTCAATATCTGTTTCATGTTTTCAAAGCATTGTTTATCGTCGTGATTGAAGTTTATTTTCCTACTGCTCTTTGATTCTCCCTCCCCTCTTAAGAGTTTAGTTAGGGGTTTGGCTATTTTTGCGAAATCCTTAACAAACCTGCGATAGTACCCCATCATTTCTAAAAATCCTCTAGGTTGTTTCAGATTTTTAGGTTCAGGATATTTTTTGATGATTTTTATATTTTCCCTCGTCAGTACTTATTAGACTGATGCAAAATTTGAAATTTTCGCTCCACAGTGCTCAAACGGTTTCAAATTAGGTCCTGAATAGCCTCTCAAAATTTGAACTAATTTGGTAAGAAACTGACTTGACACAAACTATTCGAAGTTTATATGGAAATTACTATGGGAAAACCAAACTTTTTGCTCATTGTCTTCTACCCATTTTCCATATTGCTTTTTCGAAAATTTCTATAATTATTCTTACGGGAAATTTTTTAAGCTACAACTTTGCGGAATATCGTTTTACAGCCAAATGTGAAATTAAATTGTTATTAATTGTTTAAGAGATTTATAATCTTAATGCATGATCAAGCAGCTGTTCTGTGGGCGGGCAATACTGTATTCTGCAGTGTGACATAGTAGCCATGATATTTGTAATCTATTCTTCGCACCAGAAACACCAATGCTGCCTGCTGAACAGTTGAATGAACATAATCATCAGACATCAATGACTTAAATCATTAATAACTTTTGTTCCTTACATTTGATTGAAAAGTGGTTTTCAACAAAGTTCTAACTGAGAAAATTACTGTTATCATTTTTAAAAGCATAGTGATGTGGTGAATTGTTAGATAGATATGAACAAAACCATAAGTTTTTCCATAGTAATTCCCATATAAACTTGAAATTGATTGTGCCAAGTCAGTTTCTTACAAAAGTAGTTCAAATTTTGGGAGGCTAAGCAGGACCAAATTTGGAACCGTTTAAGCACTGTGGAGCGAAAATTTCAAATTTTGCATCAGTCTAGTAATTATATAGCCCAAAAATTCTACTGATTTATGCAGAAACTCCGATTTATCTGACTGAACCTTGAGGTTGGCATTGTTCAATGTTTCCAAGACAAATTTGCAAGGTGTTCCTTAAGTGTTCTTCCTACAACGATCACATCATCTATGTAAACGTAGCAGCGTTTTCCAATATGATGCCTCAACACATCATCTATAGACCTCTGAAAATGGCGGGTGCATTTTTCAAGCCAAATGACATACGAAGAAATACCTACTTGCCGTAATTGACTGAAAAAGCAGTTTTCTCTATGTCTGCTTCCTTCATCTGGTGGAAACCAGATGCATGGTCAAGGGTGGTGAAGTATCTATTGCCCCCTAATTGATCGATTGTGTTTGCGATTTCAGGCATGGGGTATTTGTCCGCAATAGTCTTGTCGTTCATCTTTCTATCACAAGTTGAAATTTTTTCTCGCCAGAGGCGTCCATATTTTTAGGAACAATCCATACAGGTGAGTTCCAAGCTGATCAAGCTGGTCTTATTATACCATCAATGCGACGTTTTCCTATTAGTTTATCAACCTCAGATTTATACGAAATTGGATATGGATATGATTTTTGGTAGATTGGGAAATCGTCTGTTGTTCGAATTTCACATTCAACATTCGAAGTGCTTGTTAATTTTTGCTTGGGGCCATGAAATACTTCTTTCACATTTTCCATAATTGGGATCAGTGAGTTATGTTCAATTTCGTTTAGATGTGAAATTCAAATTTTCTCCAAGATGTTCAGCGTAGTTGTTTTGTTAACTTGCCGTGATGTAGGTACGGGGTTGTAGAACATTAAAGGAATAATTTTTCTTTTGCCTGAATCACATTTAAATTCAAGCGATCTGTTGGCGCTTATTATATTGAACTTATCTCCAAAAAGAACTCCGTGCCGATTATTCCATCGAAAAAGGGGTGGAAATCGATAACTAAGAAGTTAAAACTTTTTTGCAGCAGCGGTTGAAACGTTTTTAATTTAAGGCACTCTTTTATTTTCTCACTGCCGGTGACTCCTTTTATATTTTGTTCACGGATAGTGTTTATTGGAATACCTAATGAATAGGCCCACTTTTTGGATATGATATTTGCGTTATTATTATTGTTTAACTTTATTAGGGAGGCTTTCAGCCTTGGGCTGGTTCGCCTCCAATATATTTACGTTGGCTCCACAGTCGATGAGCATTTTAATGACTCATTTTGGTGTAGGCACTTCAATATACGGTAAAGTTTTAATTTCTGGTTCTGCTAGATCCATTTCGTGACCCAAAATTGGTTTATTTAACATGAGTGGCGGTTTGCTTATCGGTAGTTTCGTTAGAGTTTTCATCGTTCAAAACTTAATTTTCAAGTGCTTCCAAACATTCCTCGTCGTTGAAAAATTATTTGCTTAATTCGACTTGCTCAGCATACCACCTTTCGTATTCTTGCGGATCTGGACACTCTTCCAGAGTGTTAGCCATTCGTTTGACGGATGGGTCGTGGGCGCACATTGAATCACTTGCTTGCCTACGCTGTGCAATTTGTCGATTACCACGTGATGGGTACGAATGGTGCTCGTGTCCATCGGTTCAGGCCGTGTTTGTGGCTGAATAAAAGTTCTTCTGGGTGCTAGTACGTTAGGTTGTGACTGGGACTGGAAATTGTGGAAAGGTATGTTCCGTGGGGGGGGGGGGGGGGGTGCTATCGAAGGCCTTCCTGGTTGGGCATTTCAGTATGTTTATGGTTGAAAGTTGCGCGGAGGTACTACCGGTGAATTAAGGTTTTCTGTGGGGAGGTTGCTTCGTGGATCGGGTAGCGGAATGGGTGTTTGTGTGTTGAAAGGTGCATTTCTTGCGCTTAAGTAGTGGTAAACCTGCGCGAGATTGTCCGGCCTATAATTTTTGCAAAACAGTGAGAGTGGCTCCCCTAGCCCTCTTTCAAAAGTATCTAGCGATAGCATATTATATAATTTTATCAGGACTGTCCTATGTCCACGCCGCCGCTCATTCATGTTGATTGCCGAGATAATTAACGTGATCATTTCGGTAGATCTGCTGTAGCACGTCTCAATAGACTCGCACTTAGTTTTTGTCATGCTTTTCAATTGACTGTCCAGCGTCATCAGATCTCGTTTATCCGCATAATACAGCCGTAGGCAATCTTTAATTCCCGAGCAAAGTTTGAGATCAAATGGAAATTTAAATTTGATGTTGTGATTTCGCTGATAATGACTAATCAGGTTGCTGTCGTTTTGGTCGTTTTAGCGGTTAAAATATCAAAATTGAAAGCAAAAAAATTTTCCTGTGACATCACATTGAAAACTATTTCTGCTATCAGTGAGAGCACACTTTTTTTTTTTTTTTGCTGGAACTGCGTGACAGCTTAGTTTTCAAGACTTGACTTACTTACTTACTTAAGTGTCCTGAGCGCCATCCCTGGCGCAAAGGGCCAACGTGAAAGATCTCCATCCTGGGCGATTGTTTGCTTTCGCCTTGACCTGGGCCCAGGTCAAATTCCGGTCGACTTGCTTAATCTCCTTGTTTAGGCTTCGCCGCCATGAGCCCCTGGGTCTGCCTCTGCTGCGATGTCCGGCTGGATTCCAATCCAGCGCTTGTTTGCAGATTTCATTTCCGCTCTTCCGTAGAGTGTGGCCAACCCACCTCCACTTACGTTCCCGAATTTCTGTCGATATCGGCTTCTGGTGACACCGTCGATGGAGCTCGGCATTCGAAATCCAGTTGTGAGGCCACCAAGCACGAATTATATACCGCAGGCATCGGTTGATGAACACCTGCAGCTTCTGTGTGATCTCCGCTGATACGCACCATGTTTCGCTAGCGTACAGCAGTACAGATTTCACGTTAGAGTTGAAAATTCGGATCTTCGTGCGGAGACTAATCTGATTTGACTTCCAGATGTTTCGTAAACTCGCAAAAGCAGCCCTTGCCTTCTTGATCCGTGCACCTATGTCACTCTTGGTTCCGCCGTCCGACGCTATCTGGCTGCCAAGATATTGGAAACTTTCAACCTTCTCCACTTCCTGACCAGCTACCGTAAAAGACTTGACCCATTTGAATAAATTTTGCTTCTATCTTTGACAATACAGCATGTTGGCCGCTTGAACACTGGATTCCGTATGTATTGTTTCAAGATAGTTATAGAAAAAAAATGCTGTGACGTGTGCGCGTAGATACATCCGCGTAGTAAGCCGATTGAATAAGTAAATCCGTTTCGAACGAAATATCTAAATTATGTAAGTTACGAAAACCGCGCGAATTCCGAAAGCCGTGCGAGACAACCGAAGCGAGAATAAAGGCTTATTATCATTTAAAGAGTGCCACCAAAATAAATGTGATAGTCTATGTTGGCAAGTTGATTAATTTTAGTTGCCTCCCTAAATATTCTACTTATTTTACTGTTGAACTTTGTTTCAATTTAGTTATTTTACCGCACGTATCAATCATTTCTAGATTTCGCAACCGTACCGAACAAATTCTATACTACAAAAGCTCAAAAAAAAAAACTTTTGGTGAGCTCTACCGCATTGCAAATCACTTCTGCGTATGCTCCGTAGACGTAGGCGCGTTGATTCCGACAACCGCGAAAAGTTAAACATGCATCAATACCACATAAAGAAAGATCGATTTTACGCAGGGTTTAGTTCATAGATTAACATTGACTGCTGCTTACAAATGTAAGTACTTGAACAATAAGAAATAAGTTAACTCAAATGCTTTAACTGCATATATCAGAGATTTCGCGTATTGAGAGAATAATAAAGTAATCGAGTACAGCAAACTCAGGGGAATACAAAACCTCCAAAATAATAAGTTATTAATTGTCACATACCTCTACTTTTACTTATTTCCTAAACTATTCCTCTCCTTGTTAATGCTACTTGTTATTGGTCTGCTTGCGTTTTCTTATTGAAGTTCAAAACTAAATAAGAAGATTTATTCTACAACTTTAAACGTTAGTTGCCTCCTTAAGCGGACCCCCCGCATCCAAATTCTTTTGTTAATCTACCTAATGTTATTAGACTTTCTGAAGTTTCTTATTTAAGTTCATTTGATGATTATGACATCTCATCAGTCTAATTTAATAAATTATTGAAATCTTCAATTCACCTAATGAATCATAACCCATGCTTCTTTAAGTACCTGCACTTGTGCTTGTAATCTAAAACGAAACGTGTTTCAAGTACTTTTGATTTTGACATATACCTATTTATTATAACTTAGTTCGACACAGGTGACACCTTCAAGTGACCAAAATGCTTCATTTTGAATTTAGTTTCCTAGCTGATTTTAAATTATATAGGGTGTATGATCCAACTACGCTCACACGTTTCCATTATGTCGTCCCACAAAATTACGTATGGATATATCACAATAGAAGCACGCCACAGTAGAAATCCCGAGCCATAGTTCAAACACTTATCCCAAATCAAAATGAAGCACATATAAGATTAGTTACAATACCATGTACAAAAATGATGTTTAACATTGTTTCCTGAGCAGTGATGGCATAATACTCACTCAAATGATTTTGTTTCGCTCTCAAGGGCTCTCAATATCACGCATGATATTGGAATAAAATATCAAGCATGATATTGTTTTTACAAGCTCCTTTGATATTGCGAGACTATTCAGAACATGTAAAATTGCAGCCACGAGTTGACTTACCACAAAATTGATTCCTTTGCACATCGTTTTCTTAGAAAGAGAAAGCATAGTTTGCTATCCTTCTTTACGCTTCACAGATGGCAGACACGAAGTTACTGCTGCCAGCAGCGATGGAAGTTTCGTTTCGTGTTCGGATGTAAAGCAAAAATCTTGAAGCTCAAACTCAACACAGTTTGGTGTGAATTGTAGCCAGGGAATTTTGTTAGCATGATATCATAGCAACCGTATCACAGCTTGTAATATCATCGGCTGTTGTTTGCGTGTTGAGTTTTTGGTCTACGATACTCAAATGAGATTATGCACATTGGTGAGATTAGATCTTTGGATATTTTCACAACACTGTTCCTGAGTAATACTTCAATGAAAACAACAATGAAAGCTTGTCACGCAAATAGAATGAGCACCGTTGGGCACATTCTGAAATATTTCAATAGTATAATTCCCTTGCAAACCCAAATAAATCTATCTGCGTAAAAATAAATAAAATAAGAGTGATTTGTGGCAAAACCCGCCAGTATCACACCCAACGTCAGTGCCTATACGTAAGCGTACTACGACGCGGCTCTCAATTAAAGGAGTAACAAGTGTGATATTATCACTGCTAGACTAGATCTTTGGTTCTCTCATGCAGTGGTTTATCAGAGAGGGGAAGCTTAGTATTTAAATAATCCCCATTGCCTGCCCATGACGCCATTCTATCGCGGCATGAGCCAGCAACGCCGGCCATAAACCTACCGTCTCCAACACTCCCCTATAAAGCATGAAATTAAGCCCGCCCACCAACAGCAAGGTGCAAAAACTAGCCAAGGGGAGGGTCTATCAGTGAGAGCAAACTTAAAACTAAATTTCATATAATTGTTTCCTGTTGATAACAAAACAAGTATTCAATTTGATGTTATGCTAAGGCAACGAAAACAAACTCGCAACAACACATTTTTGAAGAGCAAATGTACAGCAAAATGAAAACAAAATTTGGTATCAAATGTTTGAATTGCGAAACTGAAATCCAACTATGATTTCAGTTTAATGTTAATATCAAAACTTGATTCCAATTTGCTGTTATTTTGATGCTGGACTTTGCTCGGGTAGCCTCCCACTCGACGGGAGTGTTATTTGTGACAAGAACATCGCTTGCCTTATTTTTAATTTTCCTTCTGATTGTTTTGACGTTAGATAACGTCTTTCGGCAACATACGGGGGTACAAAATTGAAAACAGTCATTTTGGATGCGTTACGAAAAATTAAAGATTTTGAACGATATTAACTCAACCGTCTCTCGATAGATTTACGAGATAATGGCATCAATCGATTGGAAATATTTCTAACAATTTGCTGAATGTTTCAAAACTATTGATTTCATTCTGTAAGCTATTGAAAAATGGTTAAAAGTAAACCATTGTCTAAAAATGGTGAAAATCGTTTTTTTTTTTTAATATTCTTAGACTTTCTCCAACCGAGACATCAGATGCGAGTATCTGACACCTCTGATATTTTCTGTTCTACTATATAAGCGTCCAACAAGGTCGCCTGTTCCATCATTGTCAACAACATCAGCCCAACAGAACGGCCCTTTTCAGGGCCACCAAGCTTTCGCAGAAGATTTATTAAGGAATATTCCTAAAATAAGGTACAACACATAACAGACGTTATCCAACGCCAACCCTGCGGTCGTATCTAGTATACAACCCTTCCAACTTTTTATGATTAGATGATATTGAAAAGTATCGTGTCCATCATGAAAAAGTTCCAGTTTATCTTCGACATCGAGGATTCACTGCGCAATTGCCGGGATTTTCCCTCTGTCGTGGAAGCTAAGGTTCGGATCAATCACAAACCTTCTTGCATTCTGTGGTGCTGGATTTGGGACCGAATTAGGTACTGGACCTGGCAAGGGTACAGTGTTACGTAAGGGATTGGACATGTTAATTTGGAGATTTATAAATTGCTGGATGAGTGAATTAATTTTCTTTTGGATCACTTAGCATTTTTCACTTCACTTTTGCACTCGCGGGTTTTTTTTACGCGGTTTTTTTGTGGATTAGTTTCGCGCCTAACTGTGATATTATAGTGGGTTGCTTACGGATGGTCCGGGCTTGCCTCTGTGTTGTTAGTAAGCGACATCGCGTTTGATGGTTTTGACAAAGTCGGTTTTAGTCCTAATATTACTTTCGGTTTGGGTTAAAAACTTACAGTATCAAGAAATACTTCATGGGTATCGCGGGACAAAACCTAGGTCTTAGTAAGTCCTATTTCTTCGGGTGGTGGTTCTTCTGCTTGTTGTGAAGTGCTCTCTTTCGTCCTTCGCCTGCATACGCGAATCCGTTGATTGACAACCGATGGAGTTAGGTCCAGAAATCCAGGTTCATTTTTCGGATACTTGAAGTGGCTTTTCCAGGTGGTGTTGCAGTTAAATGCAATTAGCTGCTGTATACTATTACTGCACTCGCGAGAGGTCCCTATTCGGGCGTCAGTTAAGACCTGAAGGGTCTTTTCGGATTTTTAAAAAAGGACGCGAACTCGTTGACGGTCGAAACAGAAGTGAAGAATAATTTTATTTCAATTATGAGCAAAGTACAAAATGCAAACTAAGCAGGGGCTACTCGTTGACAACAACTTGGCTTCATCACGGGTTGAATACCTCGATGTGGTGCAGCATCAGCGTATCGCAGGTACTCGGTCGTCCGGTGTGCTATATTGATGATTTGGTGGATCGGGTGTTAACTTGCAGTGTGTTGATAGCTTATGAATGATCTCTTTAGTTCTAGGCAAATTTCTCAACTACAACTTTGATGCAGATCACTTTTTGATTGTTCTTAAAGAAAATAATTATCAAAATGTTATGATCTACAGTCAAATAGTTGTCAATTTATAGACATCAATCAAAAGCTCCCCTGCGGAATTCCAAATGTCCTCCCTAATTGTACATTACTGCGAATTTCAAGCATCATTTCTTCCTTCCCGTGTTTCTTTCCCACAAAACACGTTATTATCATAAACGAAAATAAATTGTAATCGTCATGCATATGTAATTTATTCGGTTTTTATATCCTTCGCTCCGTTTTCCAATACCAAGACCGAACAGGAAATTTCCTTCGTTTTATCGCTTTCCTTTGAAGCTTCCAGCCACAGTCTTCGCCCTCGTTTCGCAGTGCAGCGAGCATTCGTTACAAATAGCACCCGATTGTTGCAGCCACCCATCCTCGCAATTTCCTACCTTCAGCCATTGATCATCTTTTCACCCGGATATCTCACTTTCCACCCCACCTCCAACCGCAAGCTTTTTATTTTCTATGGATTTTTCAATAAAAATGATCATAAATACATTTGTGCGCCACAGATGAAAGCACCTCTTAGTCTTGTGTGCTTTGCTCGCTCGTCTCTGGGTTCAGACTCACCTACCGACCATCATCGTATCCTTCGGAGGAGTAGGCAAGCATTTGAGCTCCAAATTGGAGGCAACACAGCATCACCACCATTCAGTGAGCAGGTTGGTTGTCTGGTCTCTCCAGAGTAAGAAAAAAAAAAATGGTAGGTTGGGGTCATCCCCAACGAAACTGCGGTGTTGGCAGCGGCGAGGACTTGGCGGTAATAGCGAGCAATTCAAATAAAGAATCCTCGCACACGGGCCAGCAGCTGGTACACCCCCGGGAGAAGTGGTGCCAGATTGATCGGTGCTGGGATTTCATCAAGTCAAGAGGAAACATTCCATGAGCTGGCAGCACTTGTGCTCCCCCACCCCGACCGGTGCGCAATCAACGATTGGTCCTCATCCTTGTTTCCCACATGAGAAAGACGAAGAAGAAGGTCCTAAGCCCCCGAGGAGGTGTGAAGTTTTTCGTATCTCATACATAATCATCCTTCGCTTTCAACGGCAGGGAAATATCTCATCCAGCAAGCATCCGTCGTCGTCGTCGTAGTAGTAGGTTGGTACACTCGCATTGTCTAGTGGACCGGAGACTGTCTTGGTGGTGTTGTTGTTGTTGTTGTTGTTGTTGTCGTTGTTGTTTCGTCAAGTTGAGGAGAAAGAAAATTGCAACTCATTGTAGAACGTAGCAAGCCTGGGGGAGGGAAATTTTTGTTTTACGCTTGGCAGCCCCAGCCTACTGCACTGCTCTGAGCAGAGTTTTCTTTTCATATGGGAGTGGGGGAGGGGAGCGAGAATGTGAGGAATTTATGCGTTTCTGATGTGACGATAAGAATTTTGATTGTGTTTCGTTGCTCATTTTTTTTTCTCTTATTCCTTTTGGAGGACGGCTCGACAAAATGTGCACACGAAGGCAAACAATAAATTTGATTCAGTGGGTGGTGGGATCTTTGTCTAAGCAATTGGACCGTGTCTGATGAAAAAAATTGCCTCGGAAATAAAGTATCCTTTCGCATTTCGGCATTCATTTTCCCGGGGTTGCAAACTCATAAACTGGGAAAAAGTAAATAAAAGAAAGAAACAAGGCCTGATCACGATAATGGTTGATAAGAAGTTTTCGGGCTGAGTTGAAAGAAAAGGGGGAAGAAACCCCAGCCTTTTTATTGGATTGTCTTTTTTTTTTGTTTCGCTGAAAATTTATTCGATTTGGCTTCGATTTTGAATCAATTTGATTGATACGATTTTGGGGTAATGTTGATTATCACTTTGGGAAAATTGGCAACAACGGATTTGAAATTCAAAATGAATGATGGATAATTTAAAACCACAATTGGACTGAAGATTCTCTCGAAAATGAGGACGAGAATTCTCACCGCGGCTAAAATCGAAGCAGAAGTTTATCATGATTTACCGTTCTAGAAGAACTTCAGACATGGTATTGCTGCTCCGTTCACACGACAACGTTTTCCGATAGGAGTGTGTACGTACTGAAATGGAAAATTCACCACAAATCGCTCGTTTCCGAGGATCTTCTGCATGGGCTGCCCCAGAGAGTGAGAAAGTCCGTTGAAACTTCTCACACGTTTTTGTTCGCCCCACCGCTAAAAATTCTGCTTCGTATGATGGAAAACTGGTGGTATGATCCTCCGCAAGCAACAATAATAGAAGGCAACGATGTGTGCTTGAGTGTGGCTTCTGTCCAGTTCCATGAATGAGGCAGTTTCAGTAGGGTCGAACGTATCTTAAGCACTTGGAGGGCCAGTAGGATTGTGGTTTTGGGGCGAAGGATAATTCGAGATAATAATTCCCATTCAAACTGAGCGTCGAATAATCTGCTAAGGTCTACGTGGGGTGGTAAAAGTCAGTGAAAATTTCCCTTGCTAGATGAGAATACGGTTGATTTGGGCAATCGTCCGATGAAATTTTGAATTGATGCTCGTATGAGTTTATAAGAAAGGACTTTCAATGATGATTTTCGTAAAGTCAGAAAGCTTTTCGGATTTTCACACAGCTTATTCGCTACTTTTCGTGAGCACTGCATGCGTTTAAATATTCAGATCCATTGCACTGTGACAACTCTACCACGGAGCATTGGACTCATGATTTTAAAACTAATTACAATCCCCTCTCACCGAGTTCCATTCCACCAAACAAATTTCCTCAATTACATCTTGGACTCGGTCACTGGCCTTGTTCGCTTCCATCTCGTAGTCCCCGGGAGGCAAATCAATCTTCATTGCTGATCCTTCAATTACTTTAGCAAATGAGATGAATTAATCACCCGGAGAAGTTCAATCTCTTCAGCCACCCAACCAACGAACCAAAAACCTCGAAAGTCAACCGATAAGTGCAACCCTTTCCGTGTGTATGTGAGCGATAAAAACTTTTCCCGTCCATCCAGTTCGGAAAACTTTACCCGAAATCACATTTTCCTCACTTAGACGCACTGTCGATCAAAGGCGAACGCAAGTCTGCCGGCAACCACTTTCTACCAATATCAAATTATCAATTTCTTATCACTTCAGCTCCTTCCACCCCTTGTGGCTGCCGGCTGGTTCCTATGGAAAAACAAAACAGTAAGAAAACGCCATCCATCATCCGGAGGGAGAGAAAGGGGTTCGCTTATACTTTGTTATCCTCTTAAGTTCGACTATGACTCGGTTGACGGCTTCGCAGTGAATGGGAAATCCCACGTTTAATTATTATTACATTTCAGAAGAAAACTGGTCATCTCTTTGGTTGTTGGGGTGAGATCGATTACTTGATTCGTTCCTTTATGTTAGGAATCGATTTTTTTTTTGTGTGTCGATTCCCTCGTTTAATTCGCAAACGTTATACTGTGCAATTTGACTTCTGCTCTCTGGTCCTTGGTGTGCTTGAAAATGAAGTACACATTTTAGCTCCGAATCGTGCTGTTCACGGAGGCATCGCTCATCGAGAGAATTCACTAACGTTTTGTCTTGTCTACATTACGAGGAGCCTCAGCTAGCCTAGTCAGAAAAGGCACAGTATTACCGGGCCGTAGGTGGCAGGATCGATACCCATTCCGATCGATGATATCTTTTGGGTTAGAAATTTTCGCGACTTCCCTGGGCGTTGAGCAGCACACAATATACAAGTTCATACATTAGGTACCATTGAAATTATTAAAAAAAATAATTGTGGAGGTCCAGAATAGAGTACTAAGTTGAGAGCCGGCATTTTAATTAATTTTTGACATGATTAGTACCTAATCATTGTAGCTTCACAATAGTGAGCTTTGGAGCATCAATTTTTTATTCTATGTTGGCTCCCGGGTGCTGAACTACTAACAGTATTATCAATGGATTTATTAATAAACATCCAACATTTTGACAGTCAACTCTGCCCAACTCGATATTTTTTATAACTCGGTGGACTCTACCGTCCCTTAATTTTCCCATGTACCGTTCCCTCCATAAGTCGATACTTCCACACGTTGACGCCTCCTTTGGTCGATGATCTATGAAGTGTTATTTTGATTCAATAACACGATACGTCAAAGGTAGAGCTTCTGAATTCTGTGATGTTGGTGTCAAAATCAGTGGAACTTTAAAGTCCATTTCATGCTCTCTTGCCGTGCGTATCATTTTAAATTTTTGCTGAAGCAGTGTTACTACTTCCTAAAGCTACAACAAATTTACACAGAACTTCTCAGTGCTAAATATAACCTGCAAATTTCTACCTTGTTCGATTCTTATTCCTCTTCAATCCTTGTGTAGAACCTACCCGAGATAATTCTGCTTGGATATCGATTATGAAAATTCTTATTTGATCCTACGGATCCTTATAGTAATCTGCTTGGAAGTCGATTTGGAGACACTTTTTTCTGCAGCCATGATGCCTAAACGCAATAAAAAAGGCAATCTCTTGATTAAGGGGTATGGGGGATGAATATTTGATCTGAACAAGAGGGTCCAGATCAAATATTCAGAAAAATTCACTTCAGGTCGTAGCTTACAGCCCAAAACTGAAAAACTATTTATTAAATACAATTAAATTAACGGTAATTATTCCACTTACATCAACAATCTTCTTATCGTGAGTCTTTGGACCTGGCAAATTCCGTTTATCAGCTCTGTTGTATCTTAAACCAATAAAATTGCATGATTTCATAATTTATAATCATTAGTTCAACATTACTAACGAAATGCTAAGTTTCAGTTATACAATTTATCGGAAATTCACTATGTAAACAAAGGTATCAAAAATGTTTGTGCTCCAATTGTGTGTATCCTTATCCTCCTCGATTGACACCTGTAACGTCCGTGTTATGACTTTTGACCTTATTCTCAATTATCGACAGGCCTGTCAGTGAGCCCACTGGTGTTGTACTGATGAAATGTATTCGAACAATCAATTTGATATGCTCATGGATGATGAGAATAGTCCATCGTCCACCATACCAATAAGGAAAAGGTCCCCCCTATTGTGATTACCACTTCCGATTTCCATGCTCTTCGCACGGAACTTTTGAACTTGGTTAAATTCAAGTTTACGCTTCAAATTGACCGTCAGGATGAATGCCATGTATTGGCTGAAACCTTGGACGGATTCAAACGTCTTCTCAAGTATATTACTAAGAAGCAGCACACATTTTTCACTTATCACACCAACAATGAACGTTTGTTCAAGGTTGCCATGAAAGGTCTACCCAGAGGTGAATCCCTGGATCAGATCAAAGATGAATTGACAAAATTACTTGAAATTGAGCCAGTCTAAGTAATTGAACTGAAAATAAAATCCCAATTATTTTTATTTAGTTCACTGCAAGTCTAGTGAACTAAACAACCTTAAGGCCTTAGAAAACACTAGCCTTATGCTCCATGTTCGAGTGAATTGGGAACACTTCAGGAAGACAGGAGGACATTTTCAAAACCTCACCCAGTGCCCTAAGTGTCAGGGATGGAGTCATGGAACAAACAATTGCTACATGCCAGCTAAATGCATGAATTGTAGTGATTAATTTCATACAAAGAACGCCTGTCCCGTGAAGGAAGATCCTAACAAATTTAAATGTTCAAATTGTAGTGAAAACCACAAATTCAATTTTAGGAAATTTAAAACTCGGAAAGCGATTTTAAAATCTCGTTATAAATGACAGGTAGGAAATGCTGACATTATCGAGTAGTACTAATTACTCTACTGTTAACAACGGTAATCGAGTAACAAATTCTACATGCGTACCCGTAGGTACAAACAGCTCACAAGCTTCACGAGCTGCTATCAATGTTCAGCAAGTAAATAGGAGAAACATCTGCTGTCGGCTGCTGTCGAGCTTTCAGCTGAAAACCATCGAAGCCGTAGGGGTGGAAGCTTCTACTCCTGTCGTCCCTATCACTTTTTTCATACCGTCTCTTACTCATAATTAATTATATCTTAACTCATGAGTATGATTAAAAAACCGTGAAGAGCAAAGTTTAAGGAAAGTCGGAGACGAGCCAGCCAACGGCTGAAAGTCTCCTTAATAAAGATATAAAAAAAAAAGTTTAAGGAAATCAATTGGGCTTTTTGTTAAAAATACTTTCAATATTGGACACTCACGAATAACATCTCAAAAGAACAAAAATTGCTCAAATTATGCGATAAGTGAATTTTAACCTACGAGTATCTCGAAAATAACAACTTTGGGCAATTTAAGCATTTGAGCTTTTTTGTTGTAAATTTAAGGTTTTTTAATATTAACACTATTTCAAAGATTTTCGATGACTATTGGTACTATTTTGGAAAATACTTATTTTTTCAATAATTCATAACTTTTTTGTTTATGATTTGCCCAGCAAATGCACAGTGATAATACTGTGGTAATACTTTACCTTAACTACAAAATAAATAAAAAAAAAATAATTTAAAATAGATATGCAATTTGAGTATTTTTTTTTTTTTTTTTTTTTTGATAATTTTCCTTTCTTTTTTATTTACCTGCCAGAACTCTACAGGTAAAGTATCTGTTGCAGTTGCAGATAAGTGGCATCGAGCATCTCCTCGAAGTACGGTTACCAATCGGTTACCAACAACAACAGGAATTCACCTGCGAATAATTAAATGATGAGACAATAGTTTTTTGGGCCTTTTGCGACATACAAAACTGCCAAAAGAGAGAGTTGGAGTTAGCTTGCAATCCGGGCAGCAGTCGTGTCACGTGCGGTTCTTGATTCTAAGTTATATTTGTAGTACTTGTTAGTTGATTTAGTAGAATAAATAGCCTAAGTGTTAAGTGTTGAATCTATACACTGGTATTTTTGTACTACGAAGAAACCGGCGAAAACGGTGGCAAATTCTCCCACAATAAAGATCTGAAGAGAACCAGTACAGCTATCGAACAAGTGGTCCTTCGAACCGGATCGTTGGAGGAAAACTTATCCGGTAGGACACCTACGGTATTCGGTTCGCCAACGCGGTATCAAAAAACCACATCTATTGTTACCTGTGGAAACGCCATCTTTTTTGAGAGCGTCGGTTGTGATTGTGCCAACCAAGGAGAATTAGTTATCAAAATTCAAGGCATATTGCTTGCCTTAAATAGGTGAGTAAATTTCCAATCAAATTACTGCCCACCTCCCAATACTACTCGCGGTCTTTCTATTGGATTAGATAAATCGTACCTATCGTACCTTGACGCTGCTGCTACATCCACGCTGCTACTACATCGGTTGCTTACTACAATTTCAACCGAGACAACAACATCAATTTGAAGGTAGAGAAACTTACCGACTGGACGTGAACATCCCATTTTTGATTAGTCTGAAGGTTTTCCTACATCGGTTAAAGTTCATCTGCTGCTGTGGCAGCATTCATATGGGCTCTTCGGTTGCTGATTGAACGAGGAGAATCTTTAAATAATCACAAGGCTCGATTTGAGAGCTACCAGGTAATTAGCTCTCCAAGTACGTTAATCCTCTCAAGCTTCGCTACTTGGTCTTATTTTTTGAGGGTACACCATGTCGAAAGGAAATCGATTCCACTGCGGATGCTGCAGACACGACTTCGTGGACTGCAGACGACGTTCACCAACTTTTATACTTTTATGGAAAATTACACGCCCCAGACGAAGCCGTTGGAAGTTACCGTGTGATTGAATAAGCTGGATTGCCTTTGGGATCAGGTGAACGAAGCCATCGACGACATCGTCGCACACGAAGAATCAGCCGACGAACCAGAAGCCTTTGTGAAGGATCGTGTTGATTTCGAGAACCGATTCTTCACACTGAAAACATTCCTGCTGGAGAAAAGTCAGCCTACTCAAAACAATCCGTCTACTTCCACTTCTACCGCCAATGCTTCCTCTGGTTCTACACCTCACGTACGACTACCACAGATCAAGCTCCCCAAGTTCAACGGCAAACTAGATGAATGGCTTACGTTTCGAGATCTTTACACCTCGCTTATTCACTGGCAAGCGGTTGAAAAATTCCATTATCTTCGGAGTCAACTCGAAGGCGAAGCCTTAACAGTGATTGATTCGTTCTCCCTAACTGCCGCTAATTACACTATTGCAAACGGTACAAACTCCAAGGCATTGCGTAAATGGCAAGTTCAGGCACTTTTCGAACTAACCTCGATTAAAAGGGAATCGGCATCGGATCTGCACGGTCTTCTGGACTTGTTCGAAAAGATTGCAAAAAGCCTGGATCAAGTCGTCTCCGAGAAAGCCGATTATAAGGACATGTTGTTGCTTCACGTACTCACCTCTCGGTTAGATAACATAACCAGGAGATGTTGGGAAGAAAATTCTTCTAGCGAGGAGAAAGACACGATAAAGCACCGAATTTCTGCAACGCCGAATAAGAATATTGGAAGCACTTCCCAGCAAGGCATCGGATCAAAGGGTAGATCCTGTTCAGTCAAAATTTCCGAAGAAGATCTCATCGCTGAAATCCTGCAATGCTACGTTCCAGTCTTCGATGTCCAGCAAATGTATGGTCTGTCCAGAAAGCCATCTGTTGTATCAATACCCTCAATTTCAAAGAATGACTGTGGCCGAAAGGGACGGTGTTCTTCGAACTAATTCGTTGTGTCGAAATTGCTTTCGACGTGGTCACCAATCGAAGGAATGTTCGTCCAAATATTCGTGTCGTAACTGTAAGGCGAAACACCACACACTCGTCTGTTTTAAAGGAAAGGCAGTATCCGAAGCAAAGCCGAACGAGAAACTCGAACCTAACCGAGTCAATCGCAATCAACTGTGGAACCAAACACTTCTAAGGTCGGTAACCTGGCAACGACAGGCTCGAAGATCTGCCACTCAGCTACAGCATCCACAACGGGTGTGGTTTTGCTCACTGCGCTAGTAGTGTTGGAAGACGACAGAGGTCACAAGGTATATGCAAGGGCATTGTTGGACAGTGCTGCAGAACTTGATCAGCAAACGGCTGAGGAAAATGCTCACGGTGAAGGAGGACAGCAGTACGGTAGAGGTCATTGGTATTCAAGGTGTGGCATCCAAGGTTCAAGGGAAAATTACAGTCCTCGTACAATCCCGGATAACAGACTACAATCAGCCAATGGAAATCTATATTATGCCAAAAATTGCAGCACAGGCATCCACAGCGGCAATTGATACTAGCAGGTGGAACATACCCGAGGGAGTTCAGTTGGCGGATCCAACCTTTTTGCAAGGCGAACGAATTGATCTGCTATTAGGAGCGGAATCATTTTTCGAATTATTTGTCTCTGATTGTCGCATTCGGTTGGGTGATAATTTACCATCGTAACTCGACTCCGTCTTCGGATGGGTGGTAACAGGTAGATACTCGGTGAGTGGTCCTATCAAATCTGTCCTGTGTGAGCTTGCGGTTTCTAGTCAACTCGATGAGCTACTTGAACGATTCTGAAGAGGTTAGTTCTGAGAGAGATAATAACTACTCGCCCGAGGAAACAAAGTATGAAGCGCATTTTCTTCAAACCGTGAAACGAGATGTGTATGGTCGATATTTGGTGTCCCTGCCCAAGAACAAGGAAACAATAGCCAAGCATGGCAATTACAGATCGATTTCGGAGTGGAGATTTTTGCGGTTGGAACGACGGTTGTCCCGTGATGAGAAGCTACGAAGTCAATATTGCGCATTTTTGGAGGAGTGCGAAGCTTTAGGGCATATGCGGCTGGTTACGGACGGAGCAATGGAGCAAGGTCGGTGCTACCGATTTTCCCTCAACGATGGGCTGCTCGCAGGTCCTGTTATTCAGGATGAAATGCGTTCCATTATACTGCGAAGCCGCACTCGTCAAATTATGTTAGTGGCTGACGCAGAAAAAATGTTTAGGTAAATCGGTGTCTGCCCTAAAGATTGCCTTCTCCAGTCGATATTGTTTAGGCCAAGCCCAGACAAACCCATTGCTACCTGTGAACTATGTACCACAACATATGGTACAAAACCTGCTCCTTTCCTGACTACCAGGACGTTACTAAAACTTGCAATTGATGAAGCTGACAGATTCCCATTAGCCGCTAAAGCCGTAAAGGAATATTTTTTTATATGGACGATGCCATTACGGGAGCGGATGACCCGGCCACCGCCAAAGAGCTAAGGATCCAGATGCAGGAGATGTTGCGGAGAGGTGGATTTGAACTGCGAAAGTTTGCCTCAAATTGTGAATCAGTCTTGGAAGACCTACCTAACGAAAGTCGAGCAATACAAACGGCGGATGGAATCCATTTGGATCCGAATTCAACGGTGAAGACGGATGTTTTTCGGTATCGGTTCCAGATCTCTCCATTGATGGAAGGCACTGTATTCATCATCGGAGCAGTAATCACCAAGGCCAACATTTTCATGCAACGTCTATGGCGTCTACGGGATGCAAATACCCACCAATTAGCATAGGATGCTAAACTACCCGGGAAAATCGAAAAAGAATGGATTCGATTTCATCAACAACTTCCTGTTTTGAGTGATTTGTGCATCGAACGCTTGGTCACCCTACCCAACACAGTTAACGCTCAACTACATCTGTTCTCTGATGCATTAGAAAAGGCGTTTGGCTTCTGTGCGTACCTACGAACCGAAGACGCTGAAGGAAGGATAGAGGTAGCTTTATTGGCGACGAGATCCAGGGTGGCACATCTGAAAACCCAATCTATCCCTAGGCTGGAGTTATGCGGGGCCGTGCTGGCTTCGGAGTTGTACCTCAAGGTCAAGACTTCGATACGTTTCTCTGGAGAGCCATACTTTTGTGTTGATTCGACGACCGTCTTGCGCTGGCTGCATGCACCTCCGGTGACATGGTCAACTTTTGTCGCTAATCGTGTGTCCAAAGTGCAAGCATCCACGGAAAAATGCCATTGGGGACACGTACCGGGAGAGCCAAACCCATCAGACCTCATATCACGAGGAATTTTTCCAGAAGAAATAGTTGGTAACCAATTCTGGTGGGAAGGTCCTTGCTGGTTACAATCAAGCGTTGAAAATTGGCCCACAATTACAGCCGAAGGGCACGAGGAAGAACGGAGGCGTGCGGTGTACGTGGTAGCTGCACCAGAACAACCAGATTTCTTCACCAGTTATGTAGCACGATTTTCCAGCTTCACCGCTTTGATCCGGATAACGGCTTATTTGCTGCGGTACATGCACAATCTACAAACGAAGCCAGGATTTCATTCTGAGGTCAGCGCACTAACTAAAGGAAAATTTGTTCCACGATCATCGCCTCTGCGTTGGTATCATCCATTCGTCGCTGAAAATGGGCTACTGCGAGTCGGTGGTAGAATAAGTCAAGCGAAGGAGACCGAATACACGATCCATCCAATTATACTACCTGCTCGTCATATGGTCACCAATCTACTAATGCGCTATTATCATCAACGATTGTTGCATGCTGGCCCACAGTTGATGTTGAGCACCATTCGACTTAGGTATTGGCCTCTCGGGGGTCGAAATTTGGCGAGAGCGGTTTACCATCAGTGTGTGCAATGCTATCGCACGAAGCCAAAGGCTTCTTAGAGATGAACTAGCCTAAGGCTAAAATCTCTTTAATAAAGAATTTAAAAAAAAGAAGCCAAAGGCTATTCGACAGTTCATGGCGGAGCTACCCATACCTAGAGTATCACCAACAAGGCCGTTTGCAACAACGGGTGTGGACTACTTTGGTCCAGTATATGTACGGATGTGCTATCGGCAGCGAGCGGTAAAGGCTTACGTGTCAGTCTTCGTGTGTTTTTCGACAAAGGCGGTACGCTTAGAACTGGTTACCGATTTGTCGACGGCGCGATTTATGCAAGCATTACGGAGGTTTGTGTCGCGACGTGGGAAGTGTGCCAGCCTCTATTCGGATAATGGCACTAACTTCGTTGGTGCGAAGAACCAGATGATGGAGCTTATACGGAAATTGAAAACCAAGGCACATCACGAAGCCATAGCAAGGGACTGTGCTGAAGAAGGTATGACGTGGCATTTTATCCCACCCGGCGGGCCCCACTTTGGTGGGTTGTGGGAAGCCGCGGTTCGATCGGCGAAGGTACATCTGTTACGTGTGCTTGGAGATACAGTGGTTTCCTACGAGGATATGGTAACGCTCCTAACTCAAGTGGAGTGTCGCCTTAATTCCAGGCCTTTGACACAGCTGTCCGACGATCCCGGGGACCTACAACCATTGACCCCTGGACATTTTTTGGTAGGCTCTGCCTTACAAGCGTTACCGGATGAACATTTTACCCAGGTATCGTACGGGAAATTGCAAGATCTGGAGGCCACCCAACGACGACTTCAAGATTTTTGGAAAAGGTGGAGGTCTGAATACCTTACTCAGCTTCAGGTCCGCACTTAATGGTGGCAGCCACCTGTCAACGTCACTGTTGGTAGCTTGGTTGTGATCCGAGACGAAAACATCCCCCCTATTCGATGGAGGATGAGACGCATTGAGGAAACTCATCCAGGATAGGACGGTGTTGTAAGGGTCGTCACCCTGCGGACGGCTAGCGGTTTCTGTAAGCGACCGGTGTCGAAAATCTGTGTTCCACCTGTACCAATAACCATGGAGGCAGAAACAGTTGAAGGCACTGTAACCAACTGAAACCCCGGTTGTTTCAGGGGGGCAAGGATGTTGCAGTTGCAGATAAGTGGCCTCGAGCATCCCCTCGAAGTACGGTTACCAATCGGTTACCAACAACAACAGGAATTCACCTGCGAATAATTAAATGATGAGACAATAGTTTTTTGGGCCTTTTGTGACATACAAAACTGCCAAAAGAGAGAGTTGGAGTTAGCTTGCAATCCGGGCAGCAGTCGCGTCGCGTGCGGTTTTTGATTCTAAGTTATATTTGTAGTACTTGTTAGTTGATTTAGTAGAATAAATAGCCTAAGTGTAAAGTGTTGAATATATACACTGGTATTTTTGTACTACGAAGAAACCGACGAAAACGGTGGCAAGTTCTCCCACAATAAAGATTGGTTACTAATCATCCCACCCCAACCAACCCCACGGATTTTACTGCGTTTGGCGATTTTGGAGGGTAATCTGAAGGGAACCAGCACAGCTATCGAACAGTATCAAAATTCCAAATCTAATCAACTACCTGTTAGAGCTGAAATTCCTCAGAGTAGCATTCTTGGGCCTAGATTTTATATCATTTTCACTTCGGAACTCCCTGATTTGCCTCGGAGTTGCCACAAATCTTTGTGCGTACCGAATTCCAGTGTCTATCTGGACCTTCTAATTGGTTCAGCAAACTAACGTGGCGATCAAACTGATCGAGCAACTCAGATAAACCTGAGGCAGATTCACGTTTTAATGTGGGAATGGAGAACAATGCAGATATATAACGCTTGATTAATAGATTGGGATTATCATATCTCTCTTCGATAGCCTTCAAGGCTTTTCATCTTCACCCTTCAATGCTGCCTTCAAGTAATGCAGTTTTTGAAAGGAGGTGAGATGCTCGTTGGCATGCACAAGTGACTTGAAGAGATCTCGAAATTCAATCCATTCTTCAGGATTCCCATCAAACTCTGGGATTCTAATCTCCGGAAGACGAACAGCTTGTGTAATCTGAGGCTGTACCTGACTTACTAACACTCGATAAATGATGAAATGTTCTCACGTGGCAATTTAGTGACAAGAGAAGATTTTAAATCAATGTACATGTTCTGAAATGAAGCACGCTCTTCTGAGAGCTCTGCGAAATCGTCAGATTCTTCATAAGTTTCGATGTCGTCTTGGGCCTCAGCAAACTTTTTCCTCAAATCATCAAGTAGATCGATTCTGATCTGTACTTGATGAACCATGCTTTCCATCATTGAAAGATGCAGAACCGAGAATATTCGATCTGCGTCTGTATAAAATTTTCAACCGACTTGCTACACTAGTGCGGGTTTTTTTCTTAGGAGATATTAGCATAATCGTGGACAAGCAACACAAAAACAGTGACGTACATGTTAGCAAGGATAACCTGTGTTCTTTTCTCGGTGGTTCTGCGACACGCGGTGGCCACCGAGTTGATTTCACGCTTTCTGAGGTGAAAATAGGTGGCCACACGTGCTTAAGCTGCCAAATTCTTCGACCAATGCGATTGTGTCAACCAAAGGGTTTACCCCTGACACAACAAACTACTGCTGCAGCACACACTTTTTGACCGGATAGTTATCCGGCGAGATGAATTCCCGGGTTTCGGCACCACTGTTTAAAACTTAACCTTTAACAGAACGAGCAACCACGAAAAGCGAACAACCGAACAAATAGAAAATGACCGAGCGAAAATGGAAGACCTTCTTTAAGCTACACTGGTGTAGAGTTGGAATACTAAGATGAATTTTATTGTACCCCCTTGGGCTATTTATACGAATTGCAATACTGATAAAAAGAGGATATAACATGCGATATAATTCTAGGGCTTCAAGCCAGTATCGATTTCAGTTCAATTAATAAATTTTATAGCAAATCTTCATGATTCAAACTTATTCACGTTTAAAGAAGCTTACTCACTACAATACAACACACAGGCATTTCCGCTAAAAGAAGAAGTCTTCGTGCTATTTGCAGCAGACTGCAGAAAAGTTTAGATATTTTCTCTTCTTGGAAGATTTCTCCCAGCGCTTCCAAAACTCAACTTATAATATTTCCACATAAGCCTAGAGATTCTTTTTTGAAACCTAGTAGTAGTCACAAAGTCACTATGAATGGAGATCCAAATTCATGGTCAAGTCAAGTGAAATATCTTGGATTAATACTTGACCAAACATTAACTTTTAAAGATCACATTCAGAGCATTCAAGCCAAGAAGCCTGAAGAATAAACTTCTGTTGCGGCTCACCATTTTCGAAGTGTTTTTGGTTACGTCTTTTGTCAGCAAAACAATACCACTTTGAAATCAACACGTGAAATATTTCTGTACCTTTGTAGGGTTTTTTATCTAATTTTCGTCCTACTAAGACAACCCGCGCTTTACCTCTCTTTTCTGAACGAGTTTAAACAAAAAATGGAATATTTCTGTCAAAGATGACTTGCAGATTTATTCACCTTTCCATACGTACCGTTGGATTTGATAAAGAGTCACAAATTGTTGAGATATTGTCTAAAATCTTACACTGCTTCTTGATTCTGAATTCGTTCTACGAGTTTCAATTAATCATTTTGTTCGACCATTTTCCACAGAGATGGTGCTGTTCCGCTGGTAGGAAGTGATAAAAATCCCCATACCGAAATTGAGAGAAGTGGGAATAATTCGCTCTCGGTGCATATTCAGCTCAAAAAAAGTGAACGACAACCTAAAGAAATTAGTCAGGGGCTTTGTCGTTCAGTTTTTTCCCGGAAATTAATGCTAAACAAGCTACAATTAAATAAAAATGATTTTTCCCCATACAATTTTACCTGCTTTACTACCAGTCCCCAGAGAGCCAAAAAAAAATTAAAATTTGAGAGAGAAATTCTCTTTCACGAGCTCAATCTCTCAACATGCCATGTATTTTGTTGACACTCGATTTGTGATTTCCCTTTCACAGATTACAAAATAGAGTACCTGTCACTACAAAACATGTCTGGTACCTATATGCATTTGCTTTAACATTCGAAGTCCCTCCTTTTTTACATATTCTGCGCAAAAGATACTTTATGCCCCGCCCCATGCATAAAATTCGGCGGGAAATTCTGTGAGGGGTGAGCTATTTTGTGTACAGAATGTGTAAAAAATAATAATAATCTAATCTGCTCGTAATAGCCAGAAAGCGAAAATTGGAGGAGTGCTTATTGCCGTGGCCAGCGTTTACAAGTCTGTTGAGATAAAGACTATTAATGGTAGTAACCTGGAACAAGTAAGTGTGTCTGCCTGTATTTGCGGAAAGCGGTTCGTGCTTTGCGCTGTATATATTCCTCCAGATCGTAGTCGGGACGTAGGTGTTATCGATGCCCATTTAGCTACTCTTCGTGAATTACGTGATGCAACTCCAGATGGTGACCTTTTGCTTGCTTGTGGTGACTACAATCAACCACACATAGCATGGGATTGTCTTGATGATGGAATCTTAAACCTTGATCCTTCCACGACGTCTGCTACCAGTGCTGCTCTGATGGATGGAACGAGCTTCCTGAATATCCGGCAATACAACTCTATTCGCAATCACCTGGGGCGCATCCTAGATTTGGTTTTCTGTGATTCCGATTGCAACATTGTAGTTAATGAAGCGGTGTCCCCATTGCTGGCTATTGATTTGCATCATCCACCGATTTTATTCTCCTTACCAACTCAATCCGATTGTGTTGACCGTGTGGAATCCCTTGATGCTGGTGAAAATACGCTCGACTACTCAAAAATCGACTTCGTCATGCTTAACGAGTTCCTGATGAGCTGTGATTGGAGCAGTATTCTGGCAACAAATGATGTCAACGATATGGCAGCACAATTTTGCAACATAATTTGCAATTGGCTCACCGATAACACTCCAAGACGAAAACCTCCTATATCTCCTGCTTGGAGTTCTCCTCTTCTGCGGCTTTTGAAACGCGATAAAAATTCCTGGCAGCGTAAACTTCGCCGACATCGAACTTCTGAAACGAAACGCAACTTTCATCGCGCTTGAAACGCCTATCGTAAGCTTAATTCAACCCTATACAAGTCATATGTCTTGCGTGTCCAGACCAATTTACGTAGAAATCCCAAGAGCTTCTGGAAGTTTGTGAACTCCAAGCGAAAATCGTCGAATATTCCTTCATCCGTATTTTTTGGCGATTTGGAGTCTACTTCTATGCTCGAATCGTGTGATCTATTTTCCCGCCACTTCAGTTCTGTTTTTTTCGGATTCAGCCGCCAACGCAGATGAAGTAGAAAGAGCGGCTTGCAATGTTCCTGAGGGTCTCATCGATTTGCGTACATTTGTGGTTAGCAATATGTATGTCGTTAAAGCTGTTAGGAAGTTGAAGAAATCTGTTTCACCGGGTCCTGATGGTGTACCTGCAATCATTTTTTGCCGCTGTGTTGCTGTTTTAGCTGATCCCCTAGCTCGCATCTTTACCGCTTCGTTGCACCAAGGAGTTTTCCCCGAAATATGGAGACATTCCTTTATGTTCCCTGTCCATAAGAAGGGCGACAAACGTGACGTGACAAATTATCGTAGCATAACAAGTCTATCTGCAGCTTCAAAATTACTCGAGATCATTGTGAACGATGCTATCTTCTTTCATGTCAAGAGCTACATTTCAGCAACGCAACACGGATTTATGCCGGGACGCTCTGTTACATCAAATTTGCTGGAGTTCACCTCAACATGTATAAATCACTTGGAAAATAGGGATCAAGTAGATACCGTTTATACCGATCTGAAAGCGGCATTCGATTGCATCGATCATGGTATTCTTCTTCGGAAAATGTCTCGCCTGGGAATTTCGGATGGTTTGGTTGATTGGCTGAAATCATATCTTTCCAACAGAACAGTTCGTGTCAAGCTGGGTTCGTGCACTTCATCACCATTTGCTGCAACCTCCGGTGTTCCCCAGGGCAGCAATTTAGGACCATTGCTGTTCACAATCTTCTTCAACGATGTGACGCTCCTCTTGCCGAGTGGTTGTACGCCGATGATCTCAAACTATACATTGTTGTCAAGAACGTCGAGGATTGCCGTCAGCTCCAAGCAATGTTAGACCAATTTGTTGATTGGTGCCGCCTAAACAAGCTTTCCGTCAGTATATCAAAATGTGTGGTCATGACATTTAATCGCACAAGAACGCCAATCGTATTCGATTACTCAATTGATGGATTTGTACTAGAAAGAGTAGAACAAGTAAGCGACCTAGGTGTAATTCTGGACCCTAAACTTACGTTTGACTTACACCGTTCAATGGTAATCACTAAAGCTAATCGTCAGCTTGGTTTTATATCAAGAATCTCAAGAGATTTTTCGGATCCGTACTGTTTAAAAGCACTGTACTGTTCACTCGTTCGTCCGATTATCGAGACTGCATCTGTTGTTTGGACTCCCTACCAACTTTCCTGGAACATCAGAATAGAACGTATCCAAAAAACATTCATTCGTCGAGCATTAAGACAACTTCCTTGGAGAGATCCACTAAACTTACCTCCGTATGCTGAGAGATGTCGCTTGCTAAGCATGGACACGTTACAACGACGGCGACAAATTCAACAGGCAACATTCGTCGCGAAGTTATTAAGTGGTGAAATTGACTCTACCCACTTACTCTCTTGCTTGAACTTTCGTGCGCCAAGCAGATTTCTACGCTCAACGTTCCTATTGCGTCAAGACTCACACCGCTCTTCTTTTGGACAACATGAACCTGTTACGAGTATGATTCGCACGTTTTCTACAGTTGAAGAGTTGATCGAGTTTGGGAAACCTGCTGCTCAATTCCAGAGACGTATTATTAACTCCAGATACATTTAGTATTTGTTATGGCTTCTGGTTCATTAAGACTTATTGTCAGATGGATGTATTAAATAAAAATAAAATAAAATAAAATAAAATAAAATAAATGCATATATAGAGGTACCAGACATGTTTTGCACTGCAGTGTCCTCTGTGAACAATTAACGGAAAACAGATTGTGTGTAGTTTCCGATAGATGTCACCGCGAACAACAGCAGTGACATCTGATGGAACATGAATGCAGAAGCTTGACAAAATGATCAATTCCGTCCTAACGCATTGAAACGCTATTAGATTTTCTTCGTCCTACGGATAAACGTAGAAAAAGGGGATTCACTAGGAGCGCTTCTTTTGTTTTGAGAACAATGAGCGTAAATATTCATACCATGCGCTCTAACAGGATTTATGTTGTAGCTAATGAACTAACGCATCGGAACAAACCTAGTATTGATTTGTGCATTGTGAAATCATTGATATTATTGATCTTTTCTGATCGATAGAACGGAAATGGGCGATTACGACGACGTAGCGCTCTACCCTACACGAAGAATAAAATCTCATAATATATGAAATTAAATAATTAATTGTACGATTATGATACATAAAGCCAAAGATTTCTAAAATAAAAGACAGTATACCATTTAGATTCCGCAGAGGCACGCTGCCTCTCGGAGACCAGCAAATTGTGAGTTTCATTTTCACTCTGGATTCGCCTCAGTATTTCGACGGTTGGTCTGGTCAACCCTGGACGAAACAACTTCTAATATTTAAACAGATTTTTAGACCGGCCATGCTTTATGGTGTGCCAGTAAGGCGAGTTTTGTACTACCAGGAAAAAAAAGCATTTCAAAGAATTCAGAAAAAAGTTCTGAAGATGATTTTGTAGTTGCTTCCTTGGTAAAGTACTACCGAGGTACATAGATTTTAGAATGTTGAGACTTTAGAAAAAATGTCTTACAAAATAACTGTTAATTTCTGGCAAAAATCGTTGCAATCCTCAATGGTCTCTATAATATCGAGCTTTGGAGGGATGCCTGTAATTAGTTTGACAGCTACATGTTATACAAACAAAATCTTTCAATTTAATTTAAATCTCTCTCGGTTTTCTGTGATAGCTTTGGCTTGAAAAGTTCATTATAAGCTTAATTATAAAATAAATGTTTCTGAATTATGAAATTTTTAGATATAATGATAATGCTATGTACTTATAAATCTGTCAATTTCATATTCAGATAGTCATTATGTGATCACCATAGTTAACCATTCGGCGCTTAATTTCCTCAACGGTTTCTGTGCTCCATTCTGGAAAGAACGGGAAGAAATATATCCGAAGGTAAGTTGCTCTTAGCAACAAATCTTAAAATTTAGCATTAATGTTTAAATTCAGTTGATCTATCAAGCAAACAATTAACTACAAACGAAAACATCAACTTAAAATGCAAAGAAATTTACTACCACCACAACCATGCAAGCGTGACATTACTCAAATCTTTAAAAGAAAATGTAAAACTCCCACCATCCAATTACAAACACCTAGCACCGAGAATTCCACCCACACTCACCGGTAAACTTCACACCCCAGCTGACAGCCACAGCTGTGCAACTGCCGGCGGGTGTTCCTAGTCTCATCCTGCAATTAGTTACAAATGAGAAAATAGTAATGATGATAATGCAGCATCATCATCATGATCATCATCATCATCATCATCGCCACGCTTTGCAACACCAGGGAACTGCACTCTTTCATTTACCTCCCACCAGGAAGGGGGGGGGGTACATGTGGATTACCCGTTGTCATGTTTTTTGACTCTACACATCATCATCCGTCCGCTGGCTATGGGGAAGTGATAGCTAGGATGGTATGGTAGGGTTACATCGCACAAAGCTAACGGGGTAATAAATTGGAAAGAAAATAGTTTTACAACATCAACCATCCAGCATGCACGGCACGGATAATGCAACGGCTACGGCGACGACGATGACGACTTGGTGGCTGACGAAAATTAGGACAGTCAGCAGAATATGGCACGGAGGTTGTGTAGCATGCGGTTTTTGCTACGAGGTAACTTCGAGTATGTAATTTTTATTTTTCCACCAGATGTGACTCTCGACTTTTGGACCTGGAGTGGTGGGGTAGATCGCTGGATGAGCGCTACATTTTGTGTATTATTGCTGCCGGGGGTTTTTCTCGACACTTTTGTTTGACTTGCACTCACATCTCTCATCATCTAGTTCCCTGGTTGGAAGTGTATAGATATAGCAGTGATGAACTTCCAGAATCCTCGTCACATCCCACCGCAGCAGGCACTGAATGAGCGCAAATGGTTGTTTTTCGGTTGCTCACTCGGTCGCAGCAGGCGAAGAGGATTGGAGGTGTGCTCTCCCGGTGGAATTACGTGATGAGAGTTTAATGATTTTCTCAATTTAGTGTGGTGCAGCAACGAGACGGCAAAAGCAATGTCACGAATGTTGCAACACACGTCCTTGTCCGGTTGAATCTACACGGTACTTTTCCGTAGTCCCTGTGAGGATAATCGTGCTGTCTAGGTCGACTTTAGGAGAACTCGGAATTTGAGGGGATTTAGAAGAGCGTCTTCCTTTTCAGTTCACATTCTATTTCGAGCGTTTTAAAGTGATTAAATTTTTCAAGGTTGCTGCTAGTGAGTTGAAGTGCTTTTTTGGATTAATTATCTAGTCTCCTCCAGGGGAATACGACGACTGGTATAATATGGCAACTACTTGTTTCATTATCAAAGTCATTTCTGAACAAGTTCCAAGCAAAACGACAACCATAAATAAACTTCCGGAAATCCCATAAACCTTCAGTAAACTGTTGTGAACCTCGCTTCCTCATCCATGGAGCTACTCTCATAAAAATTGCCTCTTGGAAGATGATACTGGCCAGCGCTCCACCCACCAAGCCAGGCAATGTCGAAAGTGCGAAAGTAAACCAGGAAGAGATTACAAAAGATAAACTCTTTGGGGAAATAAATTTACAACTTTCGCTATTATCGGGCTCCCGTAGAGCACTCCAGCTATAGCCACCCGTCATCGTCTTCATCGTTCTTGTTCGAGAGAGTACTCTCGTCAATACGCTCGACCTACACGCAGCGATTGCCATTTCGGCGTCAGGTCAGGATTCCCAATGGTATAATCACCTTCCCCTAGATTGACCCCTCTTCATTTACAGGGATATGACTTCAGACGGCCGTAACCACATTTGCCAAATGTTGCAGAAATCGAACCGAGTTCAGTACTTCCTGACGATGCGAACGAGAAAGAACGAAACAGAGCCGGAATCTATAATTAAGCCAACGCAAAACCCCGAAAATAAACATACCTAATCCCGTAATGATCCCGACCAGAATCAAAGCCGAAGGATTTTCGAATTAAAACTTTTGATTAGTACAAGCACTGGGTACTTCCATCTTGGCTTCCTGGCTACTCCGATTCCCAAGAGAGAGAAAGCAAGTGAATCGAGACCGTCTGACTTCCGGCTTCGTTTTCAAATGAAAGTAAAGGGAAAGGAAAACCATACCGTCGAGATACGTGACGACGCGTTTGCAATGCGCGAATCCTTATAATCCGTTTCTAATTAATCAGATAAAACCCTCACTAACAGTAAAGCCAGAGAGAGTGGTACTTTTTTTTTTGTTACACTCTTCTCCAGCCATCTGCGTCAATCCTTCCGGAATCGACGTTGTGCAGTTGCACTGCACCTGAGAGCTCAAGAGTAAGCATTTTGTATCCATGGCATTCCATTGTGAGGCTACTTGTCGGTGGATGGTAGCGAGAGAATCAAATGAGCTCCTGAACTGATGATTGGTGACCACAGCAGCGAATAAGGAAGTCAAAGTAGGCGATTACTTTTTTTTCGTTTGCTCGTCGCTCGCTGGTTTGTTTCGTCCTCTATTTAGCGGTGCTGTGGCGTACGGGGGATTAGTAGCCAGGGGTTACCACCGTCTGGTAACGAGAAGTTTACGCATTTAGCTGTATTTTATTTACATGGTTCCTGCGGGAGGAGTTATTTTGATGAACTTTGTTTTATGTAATTGTACTCAGAGCACTATGTGGGATTTCCACACAAGCAGACGGACAAAACTATGTCCGTCATCATTTCGAAATTTCTGCAATTATTATTGCTTGGTATCATCAATACACGTTGCTCATAATTATTTTTCAACATTTCATGACCAACTTTTGATATGGACTTAATTTTTGATTGTTTTTAATTTAAATATTATATTGTTATATCGCTACCAGTTTGAAGCTTTATTTCAGAAAATAAAATCGATAGAAGAAAGACAACCAACAATTCAAGAATAACATGCGAAAAGGGCCGATCAGTTAGAGTAAGGGGAATGTTTCCTCTACCCGATATCGTTGTTGATTTGCATGGGCGACCTTCGGATGGCACGAGAGGGTCATACAAAGGTTTGTTTATGAATAATTCATAGGCCCATTTCTCTTGACTTGGGTTTACAATAAGTACACCGTTGAAATGAAAAAAAAATCCAACTCTGCAATCTAAACATTCAAGTTTTTAAAATTTGTCCAAACCAGATCATATTTTTTTTTCCTCTTGCCCTTCCTTTCATGCCCGATCTTTTATCGATGTTCCAGGTTATCCGAATTGTGCTGATGCTTAGGTCAGTTTATCAACGATTATTAAAAAATTCTTTGCGACGGTACATGTCCAAACTAAATAATAGATTTATTTGCATGATTAACGATCCTTTGTGTAGTAGCATATCGAATTTTGTAGGTTCTCCAAATTGTCCTGCAGTTTTGATAAGAGGATCTTCTAAATCAACCAAAAAAAGTTCAGAATCGACTCGCTAGATGGCGTCAGAATGCAAGAAATGCTCTTATATCTGGGGCCCAGAATCAGAAAGAAGGGTATTTTAAGCTTCCGTGAACTTGCTGAGCTTAATAGGACCCATGGTGACTAGCAAATACCGATTATAAATTTCCAGGTTTTTTTCCTGTTTGTGGGATATATTTTTTTAATTAAATATAAAATCAAATGCGATTCAGCCGAAAGGATCACATGATTAACTATTTCATTACTAAAACAGATCTAGAATAGGTTTCTACTTTGAAGTCCCCAAGATTTGTCTTTGTTTTAACTATCTTGAAAGTTCGCTCAGAACTCGTTACGTGATTTCTTTGGAATGTTCTCAAAAATTTCCTTTAAAATAATATCTCTTAGGGATGATACATACTTGACGCAGCATTTTAGTGTGATCAGCCCTGGAGAAAAATACGCTACAAGGAGGAAGGGGTCCAAAATTGGTGCCCCCCTTGCAGAGTATTTTCTACTTAGTTGGTGTGTGTGTGTGTGTGTGTGTGTGTGTGTATGCGTATTTTATCCAACCCCCACTGGCCGGCAGTGGTATTTTGGATGAAATCTGCGTGCAATAATCCATGAGGTTACTATTTAAAGCAGCTTTAGTCCGGGAGTAAGAATGTGATAGCTCTACTGCAGATCCAACAACCCATATCAGAATGCCTAGTAATTCACGTCCATTCCGTGGTCACTTCCACATAAAGACTGGAACGCGCAAAAATTGGTCGACAAAAAAAATCGTTTCTTTTAGTCAAAATTCATATCACAAAAAAATCTTCTTCTTTTTCTTTTGGTAGTTCAATTTATATATTTAAAGGAAAAAATGTTCGTTTATTGGTATGCCAAATCCGAACTGCCGTGCTTTCCGCTTCACCCCTTCCATTAAATTTTGCACAGTGGTCTCATTGACTATATTCGCCGCCGAACGCCAATAAGATTTAAACTGCTGCTCGTTTTCCATGGATTTATTAGTTTTTTGGGATTCCGTTTGACCAAGGCCCAATACCGTTCGATAGGGTGAAGTTCTGGGCTGTTGGGAGGGTTTTGGTCTTTGGGTATCACAACCACGTTGTTCACATCGTACAATTCGATTGCTTTTTTCCCATAGTCCGACCAGAACATCACAGGTCTATTATGTTGCCATAAGAATGGTAGCAACCGCTTTTCCAGACACTTCTGGACGTAGATCTCTTGATTGATGGTTCCCGTAGTAATGAAAATCCCGTAGTAATATTTTTTCGGGAACTTCGATAGTTTGATGGTTTTTTGTAAATTCCAGCCACGCTCCTTTTTCCTGAGGCGGTATCAAACTCCTGTCCCGGAAGCTGCTTGAAATCCGCCTTCACATAGGTTTCGTCGTCCATGCCGACACAGTCGAACTTTGTGAGCAGATTCGTATACAGCTTTCGGGACCGCTGCTTTGCCAACGTGTTTTGTTTGTAATCTCGGTTCGCCACCTTCCCCTTCTTAAACGTCGACAACCCGGCTCGTTTCTTGGCGTGCTGCACAGTAGTATGGGAGACATTGAGCTTGCCAGCGACGTCCCGGATGGAGAGGTTAGGATTCCGCTTATATTTCACCGCCACCTTCTTCGTCGTCGCTGCCACGTCCGGATTACGATTGCCGCCGCTTCCAGGCTTCCTGGTGGTCAACAGACGCTCCCCGAACACTTTTAAAACGTTTGTCACGGTCGAGCAATTTTGCCAATTTGGCGTGTGAGAACGTCGGATTCTCTTGCTGCGCGAGTAAAATTTTGACACGCTGCTCCTCTTGCTTGGACGTCATTTTGAAAACTGGAGAGCAAACGGTGAAAACGCATCAAAGCAACCATTGTATATACACTCAACTTCCAAATGCAGCATTTCAGGTTTTTTCATGCATTTTTAACAGAAATACACCAATTTGAAGTTGACCAATTTTTGCGCGTTCCATACTTTAAAACAAGCCCTGCATGAAAACATTACCATCATTAGTTCAAAAACTACAATGGACAGCCCTATGGTGTTGTACGCAATAGTAACGTAGGACTTCGTGGTCTTATATAATAAATCTTATTTGTTAACTGCAGCAGGAGCGTGTGTTTTGTGTAGGAATAGGAATTTGAGCGGGATTCTCTCTGTCTATACTCTTTAACATGACGCGCTTGGCATAGATGGCCCACAGCGACACACAAAGAGCTGATGATTCCGATCAATAGCGGTGCGGCTTTTCCTGCTTCTATGGATGCCACGGGACGGTCACCAATTTTTTTACTATGGGATTTGACAAGTATAAAAGTACCCTCTTGCACGGGCTATAAAATATTGCCCATACAAACATGAACAACACATACGAGTTTTGCGGCTGTATTGCGTATTTTATAGCTGTCGCATATTCCGCATGTGTTTGTTTTGCGTTGGTTGTAAGTGTGTGGGTGAAAAATAGCAGATAATTTTAACTATCATAGCAACAGTTGCACATTCATTCAATAGTGTCATTTGAAAAATGATATAGACTTAAATTAAACACATGCGTAGGAATATTTCTGATCGATTTATGATAAAATTATTGAAATTGGTTCAGGGTCAGCTGAGTTATCAACGTTCAAAATCTTTCGTAATTTTATTACATGTTCCATTTTCGGTTTTCACAAAGTGTACCCCCATATAGAAATTACAGACGTAGTCCTACGTCAAAAAGGAAATGCCAACACCCTTCCAGCATTAAAAATACACGAACACGAACACGAGCCCTGCATATGTTTCTCAACTGCGGCCATTTGCAAATTTTTGCTCAAATCCCAACACAAAGATCTACTCCAATTACTTTGTACTAAAGAACGTGGTAAGATTTATCTAAAAGGCAAATGAGGGGCTAATCAGGATCGTAAAAAAAGCACTAAAGCTGTGGTCCCAGGCAGGGACTCACATCTAGCTGTCTGAAAGTTACCAGTATTTATTCTTCCTGGCAAAATTAAGCACTATTTACAAACGAAAGTAATCGTTTGGAACTATTTTACATATGGTTTGTGTACTAGTTTTGATACTAGTGGTTCAGTTTTTGGCCCTAATCTAATCTAATCTAATCTAATACAAACGTAGCCAGTACGAGAAAGCATCCTGGAAAATGATTAGATTAGATGAGGTCTAATCATTTTTCTTGTCTAATTGATGTTTACAGCATATCTGAGATATGATATAAACATCAATACGGCCAGGCCTACTGCGTTGTATTTGCCGCAAAGATGATTCTTGGAAATGAATGGGAACATTTCTTGAATCTACAGGGGTGGAAGGATGCGTGGACATACCGTATCAAACGCTACAAGTTGCTATGTGTAGTTGTGTGTAATGTGTAAATATTTGTTATTGAAGAATCAAAATATAATGCAATGGAAGGATCTTACCGATTTTTCTCCTATGTTGGTAATCGGACTAAAACTGTTTGCATCTATGCATAAAAATAGGTACAAACAATTTTCTTCCATAAAAGCACTGCCGGCCAGTCGGCTGAGAAAAAACGGCCACGCCAGCCGCATCGTCTTTAGTCATCATCGTCCCCAACCATCCGTAATCCTATCGTCCTCTTCGTGGCCTTCTATTTCCTATGCAGAATATAGCGCATGCATTACGATTTCTCCACTTTTACCAATGTTGTCCAAAAGTATTTTACAACTTCACAGTGAAATGACAAATTTAGACCAATGCACCAATGTGCAAATATGTGCTGGAACTTGACCATTTCCACTCATTCCCAACCTCTGAAAATAGCACGCTCGACATTTTTCAACAAATTACAGCACGAAACCGGCTATTTGAAATGATGTCTAAGACGAATTGTAGACAATCATCTCGTATGGTGCATTTCACAACATTCCATCCAATCTTCAAAGAATCTCTTGCAGAATCCGCCTTCAATCAGAATCATCAGGCCGGGCTAGCCTGCCAATTGCCTGATAACAGTTCTGACAAAAAAACAATGTTTCGGAATGCATGTCATCCGATCACTTGCACTTGCTTTGCACAAAATTTATTTTCTAGAACATTGTTTCGAGATAAAACGCGATGAAAACATCCATTCCCGAAAAAATTAAACCGAAAATATGTGGTTCAGTTTTTGGCCCTAGGGCCTAAATCAAATTTGAAATAAATGTTCATGGTGTTATTTGCGTAGATTTATAGCAAAACATACACACTTAGAAATAACTCCATCTTTGACATAAAGGAATCTATCTTTGCCATTTGACATAAAGGAATCTATCTTTTCGGTCCTATGTACAAATTTTGGATGTCCTACTTAGTAAAAACTTGGTTAAATCCAGGACCTCATAAAAATGCAAATAAATATTCTATTACATTTGGTTCCTAAATTACAATCAGATATGAGTAAGGTGGCAGCCAGGGTAGACGCGATTCGCGATACGACGCGACCAATTCAAAGGAATCTTATTATTTAAAATTATTTCTTGCGTGAGTCGCATCGCGTCGCGTGTCGCGTCTACCCTGGCCGCCACTTAAGGCTTTCTTCAGGTGACTCATTGACAATGACCGTCATGATGGCTGATATTCCCTATCACTTCAAGATTTCTTGAGCATAAATCTTGGACGGTTGTGACTTCACTCATGAAATTGAAACTCCTTGTGTACTGCACTGTAGCAAACGTGAAGTTCCAGTTTCTTAGTCATAACTTTCGTGAGAGCTGATATTTGTGCTCTTGAAATTTTTATGTGGTACTGAGATTGATCAGAAATAATGTTTCCTCAGCTCCTTGCTATGCATCGATTTATTATTATTATTTAACATTATTAAAGAGGCTTTCAGCCTTGGGCTGGTTCGCCTCCACTGCATCGATTTTCTCTTTCGTGAATAACCGGACCCAAATTCAGTTTGTTGTTTCAGGCGCAAGCTAACATCATCGTCTGTCGAACTGTGCTGCGAGCTTAGAGAGAATTTCGTTTATGTTGCCGTGGTAAACCAAAGAGAAGGTCGGTGAAGAGAATCGATCATCGAGGATAGGCCCTTTTCAAATGTTACGCGAGATTTCAGGTTTTTTATATGCATTTTTAGCAGAAATACACCCATTGACTTTATAATAAGCCCTGCATGTAAACATTACCATTATTAATTGAACAAAGGCAATGTCAACACACTTCCAGAATCAAAAACACGATGTTTCCAAATCACGTGTTTAGTAAAAGTGGCAAAGCATTTTTGATTAACTTATAATACATAACATATGTGGAGCACGATCATCCACAATCGACCCCATTTCAGTGTATTCAAGTGGTTTAAAAAGACATCGATCTGTCAAATTGATTATACCAGCTGTAATATGATAAAGGAAATCAAGGGGGTAGTCAATTCTATTAAAATAATAATAAACTGCTTTTTAATTCTATGACTTCTAAGCACTTCTGAACTTATCCTTTTGTTTAACGTTCACTATTTACGTCCTTTATTTATAGCTTTATAGCTGTTTCTTTTTAACAAAAAATATATATATATTTTATGCAATGACCACCCGACCAGGAGGGTATAACAATAAAATAACAAGATTATAACAAGCCTTGTTATGGATAACTGATTATGATATAATTAAGTTAAGGAAACTGATCACCAAGAAAATAATATAACAAATCTTTAACAAATTTAAATGCATTGATTTTTTGATGATTTTGTAACTGATTCTTAACAAGATTTTATCACAACCAGATATTAATGACCAAACTACAATAAAAAATCAAATCTATTTTTTCTTGTGTTTTTCAAGCATTATATTTTCTATGAGTTTGATAATGTTTTGTATTTCATTTACACAGTTAATCAATCTGAGTTTTAGATTTACAAAGTGAAATATATGATTATAACACGATTTGATATAATTTTGTAATAGCACAACAGAATTGTGTTGCAAAATTTGTTATGTTTTTGTTATGAAAGTAACATAGTGAAATATATTTTTGTTGTATCTAGAGGAAATTTTTGTTACATTTTTTGTTATTTTAACTACATCCGGAATCTTAAGTGTAACAAACCGTGTTACAAATTATAGTGAAACAAAATAACACAAGCTGTAATAAATTTGTTATTCCCTTATGGTCGGGCAGTCACCCAATTACTTACCATGAAATATAATTGCAAGCTACCAAGCGATACGTATTGTATTTCTGTAGTCATAGCAAAAAAGTGCGGAAACTGCACGCGAAAACTTGTTGAATTCTAAATCTAAACTTGCGCGGGCATATTTTTCTATTTAATTTCTGTAAACTTAGAAGAAAAATGTATGTACCATTTTTTTTCGCCAAACTTTTTCTAATTGTTCAGCACCAATTGCATCAACCTTTGAATTCATTTGGATTCGTAGGAGGAATAATACGACTGCGCAAATTAGGAGTTGACTGCATACATTTTGAAGTCCAGAGAGAAGCAGCAAAATTTTGCAGCAAGTGGCCCGGTTTATGCGGAAAATATGTAATGTTTTCAGGTGACCATCGTTCCATTCGCAAGAATTTCGTAAACAGGACGATAAAACAAATCGTGCGATTCGATACCTGTAAAACCCAAGCAAGGATTCAACCCTGCAGTTGTTTCTCAACTGCGGCCATTTGCAAATTTTTGCTCAAATCCCAACACAAAGACAAAGATCTATTTCAGAAAAGAACGAAGTAGGCTCTGGTTGCAAGTAGACGTGTTCATTTGTTCGTTGTTATTTTATTTCGCTTGTTTCGGCATTTTTTATGTAATTGAGTAGTGTTTATTGATGGCAGCCAAATATTTCCCTAATACGAGAAGTGAAGTGATAGTGACCATGCGCCGAGTAGAACCGTGTCGTAATTCAACCAAGTTCCGTCCGTCCCGATCAGAAGGGCATAACAAAATTATATCAATGGTTGATATTTTTATCAACGTGTGTTATATTTTGATATATTAGTAAAAGGGGGTTGAACAAAGTAACTTATCATATCAGAATCATGTCAAAGTCAGTTCTAATTACTATCAATACATAAAATATGTATTAATGATTCCAAAATATAAGTTTCTTCACTATTTTCTGCTTCTAAGTGACGATTATTTGAGGCAACTGTGTATAAATAGTAAGAAATGATAAAATTTTCGAGTGATTGTTCCAATTAATTGTTTGACTTAGATTTAAAAAAAAGTGAAAAACAAATGACATAACCATTGCCAGAAATATGGAAAATTTTATATCTAATTTATAACAACGGTTGTTATATATGCATATTTTTGAATGCGATAGATTATATCTAATTTTTTAATTATTTTGATATAATCATATCAAGATTTGTTATAATTTTGTTATCAAAAGATAAATTTTTGTTATGATTTTTGTTATTTTAACAACTGAGCAGCCAATGTTTATAACACGTTCTGTTACATTTTTTTTTGTTAAATAAATAAATCCAGTTGTTATAATTTTGTTATGCCTTTCTGATCGGGTAGCGGTGTGTAGCCGCGTGTGCTGCCATGTTTTTTTTTGTAGCGCTACGCCTCCCGGCTCATGCCAGCAGGCCCAAAAATGTGTTTTCGCGAGTGTAGTCTGCAGTTATTGACTCCAAGCAGCCAGAGTGTGTATCAGTTGCATGTTGGAAATATGCTTTTCCAAGGGAAGAGAAAACAAAATTTCACAGAACAAGCGGAACCGCTAATGTTAGATTCAGATGACGAAGATTCCGCAACAAGGATACATAATAAATCAGCACCGGTCCACCGACGAAAGGAAAGCGCATCGTCATCGATGAAGCCAGCCGGCCGGCTCTACCCACGATCGGCACCCAGCGAAGACCACGGGAGTTAGAAGTAGTTTCTAGTGAAAGAAATGATCTCCATCACATCACTAAACATAACCACGAGCAATGGCGAGGAACTGCATCCCAAACCCCATGATAAACAAGTAGCGGATGCATCCAACGAAACTTTTAAGCGCAAAAGAATCATTACCAACATAGGAGAAAATTCGGTAAGATCCTTCCATTGCATTATTTCATGATTCTTCAATATTGTACAAATATTTACACATTACACACAACTACACATAGTAACTCGGAGCGTTTGGTACGGTATGCTACGCATCCTTCCACCCCTGTAGATTCAAGAAATGTTCCCATTCATTTCCAAGAATCATCTTTGCGGCAAATACAACGCAGTAGGCCTGGCCGTATTGATGTTTATACCATATCTCAGCTATGCTGTAAACATCAATTAGACAAGAAAAATGATTAGACCTCATCTAACCTAATCATTTTCCAGGATGCTTTTCAGGATTAGATTAGATAAGATTAGATTAGATTAGAAATCCCAGCACAAAGATCTACTCCAATTACTTTTTACTAAAGAATGTGGTAAGATTGATCTCAAAGGCATCTGAGGGGCTAAGGGGGCAAATGAGAGGCCAGTCAGCAACCTTTTTTCCTTTTATTTTTCGACATAGTTATTTTCACTCACTAATACACTCCACATTTTTCGGTCTCCAATTTTCTTGCATTGGACCGCAGCTAGGTATATCGCATCCTCGGTTCATGCGGTCTCCACTAACATCCTCTGATGATGAATCCCACATAATTGTAAGCGAATCTTACATTCCTCGGTTGGGTGTAGATTTAAAGCAAAACATACACACTTAGAAATAACTAATTACGTGACGGAATCCATCTTTGACCTTTTCATCAGTTTTATATCTAGCTTTTTAAGAAAAATTACAATTTTTTTAAATGTAAACGTACCTATCAACAGAATTTTTCGTTCTGAAATCATAACATTCATACACGCAAACCAAAAATCTATTACAATGAATGTTAGTTCCGTTTCCTATCATCCTCTGTTCATGAACATCGCAGCGAATGTTAGAAGTTGACCTTACAGGCGATGTAATGGTTTTTTGTCTTTTTCATTTCGTGTTCTATCTACGCTTTCGACTATACCAGTAAGCTTGTAGAACGACGCACATTGTAGAACATTGTAGAACGACGCACACACTTGCCTCGAATCTCTCCAGCAGAAAAAGCACACGAAGTCCAGTATGCGAGAAAATGAGCGCTTCATGTTTGCTTTTAGGCTATCCATATTCAGGAGCATGGAGAGAGCAGTGGAGAAAGCACAGGTCTGATAATCGAAGCGTTCTTGGTTCGAGTCCAGTCGGCAATCGAATTCCTATTTTTTTTCGACATAACTAATTTACCTCACTAATACACTCTACATTTTTCGGTCTCCAATTTTCTTGCATTGGACCGCAGCTAGGTATATCGCATCCTTTGTTCATGTGGTCTCCACTAACATCCTCTGATAATGAATCCCACATAATTGTAAGCGAATGTTACATCCCTTGGTTGGGTGTAAGTTGACTTACTAAAAGCACAGTGAACAATATTTCTGGCTAATAACGCTCTTGATTGGCTTCTGATCGACTTGAAAATAATAGTTCAAAAATCCGCCGCAATACCTTGACAATTTAGAAATCGCCTTTTCGGCCACTCTGTAACTCTTTACTCCTATCCCGCACAAACTTCAGTCTATGCGTGAAACATGGTTGTTATTTTCTTACCCTTCCACTCCTTTGTAAATCCCATAAGATACTGTCAAGCTTTGCGTGAACAGACTGCGCCTCACATGGTGGTGTGAAAAGATAAGACAAAGTTCGCTAGATTTCATGCACAGATTGTCAGCTGTTCATGGGATTTTACCATAGGATTAAAAAGTTGCAGAGTCGTCGAAAAACGTCAATGCTTACTGAGGATGCATCAATATATATTAGACTGATGCAAAATTTGACTTTTTCGCTCCACAGTGCTTAAATGGTTTCAAATCGGGTCCTGATTAGCCTCCCAAAATTACAACTCATTTGGTTAAAAGCAGACTTCGCACAAGCCATTTGAAGTTTACATGTTAATTACTATGGGAAGTCTCAACTTTTTGTTCATTGCCTTTTAGTCTTTTTCCATATTGAGCTGCGAAACAATTCGATAGCCATTCTTATAGAAAATTTTCTCAGCTACAACTTTGCTCAAGATCGTTTCTATGTAAAACGAGACAGGAAAAAGTTATTAATTATTTAAGAGATTGGTAAAGTTAAGACATGATCAAGCAGCTGCTCTGTAGGCAACACTGTATTCTGCAGTGTGACATAGTAGCCATGATTTTTGTGTCCTATTCAACGCCCCAGAAACACCAATGTTGCCTGCTGAGCAGTTGATTGAGCATGATCGTAAGACATCAGCGCATTGAACCATTGATAACTTTCGATCCTTGCATTTAATCAAAAAGTGGTCTTCAACAAAGTTGTAGCTGGGAAAATTTTCTACAAGTACAGTTGAAAGTTTTTGAAGCAGACCGAAATGGTGAATTATTAGATAGACATGAACAAAAATCTTGGTTTTACCATAGTAATTCCCATACAAACTTCAAATGGTTTGTGCCATCTCAGTTTCTCACCAAATGGGTTTAAATTTTGAGAGATTAGTCAGGATCTGATTTGGAATCGTTTAAGTATTGTGGAGCGAAAATTTCAAATTTTGCATCACTCTAATATATATGCTTCTCTTTCATAAGAGCCAATGTCGCAAACGTAAACAATGACTTTTTCGCCGGATTTCTCGAGAATAAAATACCACTCAAGTAAATCACCAAGATAGTTTTATAGTGGGAGAGTCCCCCTATCCGATAGAATTGGTGGCTTACATCACAGGAGTGGAACTTTGGATCAGAAAGTGGCTCCACTTGTCATTTGCGAACACTAGCGCACCTAGCGGTAGAAGGCATCTTCTGCCTGCAGTTGAGATAGGCAGCATGCTATAATAGTGTGAGTGCACATAGAAAGCCCGTGTGGAACGCTACCACAACACATCGCTTGTTGAGCAGAAAAACGAACACTTTTTGATTCACCGATTTGTTTGCACTTCTCCTTTTGTTCTGTGCTTACATGGTTGACTTTGACCTACGAAAAATTTACGAAAGAAGCCATGGTTTACGTTTTTGAAATAGGTGCTTGTGAACGCTCAGTGGCGATTCATGATAATTTTATTTTGACAGATCGATGGCCAACTCTACCAGTTATACCACAAAAAATTGGCCAACTTTTAGTCAGTTTTTTTGCATGAAGTTCCACATATGTGTTATGTGACCTTGGTCAAATATATTTGTCATAATTTGCCAAATATTTGACGTTTTGTCAAATAGTGTGATGTCAGCTCAAGCATATGATGGTTTTGAATAGCCTAACGGTAGTTTTAAAACACTTGCTGCTTTTATGGAAGTTTCAATAAAAACTAAACAAGCGAAATTCTATGAATCTTTAACTTTCCATCATTAATTTGTCATATCTTTATGAATAACTAACATATTATAAACGAATTGACAAGTTGGATACATAAGGTGAATCAATTGGAAATTCAAAAAATAAAAAGTTATCCAATAGCTTCGAACGCAGCATTATTCTACTCAGTCCTGGAACAACAACCCACAGAACATAACTAGAAAATCTTCTTTTAGTACGATTCTATAACTCGATATCGACTTGAAGAAAGTTTCTTCGGATTTCAGCAGATTTTAAAAACCAAATTTGAGTCAAATTTTGCCTGTGGCCATGTTTCCCAGTTATTCGGTGACTAGCAAACGGAGGGAGCAAAGCATCTCCCAAAGCTTATTTTCGGCAGTGGATCTCATCTTTCCAGCAGCCAAGCAGTCAGTGTTATGTTTGTGGCAGATGTTCCGCCGCCCTTGACGGTCTTTTGATGACGACGAACAGGACGATGGAGGTGATGATGATGATGATAGAGATTGCAAATTTTGGAATAACTTCACTCCCATCAGAGCAGTGCTGGGGACGACGAGCATTCCGGTAATTTGGTTGCTAGACAGATAGCAGATGAAGAAAAGTTGAATGTACCAGTGATTGTGTGGATTATAGTAATGTCGAAGCTAACTTTATGCTCGGAATGAGACTTGGCTTGGTTCGGGAAAGTTTCACTAGAGATAGAAGTTTCCCTCCGCCCTTGGCTACCACTTTCGACGCTTAGGGTTCTGGTTCTAGGTGCACGAGAAGGTGACATTTTCTCCGCAGGGTGTCGGAGTTTTGCCGGTTAGCTGGTTGAGAAATAGTTTCCTAGGCACACGTTCTCTGCTAGTGCACTGTTTTTGATTCATACACGTTTCACACCTCAAAATGTGTTGGGAAAATGAAATTTTAACAACTTGTACGTGTCCTCAGTTTGCATCGCTTGGTTGACACCCCCCTCAAATGTCATCTGTCGTCGTCGTTCGTTTGGAGGGAACTGGGCGTAAATTCGATTCTAAGCTCTGCATTTCCCTCCCTACTCTCAATTCCTGAGACCGACACCACTGCCGTGGAAGAAATTAAAGTGATTTAAGCCCTGATTTTCAAACTCGGGCAGCCGCAACGAAATCGGTAAACCGCAGTCCGGAACGAATTTTAATGTCACTAGGCTAGAGTGCTCGGCGAACCAAACGAGCAAAAAAAAAGGCGACGCTATTAGGTGAGGAGCAAAAAGTTTGACAATAACTATAAATTTCGCTTAATGACGTGTCCCTTTGCATGCGGAATTCTATGCGAGTTGTTTGAGTGGAAAGGGCACGATAATAGCAGTAGGCGGAATGCATCCATTCGCGCCCGGTTGGCGACAGGCTTGGCACAGTTGAACTTATTGGAGTTATGTGTATAGTTGGTCAAATTTTGTTCAACCATTCTTCAATTAGTGCGTTAAATTGACACATTGCAGTGTCCCTTGGTCAATCAGGCTAACTGCCAGTGCGTTGCCATGTCAACAGTTGCACGAAACCTAACCACAGCCTACTGCGCTCCCACCCATCCAATGAAACCACACTTCTGGTTTACTGCGATCGGTAGCCATGTAGATATGTTGCTGTAACAACTGGCGATGGGAGACAGGACATAGGTTCCTGCGACAGCTACATGAAACGTAACATGACAGCAGAAATTAAATGTATTTGATTTGGATGACCCCTTCTTCTCACCTTCCATTTCGGAAATCCCAGAACATACTGAGTTAGATTTTGCTGCGAATGCCAACAACGATGACCATTTTCTGAACATTCAGATAATTATCGACTAGGGGAACGACACACTTTGCCATATCCGCAGGAAAAACCAAATTGTTTCACATTCCTCGGCTAGAGACCAGGTAGCAACCCGAGCAGTAGATAATTAATGCATTTCAATTGTCTCATTAGCATGCAAAATTGACAAGAGTACTGATTCCCCTCGGTCGGTGCTTCGATGAAAAGAAAGGGTCGGTAAATTGCATTTCGCCAGCATCCTCGAGGAAAGAATTGCCGTCATACACTTGAGCCCACAAAATGAGCTTCGGCTCCAGTTGGGAACACAACTTTTCCATTGGCATCTCCCCTTTTCCTGACTCTAGAAAGGTGGAAACGAGCGTGAAAAAAAAATAACTTTCTTGCACTAATTTTAACCCTCCGACGAAGTCAACAAAACCATTTCCACGTGATCATCATTACGGTCCAGCACTAGCACTTTTAGGCGCTCGCGCCCGGTCATAGGAGGCGGGGTTGAACTACACTGCAGCAGCCCTTTTCTTAAGTAGCCTGCTCAGATGTCCCCTGTGATATTTTTTGTCTCATAATAAAACGAGTAGCACTTAAGCTGCACAATCTTAAGACGACGACGATGATGAGGATGATGATGATGTTGAAACAGTGAAAAGGTGGCGATGTTGAGAGATAAATTGTAGGGCTTCCCCCGAAAAAAAAAAAAACGAGAGGGTGGAAGATGTTTGTCCAAGAAACATTAACCCATTCGCCCCTACCGCCGAGTTCTACGGTTGCAGTGGAAGGGTATTGCACAAGCCCTCCGGGAGGGTACTGAAAAGCCCACTTGGAGGAGCCCTCGGAAGAAGAGCTATTTCTCGGTTTCAGTGAGGTTTGGGCGCAAATCTGTTTGCTCTTTAGAAGTTAACTTTTTACCGTTGGCCATTTTCGATGAGTATGAAAAGAAGTGATGGGCAAAAAACGGGTGTAATAAGGCATAGAGATCATTAATTTTCATCAGGAATTATGATTGAAAGGAAGGGTTAATGGTGGTTTCGTGTTAATTTTTTATTCAATCATCTTAATAAATGTTATTTTTAGGGGAAACAGAAGCACAATCATTGGACCATTTTTTAAAATATTTTGTTATTGAATGCGGGATTCCAAGAATTCAGTATTCCATTATTCAAAATAACATATGGGTCATTCCATCTCAAGTGACCGAGCAAATGCATCGACCCTCTCCGATGTGAACCAAAATTTGTGGGTCTAATTATTTTAAGCAAAGACTAAAAAATCCATAGTTTTGTGACAAACAACCAACTCTGGCTCTGGGAACTGCCCCAGTTTTTTGTCGATTTTTAATAATCTCAAATATAAATTTTTGCATATATCTGCATTCAATAATGATTACAAAAGACGGGGGGTTTTGAAAACTTTTTGAAGTATTTTGAACATAAAATTAAATTTTGTGATCGTGTTTGTTCTATTTTCCTTAACTCGATGGTTTCTTAAATAATTCGTTAGTGAGAGTTAACTATCATTTTGGAAAGAGAAAAATATTCAAATAATGTTCATCCTGATATCATCCTGTCCCATTCATTCCCATACAAATTTGTCGCAAGCCACCGAAAATCCTGCATTCAACCAAACAAGAACATTTTCATTAACTTCCATCCAAACAGAATACATTGTCGAGACAAAAACCACCCACTACAAATTGTTTACTTCCAAATGTAAATAACAATTAAACTGTAATTCTCAAGGACCTCCGCTTCTTCCCTTACGCCCTCCGACAATCCGTCCAATCTGTCACTGGAGTGGAAAAGTTTTATTTTAAAACGAATAGAATCCCACCAACCCAGCTCAGCCAGTGCAGTGTGGTAAGTCGGAAATGCATTTCCCATCCATGCATCCATCTCCTCCTACAGTTGACGATCCACTTCGCTCCGAAAACCCGGAACCCAAAGGCAGACACACAAACAATAAATTTCCTCCCACTAAACTCCAGCCACCGCAGCAGGCTTTTGCTGCTGCTGTTGCTGCTGATGTGGCTAACGAGTGAGTGAGTAGTAGATGATGCAGTACTAGCTGAAACAAAGTGAGGAACCCATTTATGTTTAAGAGCAAAATTATGTTCCCAAACTAGCAAGCAAGCAAATGGGGGGGTTCCCTCAATGACACTTGAAATCGATTTTCCCTCAATTGCTCCAACCAGCGACAAACTCTCTGCGCTGCTATGGTTAGGATGATGTGCATGCAGCGGCAGCAACATCAATGTGCATCCATTGAGCTTTGGGATGCAGTTTCGGTTCAAAGTTGGGAGGATTTAATTATCAGACAATTTGTGTCTGTCGGATTTTGTGGGTGGGAGCGGCGGAGAAGCATGCGGTGCGCAATACAATAACACAACCTCGGTTGACTAGCAGAGTTGGCTTTGACTAATGGAAACTACTGCTGCTGGAGTGCTCCGCTTGCCGGGATGGAATGGAAGCGAAGAGTTTTGCATTCAGCTCTCAGCTCCGGACAAGCAATTTCGAGTGCTCAGTACACATTTTCATTTTCATATTCTATTAAAACTCTCAGCTCCATTGGCTATCGTTAAAGAGCGGTGCATCATCAACTTCCGGTCGTGAATTGACGAGCGTAGTTAGAAATGTATGAATTGGGGTAAATATGTTATGTTGAAATCAGTGCTGAAATTCGCCATTGACATTGAAAGATTTCAAGCGATATTGAAATAATTATGATTACCATCGTCACTGAAAGAATTTAGTCTCACAGAAACCTTCGTCAACATCTCATTCAGTTTTTAGTTTTTTTTTACTTGGACTTTCACATGGTGATTTTTTTTTTCGTTACAAATTTAGCTATTAATAAAAACTGCATATATTTATCAGTGACTGCATTGTCATTTACATGCAATTGCGGTGTAAGGTTGATATTTTGCAGTATTGATTAAAGTGAAAATTCCACTTGTCGATTTGCTCACCATTCAAATTAATCTGTAGACCAATTCATTCACAAGCATGCCTCATCGTGATGATTACCTGGAAAAGAAAAAATAAAAGATGCACAAATTACTCCGACTGCGACATACATTATAAATAATTTGCAACTACGACGATAACGAGCAAATATAATATGACTACCGACGTCGTTCCCCGTAATCCCTCGTGTAACTGATGTGATAATTATGAGTTTACTTTTAACCATCGCTTGCAGGGACTATTGCACTCTCGCAGCATTTGGTGGGGGTTGGATATGAAACGCATTTCGCCCTTTTTGAGCATTCCGGGCACGTTCTTTTTCGGAACACCACGTGTAGCTCATTATCGTCATTTATGGAGACGCGCAGGAAAAACGTTAAGCGAGTCAAATGAAAAAAAAAAAACCAGAATGTAACTATCAACCCTCATCGAAGCAACCACATAAAAGCAATATGCGACACAGTATAACACTTCTCCCCCGCCCGACTGCCAGAGCAGCAAACCATAACAATCGATACGCAGTAGGCTATGGGTGAAGTTAATCAAAATCAAATTCGCAACAGATCTACCGTCACGATGCATCCCTCTATAATACTGCGAACTGTATCGAACACGTGAGCAACATAAAGAAGTCGACACTGGCGTTCTTCCCTTCTGATTTATTTGCTCCTCTGTTAGGAGGGAGTAAATCCTGGAACTAATTGAAGTAGAAGAATTAATGATTATTTATCAAATCGCAGAACAGCGTCTGTAGTTGCAAACGCGAGGTTTCGAAATTTGAACTGATTTACGCTCTAAGCATTTCAAATCATTGAAGAAAACTTACATGATTTTAACTGAAAGTCTTTCAAATAGATATTATTTACTTATATTTCCTTTAAAAAAAAATTTCTAACTTTTACGCTTCCCGTAGCTTCAGTTGGATGGATATCAAATTTGTCTCACATGGATACCACTATAGGTGAAGAATTCAATATTCATAGCAGGAGTGTTTTAAAGTTATGCTATAAGGAAGCTGTTAACGCAGTTACCTAATTTATGAACGTAGATTTAGGTCTCTGGACGGTAAGGGTTAACTCTTATGTTCACCTTGCAAAGTCGATACACACTGACTTGAACACAACTTAATAGGTTATGGAAATGGTTCAATGACACTGGATTATGGTTTGATAGTTAGGAAATAATGCCTTGGTTGACGGTTTGAAGTATGGATTTATTTAACGTTGAGAGATCGTTTGTTGCTGTCAACTCAGCAGAATCAAAACAGACATAATTTTCTTCTACTACAGTCGCTTGATGGTAAGACTAATCTATTTTGATTTCTAGCATTAATTGATTCCTCATTTTTATTCATTTTAGGTGGAATGACTACTGGTCAGCCAAAATCAATTTTGTTCAAGCCTTAGCATGAAACTTCAAAAGCACGAATGGCAGCGTCCACAAAACATACAATGATGAAATTGCCACTCTCTGATTGTTGTATTGTATTGTAGCAACCTAGGAGTAGCAATTTCGCAATGATATGTTTTGTGAAAGTTGACATTTGTGCTCTTGAATTAGATGTGTGCTCGCTTAGAGTAATCACCTTAATAGTATAACGAGCATTCATGTTTTCGTCCATACACCAAGCGTTTTTCGTAAGAACACTAGTATCAAAAAATCGTTTCGATTTTTGTATATAATGTGGTCCCAGATTAAGTAATGCACCTCTACAACCTTTATGTATCATGGTAAAAATTTGCATTGTGGCATTATTTTTTTCTTCCTTGATTTGTTTTCCGTCGATCTTGTTTTCCGTGCTGAGCAACAATGCTACCAACGCCAGAGAGGCAGCTCCCACACCTGGACCCTACTTATCGACCCATCAACTCATGAACCGGGACCAATGGCTTTACTACCCTTCCGAAGAAATGCGTCATCAGCGATTTTATGCCTCAGAAAATCCCGGCGGCGCCGACTGGAATTGAACCCAGGCCTGTTGAGGTGAGAGGTAATCACGCTTACCACTACACCACCAGTGCCGCTCATTATATTTATATTTATATTTTTTAGTTTAACTTAGTTTAACCGATAAAGCAATTTTCAATACATGACTGAATTTTTAAACTTATGCAAGAGTAACTAAAAATTGAATAGGGATATTGAGTTAATTAAAAATCAGACGTCAAAATCTAACTACTATAAATTTGGAAACTTAAGCTTATATTTGATCGATTGATTGCACAGTTTCAGCTTGATAAGTAGAATTCTAAGAAATCAATAACGAACATCTCTTTTTTTCAGCGAAAATGGTTACTGCACTATTGAAATCATTAAATGCCCTTTATGTCCTGCAAGTGTTTTGTTTAAGTCAGAGGAGTTGCGTTTAGAATTAGCTTCTGAAAGAAGATTCTAAACATAAATCTTCTATAGAATACCTTATTACCTTCCTTTAAATGATTCTACTGTTGTATCAGCTTCACTGTCACTTTCACTAATTCACTATTCACTGTCATTATTAATTTTCACTATTCACTTTCACCATTTAATTTCACTGTTCACTTTCATTCTTCACTTTCACCAACAGTTTAAAAAAAGCGATAATAGATAGGTATTTCGTTCACTACTTGCAAACTTCTTCAGTCATGACCAGGCACTGAAATTCAATAGTAAATTTTAATATTGTTCTTCTTCTTATTCTCTTTCGCATTTCAAGCTTATTGCTTATCGCATTTTAGCTTATTGCGTACTCTCAACTTAGTGATCTAGATGCACTTCCACAGTTCTTAATTGAGAGGATTCGATGCCTGTACTATTTTAGCTTTAATATAATTGTGTGTCAAGTACAATCATACTCATTGCCCAGGGAAGTCTAGGAATTTTCAACCCGGAAAATTATTAGACCGGACCGGGAATCAAACCCTGCCACCTCCAGCATGTTCTTGCTTTGTCGGTACGCCTTCTTCATCTGCGCTAAGGGAGTGAAAAGTGAAACTGAATAGTGTAAGTGATTTTTGAAAGTGTGGATTAGTGAAAGTGAAATTTATTCAACGTTCATCAATCAATTTAGATTAAAAAAAAAAGCTTCTAAATCTCGATTAAAAGTAAATCTGGACGCACAGTTTAATACACCACCGCGCCCCTGGTGGTTAGAACAAAAAAACATTTGACAGGCAATTGTTGATGTTTCATTGACAAATAAATTGGTGAAAAGTTTTTCTCGGTTGATCGACGCATCCCGAAATTACGGATCATGGAACTTGAGAAAAGAAAATTAATTGTGCACAAACATCTAGAGAACCCTTCGTGGTCTGCCTCAAAAATAGTAAAAGTGTTAAAATTCCCAAAGTCAACGGTGAGTCTTGTAATCAAACGTTACATGGATACTCTGAGTGTAGATAGAGCACAGAGCATCTATCATTAAAGTGGCTCTAGGGACAAAGAGCTGAGGAGAAATTTGTTGAGGTACGTGAAAAGCAACCCAGGTGTCTTCATACGTGATTTGGCAAAGAAATACGATTCCAACTTTTCCACCGTGCGTAACATCCTTTCAAGAGAAGGATATAAGTATTTTTGTGCCAGTAAACATCCGAATCGCTCCCTGAAACAAAATTTAGTGGCCAAAAAGCGAGCACAATTACTATACGAACGAGTTTTGACGAAATTTGATGGCTGTATTTTAATGGATCACGAAACATATGTCAAAATAGATTATAAACAAATCCCCGGACGAAAATTTTACCTGGCAACTGGTCGTGGGGATGTCCCTTCCAGGTATTAATTTGTTTTTGCTAATAACTTTGCTCGGAAACTAATGATTTGGCAAGGAATCTGCAGTTGTGGCCTTAAAACCAAGGTTTTCATCACATCTCACACAATGACGTCGAAGGTTTACATGAAAGAGTGTCTGAAAAAAAAACGGATTTTACCCCACATTCGGCAACACAAGACCAACGTTATGTTTTGGCCGGATCTAGCCAACCCAAGCAACAATTTTTGTTTTATTGAAGTTTTATAGCAGTTGATACAACCAAATTATAAAACCTTCACTGACAACCACACTGCTTTAACAACCTCCTGAGAACCGCTATACAGCCATGTCATGGCCAATTGGCCCAGTTTTTAATGCAATCATTAAAACTTGATATGTGAACTACCTTAGGAGCATAGGTTTTATGTCAGTTTTATCACACTCTACTCGTGGTTGTTAAAAATGAAGACATAAAACCTCCTCCAGGTCAGAAAGTTTTAACATCCTTTCGATGACTACCATAAAACTATATTACAACCGCATAAATCGCTCCTGAAGAAGTTGATAAAACATGATACGGAAAACATTTTGACAACCTTGAAGGTTTAAGTTGGGTTTTTGGATGATAGTTAATATTGAGAAATATTTTATTTTAGTTTTATTGTTTCGATGTTTGATGTGAAATCATGATCCTTGTCAGCTTGTGATATTAGCTGATATTAGTGTATATTGAAAATAAGACGACTTTATTACAATTTTAAACCAATTTGTATATACTTCAGAGCATGCCGTGAAATATTTATGGTGATTATTATACCAAATATGAGCATACCTTTAGTGCGCCATATGAATACTAAAATATAGGAATACTTTTAATTCATCTGCATTAGCACCATGCATTAAAGAGTCATTAAAAGATTATCTATTTAGTAAAAAACTATTACTACTGTTGAGCAATAACCAGTCGCATATTATTTAAATATACCTACATGTATGATAGTGTTTTATCGCTTATCAATTAAAGCGTAATTATTAATACCGTGTGAAATTTATTCATACGGCGACATTTTTTCGTTATAACTTGCTACTCCTTAAAAATACCTCAATGTAACATATTTTCCTAGATTGGAATTCTATAGCAAAACATAAACCTAATGATTGTATCTTAACATTTCGTAGTCTAAATTGAGAGCGTTTAGGTATATTCAAGCTCTATAACTAGCTTGCTGGTTTTATTCGGTACAGCGAAAACAAAATAAAAACCATGGCAACCTGTCAAAAAGTAAACATTCCAAGTGATCCTCCTATTTTCCATTGGAATCAAGATTTAAGAAATGCTTATTGGATCCACTAAAAGCTTTTTCAACACAAGGTTTAAAGCCGTGATGCCAGTACTGGCCATCGCCAACCAGATTTAGTGAAACTGTCTGCGTTGTTTTAAGAAGGGTTCGTGGATCTTTCGGAAGTGTATCGGAAAGCCGCTTTTTCAATATTTTTGAAAGCTCCTTCACCGCACTGTGCTTTATATTATATGAGGAAGCCCTGTAGATCCTCCAGGAGTTTCATATTGGCGATCGTCTCATCTTCATCGTGTTCAAAAGCACTGAAGGGGATTTCATTTCATGTATCTGAATAGATTTTTTATATTGGTAACAATTTTCAGAGTATTTTTGTTATTGTTGTAGTATATTTCTTATCTGTGAATCTTAGGCCTCCGATAAAGATGATGGTTGTAATGAGGCTGTAATGAAGGTCTAAGACTGCTGCAAGTTTTATTTTGGTTTGGTTTTATTCTGCAATTATAATTAGTGATACAGAACCACCTTACAGCTACCGTTAAAACTATGAAGTCTGAGTTTTAATTTAGAAGTCATAAAACAGTTTTATAGACGACTTGACGGCCTAATTTTATGACAAGCACACAAAACCGTAATACAACCACACGCTGCAAGGGATGCTATGATAAAACAATGATAAAATAAGAATAAATCTTCCAAGCATTAAGATTGCTACTTGGGAGCTGCCACTACTCTGAGGAGGTACTAGAAAGGTATGCTACAAACAATGTTAATTTCGTCGCCAAATAGATTATTCCTCCGCATTGCCGTGAGTTCAGACCGATCGGAAAATATTGGGCAATTGTCAAGCAAAAACTTCGAGGATGCGGTAAAGAAGTGACAAATGCACAACAAATGCGGTTAAAGTGGAATAAGTTCGCCGGTACAGTGTCACCAGCGACTGTGCAGATCATGATGGCATTGATCACAAGTAAAGTGCGACAGTTCGTTCGAAACGGGGAAATGTAAGAACTTGTTATAAATCGTTATAAGCGTAATAAATACCCTTTTGTTTGACGTTTTGATCAACCGGGAATGTTGTTTAATAATTGAGTCATGATCACTTGAATGCGTCCAAATTTACTTTGAATCGGGCTTTAAAGAAGCTTTTTAAGAAGATCGTAAAGAAGCGTCTTTAAGAGATTCTAAAAGAAGCTTACTGTAGAAGCTTCTTCTGAAGATTCTAAAATAAACTTCTTTTGGAAGCAAAGTCTAGACGTTTGCCTGTTGGCCCACTCCTCAGAATAAATAAACACGGTAGGACAGTAAACATGATTAACTACGCCGTAAAAGAGAATTTTTCCAATATTTAGGAAGCATTTCATCGTTTTATATAAAGTTTCCATAGCTGCTTCTTTTGACGTAAGCCTACATCTTTGTTTTCTATATGGGGGTACACTTTTCGGGTACGAAAAATAACCATGTAACGAAAAGTGGTCCGGTTTTGAACGCATATTTCTCCAAAGCATTAATGTAAAATATGTTTTGCAACATGCCATTCGACGGGGGCTTCATTCAGCAACTTTGTGGCATATAGTACACATAATGAAAATAGTTAAACAGCTACACACCTAGAAATTATCACCGACTTCGGTAATTTTCACCGTTATCTGAACAGCTGAACTGTTCGGTAAAATTTATGCAATTCAATGCAATTGCTTTTCAGCTACTTTGAAACTAAATCTCCACTAAAATGACAAGATTTGATCATTTAAACAAGGCTGAACATGTTTTGAAACTATTTCCAAATTCAAAAGTCTTTAAAATGAAGGTCAAAGTTTTACCGAACGTTCAGCTGTTTTGATTTCGGTAAAATTTACCGAACACGAAAAGAAAATCTTAGTGTGTAAGAAATTTAACTAAAACTGGTATACCACAAGGTATCTTTCCTAACACAGCTATCACATAGTTGTTCCCAAACGAAACAAGCCGAAGCCACATTTTCTTTGGAACTTCGGACGTGTTCAAATCGATCGCCCAACACACGGTGGACAGGTTCCCCGCAAACAGCTTTCTACCAAGGCTGCGTGTGCTCTAGCCAGTGAGGTAGTGAAGAAGCCACACCGCCACTGTTCGGGTACTGTTTCTCATCGTGAGAAACACCACTGTGGGGCATCTTCGTCAATCGCGTCATCGTCATGCCGAAGAACATCAAACTAGCCCACCGTATCCCTGGCGAAAGTGCTTCCAGATCTCAGAATTCCCCAACCACGACAAAGATCGAACAACCCGGTACCCGGCAACAAACTCGTCGCTGCCAGAAGAATACGAACCTGTTTTCAGAGCCACAAACCATCGAAATGGCCCTTTTCAGGGTCACCACAATTTTAAAAGAAAGAGTTATACCGTTTTTTAGATGTGTCGGAAAAACTGATGTCCGGTCTAGCGCTTTTCTTTATAAAAAAAAATCAAATTGTTCTTTCTCCTCGCATACCGTCCGTACACGTAGCAGCTTAAATACCTACCTACCCATCTATATTATATTAAAATCCATTTAAATTATATTAAAATCCATTTAAATTATATTAAAATCAAGGGGTCGGCCAACTTGAAACGTTAAGTCAAACGATCTGTTCGTCATTATGAAACAGATCGTTCGGGTGATCGTCGTCACTATCTATACCTGATATCGCCATTAAAAACCGTTTTTAGGTATAAATAGATATGTGTTGAAGATATTATACGTGATTTGAATAAAGAAACTCGTTGAAGAATCAGTCATTAACTGTTGGTTATAGGAATTCCTCATAAAACTCATCAAATAGTGTGTTAAAAATCAGACGCAAGCATATTCACCTTGTTTCTTCTGCAGGAAGCCAAATATACGTAAGTTTTTAATTGCTCAAAAATTTGGGTCAAAAGTAATGATTTTTTGAGAATTTTCCGAGAAAATTGGAAAACTTTAGCTAAGGTTTTCCGGACAAAATTGACAACCATATTTTTTTTTTAAATTAACTTTTGTTAATATATCTATGAACTCTACCTATAGGCGAAGTTTCGTAGAAATCGAAGACCATTCGGCCCAATTTGTCCAATAACTCAAAAAAAAAAAAATCCCCAATACTCACATTAAATGGTCTTGGCCATGCTTTTTTTTTAGTTTATGTGGAAATGTGCTGGATGCCCATGTCAATTCCACGCAGCCTGCCTAGGATTATCTGTACCTGTGCCTGTTCAGAGGAGCTCAATTCGCAAGAGAGACAAGACAATCAACATTTTGTCTTATGTATTACCATGCTGTAGCTCATGCCAAACTATGATAACGGCTAGTTTTGAGCAAGGTTGCAAAGACTCATTTCAGCTAAAATAATGTTTTTCGGAATAATAAAACCAAAAGATGGTATGATGGCATGTTTTACTTGTAACTTACAAGAAGAGGTTACAAAGTATGCGTTGGAAACATAAAACCTGTAAATTTTTCTTTCTATGAGTCACAATCAGCGATTTGCTGATCGCTGAGTGAGTGAGTGAGTGAATGAGTGAGTTTGTGAAAAATCGCTGATTGTGACTCTCATGAAGTGAAATAAACAGGTTTAATATGTCAAACACATTCTTTGCAACCTCTTCTTGTATCCTACCAATTCAAAATTTGATCATGGCATCTAATTATTTCATAATTTAGAAAAACATTGTTTTAGCTGAAATGAGTCTTTGCAACCTTGGTTTTAAGTTCAACGCGCTTGTGGAGCAACAAGCGCGGCTGGTCGACCAAGTCAACAAAAACACGAAGGTGACTCATCGCTCCACAGTTCACCCAAATAATGCTGACATTGTCCATGAAGCGATCGACCGACTCGATGCTTTACTCGTCGATATAAAAAAACAGCTGACGGCCACTGGAAGCAGTGGTTCTACTGACAACGTTAGTGCTATTAAAAACCACATTACCTCGCTTTTTGACATAGCGATGAAAGCTTCACAAGAAAATTTTGCAATTTCAATGCCAACAATGACATCAGGAATTTCCGAAGACCTTAACTTTCTCAAGGACGAACTGAAAAATATCAGCAATATAACTTCTGACCTGTGCTCTACTGTTGCAATGCAACAAAACCCTATACTAGGGTTAGGTATTGTATTAGATGAGCTGAAATCGTAATCGGCTGGTATTGGCAACATCGAAACCCAAATTAACTGTGTCATACTTAATACGCCAGACACCCCATACGAAGTGATATCACCATCACCTGACCCTCTCCCCAGTTTGCTGGAAGAGTTAAACAATGAGCAAAACGTTGATGACTCAGGGTGGCGTCTTTTGGGCATGAGGAGGGTCTGGAAGGCAGACTGGTTAGATTACGACGCGCGCAAATCACGACGGCTAAATCAACAAAAACATGCTGAAAAAGCTAGAAGGAAAAGGAAACAAAATACAGCACGAAATTATTCTAACGTAAGGAACAACATACACAGCAACAGTTTAAAGCATCGTAATCATCGAAACATGAATTCCGACAACGGTACCAATCACAGCAACATTTTCGGTCACCGGAGCATCATTCAACATAACGAACAGGATAACATTAACAGCAATAACAAAAACAACAGTTCCTACCAGTTCCACATCAGAAATCATTCCAACCCCCGTTTTCTTCCACCTGATCGAGAGCTGCTTTCAGCAGCAAAAAATGTCTTCAACAAACCACCGGTTAATTATCAACCTACGATGCAGTTTGAAAAAAGGGAAACTATAAACCCGTACCCAGTAAGCGGTCTTCAGAATTCACATGGTATGGCTCCGGGGAATTCTTCCTCTACATCGTGTCAGCCGTGCACATGTAGACATGCGTGTTTTCGGCACCACTGACGCACTCACCTGAGGTAGAATATGACAACATAGCTGAGCCCGAGGATCATGGCATCTCACACAACTTGAGGGATTTCGGACAGGATGCAGCCACTTCACCCCCTGACCAGCACGACGTAAGTGACCATGTCGCTAGTTTATCAAGTAGCTCTTTTTTTTAAGTGAAACTACAGTCTATTGTCAAAATTTTAACCGTATGCGTAGTGCGTATAAAATAAATGAAATTCAAAATAAAATAAGCGGATGCACATATGATATAATAATTGGAACAGAAACTAGTTGGTCTGATAGGAGTGTACCCCATTAGGCATAAATACGTTAGGCATACGGACGTTAGGCATACGGACGTTAGGCATACGGACGTTAGGCATACGGACGTTAAGCATAGTGGACGTTAGGCATAAAGTCATTAGGCATAATGGACGTTAGGCATAATATACGGTAGGCATAATGGACGTTAGGCATAAAATACCTTGCTGCTGTGCAACTCTAGAAAACTGCTTAACCTGTAAACCTGTAAACAATGCTTAAATTAGGCTAAGCGTTGAATAAAAAATGATACAAGTTAAACAAACATAGTTTATTTAATAAGCACAGTTTGGAATCCATTATTTATCATATCATAAGTGACGTATCTACATATTTACTTAGATCCATGATTAGTAGCGATAGTGGTTAAGTAATCATACAATGAAAACTCAGCTTAGTTTTGAACTATATCTTGAAATCAATCGCATCTAGAAATAAAAAAATCACACATTTGTTGTAATATATTTTTACACACATATTGCAAAAGTCAAAGAAGAAAAGGTTTTCCTCAAAGAACAGCTCATGAAATAAAGAAAGGTGAATTCTGTGATTTTTCATTCAATAACAAAAAAAACAGTCAAGGTTGAATAAAATATGATGCCAAAGAACAGCTCATAAAATCAAGAATTGTTAGTTCATGGTTTTTCATTCAATAACAAAAAAACATACCTGCTGCTTCCAGGATTTCCTGCCATACTTTTCGATACAACGATTCTGATTTTGTTGTCATCAGAATGAAAACTAGCGGAACCGTCTGCTGATGTGAGGGAGCGATACTTCCATGAACAGTGACGAGTTGCCGAAACAAACAAGGAACTGTGGCAAACGTACCATCTGTAACCCAATACTTTGCCTGTCCAAGACGTCGTTCATGAGTTCCAAAAATTAAGGCTCTTTCATTATTGTCACCGAAGTCAGCAATCAATAGACGGTCCCCATTATCATCCTTCTGGAATTCATCGGGTAGATTATGCCTAACGTCCATTATGGCTAACGTCCTTTATGCCCAACGTCCATTATGCCTATCGTACATTATGCCTAACGTCCGTATGCCTAACGTACGTATGCCTAACGTCCGTATGCCTAACGACCGTATGCCTAACGTCGTGCACCCGGTCTGATAGTATTAATAGCGAAGAGGTCTTTGGTAGTAAATTTTGTGTTTTTCGATGTGACCGCGATTTATCATTATCAGGTAAAAAATCAGGTGGTGGTGTACTTATTGCTGTGAATGCTACATTTCAAGCTGAACAAATTGTTAGTGAAAGCCAAAAAGAATTTGAAGATGTGTGGGTTAAAATTTTAATAAACGGCGAAGAACATCTTTTCGCTTCTGTCTACTTTCCTCCACACTTTTCCAAAAAACCAGCTTACGAAAAGTTTTTCACTGCTGCAGAACTGAAAATTCAAAGAGAAGATCCAAGAACCAAAATTCATATTTATGGCGATTTTAACCAGAATACTGTTAATTTTATACAGGATAATGATAATGATTCTCTGTTGTTACCAATTGTAGGTGAAAACGATACTTTGCAATTCATCTTTGATAAAAGCAGCCACTTGGGACTTCATCAAATTAACCATGTTCGTAACCAGCTCAATTCCTATTTGGATCTTATGTTTACTATTTGTACAGAAGATTTTTGTATTGTAGAAGCAGCAGTTTCATTATGGAAGAATGAAAAATTTCATACGGCTATTGAATACTCAGTGTTCACAGACTCGCATCGGTCACGCCCAAGCGTTGTTGATTTTGAATTAGTTTATGATTTTAAAAATGCAAATGCTCCTGAATTTAACAACAGACTGAATAACATAAATTGGCAAAACCTTTTAAAAGATGAAAACAACATGGACAAGGCTGTTGACATATTTTATACTACCTTATTCAATATCATTGAAGTATTCGTTCCTAAAAGACTAAAGAGAATAATGATCAGCACCAAATATCCTGTCTGGTATACACAAGAAATCAGGAATATTAAAAACAGGAAGTGAAAAGCACACAAGGCGTATACAAAGTTTAAAACGTCACAAAATTTAGAAAAATACGTTGAAATTTGCGGAGCACTTGAGGCAGAAATATCGTCAGCATATGAGAATTACAATTAAAGAGTAGAGAACAATATAAAATCTGATCCTAAAACGTTCTTTAACATCGCGAACGAAAAAAATGAAGTCATGTACATTCCCATCTCGCATGCAGTTTGAAGAGTGTGATAGCACTGATAGTGAGGATATTTGTGACCTATTTGCCCGTTTTTTTCCAAAACACATATAAGAAATCCAGTAATGCTCTCGATTTGAAATATTTTTCTTACCTACTTGAAGGGGAAAATGACGTATCAGTTAATAATATCACTGTTAAAGACATTTTTATGACTCTTGAAATTCTCGATGCCGGCAAAGGACCTGGTCCTGATGAAATACCTCCATTTTTATTGAAAAAAATAGCAACAAGTTTTGTTAAACCATTGTTTTGGCTTTACAATTTATCTCTCAAAACAGGTGATTTTCAAAAAATTTGGAAGAAATCATTTTTAGTTCCAATATTTAAATCTGGCAAACGGTCAGATATTAAAAACTATAGAGGTATTGCAATTATGTCATGCATTCCTAAAATGTTTGAGGCAATTGTTAACCAGAAAATATTTAACCAGGTTAAGCATCGCATTTCAAATAATCAACATGGTTTTTTTAAAGGTCGGTCAACGTCTACTAATCTGTTGGAATTTGTAAACTTTTCTATTGAAGCAATGGATAGAGGTAATACCGTTGAAACCTTATACACTGACTTTAGTAAGGCCTTTGACAGAGTAGACATTCCCTTACTTCTTTTTAAATTAAAACGTTTAGGTATGACAAGTACACTTTTAAAATGGATTGGATCAAACTTGACAGAAAGAACACAGATGGTCCGCTTTAAAGGAAAAATATCTTCGCCAGTTAATGTTACCTCGGGAGTTCCACAGGGCTCTCATTTAGGTCCTTTATTATTTATTTTATTTGTGGATGATGTGAAGTTTGTGTTAAATCGTTTAAATGTGCTCATATATGCTGACGATATGAAACTGTACATGGAAATCTTTGACAATTCTGATTTGCTACATTTTAAAAATGAAATTGATGTTTTCTACAACTGGTGCGTTAAAAGTCTGCTGGATATTAATGTTAAAAAATGCAATATTATATCATATTCCAGAAAAAAACACTGCTCTAGATTTTACATGTACTCTAGGAAACCAGCTGGTTGTAAGGTGCGATAAAATTAGGGACTTAGGAGTAATTCTTGACTCGAAGTTGACATTTGTAGATCATGTGAATACCACAATTCACAAAGCAAATAATATGTTGGGATTCATAAAAAGATTTAATTATCATTTTAAAGACCCATATACCATCCAAACATTTTATATAGCTTACGTGAGATCAATTCTCGAATATTGCAGTGTGGTTTGGGCTCCATACCATGAAACTTATATAAATCGTATGGAATCAGTTCAAAAACAGTTTTTGTTATTTGCCCTTAGGAAACTAGGCTGGACCTCTTTTCCCCTTTCTTCTTATGAGTCCCGTTGCATGTTGATAAACATTGAAACACTTAAGAAACGAAGAGAAATTTCCATGATTTCCTTTGTCAATGATATTATCTCACAACGTGTAAATTCAGAAAAAATATTAGCAAGATTAAATTTTTACGTACCATCACGCATGTTAAGAACTCGAAATGTATTTCAACTGTCACCTCACAGAACGAATTATGGTAAAAATGGACCAATTAATAGAATGATGAGAGTGTATAATAATTATTGTGAGCATATAGATCTAACGATGTCTTAAGATACAGTAAGGAGAACACTAACTGCTACGATTTCATAGGGGTAAGTTTAAAACAATTTTTATTTTTTAGATATTTGTATATGCAGTCTACATTTACTGACAATTTCAAATAAAACGTATGTTTTAAAATAGCATGTAAGGCAACAGCACTATTGTAAAACGGTCTACACTGATTGACGACAAATAAATAAATAAATTTATTGATAAGGCTCAATCGAATTAACTTTACAGAGCCGTGGATTCTTGGTCACTTTACAATACATCTTAAAGCTATAGTCAAAATGTACAACACAATAAACACTTTATCTTCCGGTATCCAAAAAGCCTCCTCTATCAGAACGGGAGCCCCTTCCAGTGGTTCCATTGCATGGCAGTATCGCCAACGGGGGTCAGAGCGCTTCCATTGCAGCAATGGACGCAAAACGTGATCAGCACTCACACACTCATCACTAACCGGTTGCTTTCCAAAGTCGACGACGCATCGACCGAAAGAACTGCTTATGAATAAGAATGACGAGGACCACACAATGGTTGCTGCCGAGAAAACAGACGATCGCGTAGCACACATCGAGAGTGGCCTGCTTTTGTCGACAGCCGAGTGAACACTGTCTAGGGCATGTACAACCTAAGAATTTGTACAACTTGCTTAATGCTAATGCTAATGATCGATTTGATTGAATTTGAATGCCTATCATGAAAACTATCGTAGCGGTACCGGTAGTTTAGTGGTAACCGTGATTGTTTCTCACACAAAGGGCCTGGTTTCAATCCCAGTCAGCACAGCCGGGATTTTCTGAGGCATAAAATCGCTAATGATGCCTTTCTTCGGAAGGGTAGTAAAGCCATTGGTCCCCGGTTCATGAGTTGATGGTTCGATAGGTAGGGTTCAGGTGTGGTAGCTGCCTTCCTGGAGTCGGTAGCATTAGTACTCAGTACGGAAAATAAGATCAACGGAAAACAAATCAAGGAAAAATAATCTTGAACCGTCAAAGCTCAGCTAAACTGAGTATTCCGATCTAAAAAAAACTCCTCATAGTACAGATTAAAACGTAATGCATTCATAGATTTTATTTTTTTAAATTTAAATATTCACGTTGGCATGATGAAGCATCATTACTTTTTACCATGATAGGCTTCAAAACAATTGTATCCCAACTGTGTTTGGTGCACTAAGCAAGTGAGTCAAATACATAAAATCGTAGAGAAAGGAAACGTAATCTTTTAGATGTTTTAAATAATTTCCTGTAAATTTCATAAAAAATTGGTTGCTGTATTATTTAAAGCGGAAAACGGATTATTGTACATTCCAGGGTCAGATTGAAAAATTGAAACTATACCACAACACAATTTGAAGTTTCATACAGTCAACTCTCCGTAACTTGATATTTAAAGGACCATCGAATTAGGGAGGATATCATGTTAGAAAGAAGGTAAGTTTTTGAATTTTGTATGGAAAAAGAGGTTGAAGTAGCCTGAATATTCATCAAGTTAGCCAGATATCGAGTAAGACATAGAGTACCGTTGATGATATACAATTCACAAATGTATTGAATGTGTTGTGTTGTGAAGCTTAATTAATAATATTGCGATTCCGATCTTTGCGGAAATTATGACTTTCACATTTTTGTTGACTCTAATGACAGTTATTTTGTATTGCTGCTAGTCGCGCCGGAAGTCAATTCATAATTGTTATCGAAATGCACAAATTTGAGAGCAGCCAAAAGCTCGTGCAATAGTATCAAAACCTGTTAGTAAAATAAGATTTCCATAAACTTTTGCGTTTGCAAGTTATTCATAATTTTGTTCTATTATCGACCCCATCTGACTCTCAGAAGAGCCAAAAATTGCATCAATATTTCAGCAAAGGCAAATTGCGCAATTTCTGTCTGTGGGTAATGTTCATTACCCTTCGGAAGCTGAAATCACCATACAATATCAAGCTTCACCGTTGTAAAATCCATTCTCCGCCTAAAACCTGTTTGACCCTTCTGCCAATAACTCCAACCCAAGTCCACAGAGCCTTGGCCTTCGATGATAGTCCAAAAACATCCTAAATTGCTCTTACTCTGCCGGGGGATGGCTGACTGACTCGGCTCGGGTGTAGGCAGTACTTTCGACACCAAAATCTACATAAAACACAGACCTAATGTAATTAGTGAATTTTACTCCCTTCTGCTATCGACAGCCGACGACCGCTCTGACTCGGGCTGAACGAGAGATTTTATTGAAATTTATATATTACTGCAATTTAATGTCGAACGATGAACATACACTGACTTCCCTTCGGTGCGTATTCGTTGTCGACCACATCCAGTGAAGAGCAGATTAGTGAACACACAGCGATAGGGAATGGTCCCTCCTTTTTCAGACGGTCAATAGATTGGTGAGATCACTTTCCGGCAGGTGAATGTCCTATTGGCCCTTCGTTTTTGCTTAAACATATGGACATTTTTAGCAGAATCACAGCTGAGCACGGTTTTTGGTTTCAACGTGGTCATCTACTGCAAAAAAAAAGTCATAGCTGATTTACGCAAGTGACATGGAAATTTCCGATAACCGTAAAACGAATCGGTTAGCTGAACGTCGTAAAAATTTACTACTACAATTTTACAACCCCAAACAAACTCCGTAGCCTTCACTGATTAGCTTCTCCAAAGTGGCTATAATCTAATAAAATCTTATAATTACGATATCCCACGGAGCAAGCAAAGTGCCTCCTACTGTTGCTAATCAATTTTTACGACTTAAGTCAAAGTTTACCCCCACCTGCTCAGGCGGTGTCATTGTGACACATCCACCTGTCACCCCAAAGTGAAAGGATAAATCTCCACTGGGGGCAGAGGCACACAAAAAAAAAACATTACGACGATGATGACGACCATGATGATTGTGCCCGAGAGCAGAAAGTGACACTCTGTGTCCAGTCTTTCCTTGGCAGGCAGTAAAAGTATATGATGCCTAACGTTCTCGTCCCATTCGGTTTTTTTTTTTGTATTTCATCGATGGACATACACAGACAGACATATGCAAGCAGACAAACTGACTATCGGCTTTTTATTGGGGGGGTACACAAAACTTTTTTTTTATGTGGACTCATTTCTGCTGGACAGTTGGACTTTGCGTGGGGCGAAAGGCCTTGGAAAATGTCCCATCACAACCGGTTCGAGGTTCAGAAAAGTTTGCTGAACTCGAAATGATTTGGGTTCGAAAAACAAAGTCGTAAAAACTGAGTATGGAAATTATGGCAGAAAGTGAATGGGGGGAGGGGGTGGTAAGGGATTACGATCACTAACAAACTGAATTATCGAGTTGATGTCGGATGAAGGATGAAGGATAAAGGTTTATTTGGATTTGTAGGTTTGATTTTATGCATGATTTGAAGAAAAATATTCAACCTTTATCCAAATTAAATTTAATTCGTAACCAAAAAAATAAAAAAAAATCAGATCAATTAGAAGAGCGAAATTAATGAGATAAAGATAGTTGGAATAAAATTTTTGATCCTGTGTGCTCAAATTGCAACCAATGTTTATACAACTTGTTAAAAAAAAATGCACCAAAAACTTAAAAAATTTCGTTCTTTTCCTTAGAGCATTCACAATTAAGCATGAAACAAATTTTTAAGCATGTGAATATATTTATCAATGATATACAGTGTATCTCAAAATTGAGCATACAGATCCCAAGTAATTTTAAGTTTTATGAAATACTACAAAGCAACTATAAAACAACATTAATACAACTCTGGTCAAGGCAATTTTGTGATTAATGCATCCACCAAAACTTCATTAAGACTAGAATATGTCTACTTGGCCCACCCTGGATAAGGTTCTGAAGGGTGTATTCTCGAAGCTCATCAAGATTGATTTACTGCAAAAGGTTGTATGACGAACGCATTCAGAACCATTTGAAAACTACAACAACAGCTATTTAGCAGCAATAAAAACCCTTTCTGAGCCATTTCCCTTAGCCGCTTGCTAAATCCACTTGGAAAGCATCAATCAAGATAGAAAAGGATTTATGAATCCGATCTTATCAAAATAATTAAAGTAGAAACCGATGGTATAAAAATCTTGTTGAATATCCCAATTTATTATAATAGTTCATATTAAGTGGCCTTATTAAATGTTATATGAAATGTACGTGAAATCATCGAAAAAAAAATAAGTCCGCCATCGTTAAACGTCGATATGACTAATAATTTTACATTGAAAAAAAAATTATTCTTCAGATCGAGGTAGGCCGAGATTGGTTTTTTTTATGATTTTCGCATTTAAATGTTTGCTTATTGCTAAATTTACCAAAATATAGTTAAATTCAAGGAAATATAGATTGAAAATCGATGATTGTAAAAAAACAAGCATACTAATTGTAACATGGCGGTGGCAAAAAAGTTGATTTTCATGGGTCATTTGTGAAAAAGTTGTTTTGCTTTCAAGAAATCTTTAGCAAACTCATAAGGTTTTAAAATGGCTTTTATGAAGAAAACTTGCAGGCTGAATTGTATCTATCTAAAGCCATTTTGCTTGATCCTAACCCACTCAGATTTATGGTAGCATTTATGGGGGCAAGTCACCTGCAAAAAGTTAAACGTCAAAGTTTGTTTATCTTTCGATATTTAGTTGCGCTGTGGGATCCAGGGTGACCCAAGGCGGTTTTCTTCCGATGAATTGAGAGCAGTTACTCAGATAGTTTGCAATACTGTTTTGCAACATTTCGTATTTTGAACAGCTGGAAGCGCAATCGTTCCCCAAAAAGATCCCCTTCCGGATGGTTACAGGAGTGCACTGTATACACAAATACTGTATTTATACTAAATGGATTGTTCATTGTCGTTATAAAACCACCATAAATCAGAGTGGATGCCAAATGGTTACTGAATTGTTACTTGGGAGTCTCCTTAAAATTATGAAAAACAGACACAATTTAGAGAGAAACATTTCTCTGTATGCGTCCTGGAGAAAACCTTACCTTAATTCGAAGTGTTTCTGGTTAATTGACAAGGTCATGTGGTATTCGCTTAATGTGAGAATTTGTATGCAGCACTTCAATACTGTTACGCATTTGACCACAAACGTTTGGTTGCTGGGTACATTATCATGGCTGACAGTAAGGCGAGGGAACGTTCAATTTAAATTAACTCTTAAGCAACAAAAGTTCATGGTGGTCCTGAAAAGGGCCGTTTTGTCATGAAGGTTAAGTAATGCTGAGATATTACGGCGTTCAACACCGATGAAGCTGGCGAGCTGTATGTTGTTTGGAACGAGGGTGCGGTTTCTTTCTTCTTCTTCGGTGAATCCAGGGCTCTTGAGGGCAGCCTTGATAACAACTGCTTGCGGGCAGCTTTTCGTTGTGTACTGGAGAACAATGTTTAACGCCACGAGCCGAAAGAATTGCTGCTGCTGCTGTGATAGCGACCTATTGAAAACTGATAAAGTATTCATTTTAACAGATTCGTAGAAATAATTCCAATCGATTGGCTTGTTTAGAATCAAAATCCATCCGCTATTGACAGAGTTATATATGGTCAAAACCTGACCACTTTTCGTAACGCTGTCGATTTTGGTTTTTTGAAGCTGTACCTCCAATATGTTGCCGAAAGACGTAATCATACGTCAAAATGTCTCACATGACCATGACCATTGCACAGACCCTAAATAATATCCGTGTAAATCCGGAGCCGTTAATCCGACGTGACCAACAAGTCTGCAGGGTTTTTGGTTTAAATCGGTAAAAATTGGGAAAACTTACAGCAAAATTTGCATTTGAAAGAAAATTGCATTAATGTTTTAAAATAATGTTTCAGAAAATCGAGGCCGGTTTTATACAAAAGAATCTCATAATGGAAGGGTGTTTTCTGATGTTCACTACTTACTCAGCATTTATACTACCAAGAACATAAATAACTGAAGATGATACATTGTTATTTTTTTGCAAATGGTGCTCAGCCGGTAAAGGCGCAGCTACGAAGCGAGACCATGCTGGAGGCGGCTAGGTTAGTTTCCCGTCTGATCTATTAATTTTTCAGGTTGGACTATTTCTCAACTTCCTTGGGCATAGGATGGTACACAGGTACATACATAGAAAGCTCTCAATTAAAATTTGAAAGTGCTTCAAAGAGCACTAAGTTGAGAGCTGGCAAAAATGTAATATGCTATAAGCTATAAGCTTGGAATGCCATGTAGCAGTAGTAATGGAAATAGTTTTTTAAGCAATGAAAACAGTCGCGGAATAATATTTGAAGTCGCGGATTTCTTTTGAGAAATCGCGGATTTCGCGGAATAAATTTAGAAAATTGTGTGACCGCCCTGCAGTCTGGCCCTTGTGATTCTGAACGCTAGATTAATGCTCTGAATTTTGAAGAGATTTTAGAATAAATTCTTGGGATAACACCAAAGTATTTCATATATTAGTTGTTAGATGATCTCCAGGTGAATTAAGGTTTGGTTGTTCTGAGGAAAATTCCATGAAATTGTGAAACGAATTTCTGGGCCAAATGAATATTCCAAATAAGTTCTGATTTGTATTTTTTAAGGGGTAATTCCAAGGATATTCCGAGGGTATTAAATTCTGAGTATACTTCTAAAATATTTCAAGGCAATTCAAAAACCAATTTCAAGTAAATTCTGAAGATAGTACCAACGGAATCGATTCATGGAGGTACAATTTCAGTAACGAATTAATTCTGATAATTCTGAGCAAACTTTTTCGACTTTTCTGTGGTGACAATTCTATAGAGAATTCAAACGAATTTTAAATGAATTTGAAAAATAGGGGAAATGGCTCTAACGTTGGCTATGGACCTAAGATTGGGCCCATCACTAAAAATCTGCTATTTATCTAGATGAACGCGTCATTGACACGGTACTAATGGATATTTTTGGTCGCTATTGAACATTTAGTCGATTGCTGAATTTATTTATGGGTCCAAATTAGGGGCATTTTAGCCGACATTACATCCATTTCCCCTACTTATGCAGTTTGACAGAAATTTATATTTTGATTAAATAACTAATTTTGCCTAGTGACCCCTCGGCCTAATATGATGATGATGATGATGATGATGATGGTGATAGTGATCTACACTGATTGTAGCACGTAACCTAAGTCCGATAGCAGGTGGCTCTCTTCTCTGTTTGTGTTGATCAAGCTTAATATCCTCTGGTAGTCCTCAACATGCCGCAGTATGAAGGGCCAAAACGGATTGGGTGGATCGATAGGCAAAGTCGCCTATTTCGCTGAATTGGTCAAAAAGACGAGCCCCGAAACAGGCAGATGCCCCAATGAGTAGGAATAAGAGCCCACCCTTTATTCATGAAATATTATCTACAGGGAGTTGGCATTCACATCTCCCTGTCAAATTCGCTTCAATCGCTCAATATCACGCTCTCGATTTTCCTCGTTTTCGGAAACTTTTTCCTGTAAAGTTAAGGAAAATATTACTTAGTCTATGAGTAACGTTTGAATATGAATTTCTGGAAAATTTTGAAGGTGAGCTCACCAACTTGTGATCATGACAGTAAAAGAAAAATCAATCACACAAATGAACAATCTAATCAAGACTTTTGTTTATTACCAAAAATTAAGCTAGATCGATGTAACCATTCAAAATGTATTCCATTTAAGTTAATCACACACATGCTATAGAAATTAAACCAATGCATAGCCTTTTGACCATGCTTTCTAGTAGAGTTCCTCACGAATTGGGGATCAAAAGTTTACTTGAACGACACCGTAAATTGACTTTAAAACGAGACTACAAAATTAAAAGTTTTTCCACCGTTCGCTTCGACTCAAAGTCAGCACAGAAACCGATCAAGATTTACGTTTTCATTTTCTGCCCCGCACCGGTCCACACCTCCCATGCCCGGGTTCCACAGTCCACGAACTTCCAGAGAATCCAGACAGGACAACGAGCTTAGAAAGGACTGCTAGGACTGACTGTGCCACGTTCGTTGATTGGAAAAATCTTCGAGAATGGCTGAAAACGGACCATGAAGAAAATTTATGAAGGAAGTGAATAACGAGTTGGAAAATATGTGTATGCATGCAGTTTCTGCAGCAGGAGGATGGCTTCTGGCGTGGCGCGTACCGTTTCCGGCAGCAGTGCAGGTTCCAAGATTGTTGGCAATGGCGGTGGTTTCTCTTCCAAGTTGCTGGTGCAGTAAAGTACTGCTTCGGGACTCTTCTTCAACTGGGAAAGTTGGCTCTGCCGCCGTTGGAGCTGCAAACTGATATTGGGAATATGTTGCCGAGATTGGGTTCACTATTGTGTGCAACATGGCACGAGTAGCCGGGTAAAGCCTTTCAAAAGTTAAAGTGCTGTGAAATTGTAAAAGTTTATAGCCGTCATGATATCGCTGTCATATGCGTCACAGTTCCTTGATCAAAGCGATTTCCGCGAGAATATGTGCGCTACGACAGAGAAAACCAGTTAGCCTTGACGTGTGAGCCAGGGGGAGGGGGATCAGTTCATAGACGTCACAGGTGACTACTTCATTGTTTCCATCGCAGTTGCAGTTGGCGAAAAGTTGACCAAATTTCATTGAGTGTCATGAACATTCCCAACCCAGACATCGAAAGGCAAAGTTTACCAATCTCCCCGCTTAGCTACCATAGCCTAAGTTTGGCACAACCAATGGAACAACACTCATAACACCGGAGAATTCCAAACATCCCGGGGCGATCCGTCAGAGTGATGCCTCTGTGCTTTTGTTTGCCACTGCTTTCGTAGCGGTTTTGTCGTCCAAGTTGGCATCTAGTCATCCGCGTGAAATTTCAATGGTCACTGCACTGCCAAGCTACCATGGCTGGTCCTGATCTGCGCTTGCTGTGATGATGGATGGTAGTGCGAATGGTAGAGAGCAAAAGCACTATTTTTCGTAAACATCATCAACGGCATCAGCAGCCTGGGTGTTCCATATGAATGTGCGATGGTCAAGTTTTGAAATTTATGCCAATAAATGTTTCTGGATTGGAGATGTTTTGACATATTCCTAAAGAAGCCTTTAATGATAAAAAAAAATCCACATTGACACCCACCGTTCCGTGCCACCACACGGTGCAACCGGTGTGTAATACTACATCCCCGAGGGGGGGAAAACAACAACCGAAAAACCGATTCGCCTACATCATCACACGGTCAAAGTGAAAAAGTTTACGAGAAATGGCAAATAGAACTAGCACGTCGTCGAACGGCTGGTCGAAACCAACAGCAAAATTCGGTACCGTCGGAGGTCAGAGGTGGCACCGCATTTTTGCGTCGGATTCTGTGCGGGGGCAATGTTTGCCACAGCAGTCCCGGTCAAATGTTAGTAAAAGCGCTTCAGTAAATATTCCAAACGCGCTGACAGAATTTTGATGAACAGCACACGAAGCAGCCCAAACTTGGTCACTAACTTTCGGTAGCTGCATGAAGTTGCGGTCCTTTTTTCGTCGAATTAGGACATCGCTCGGGTGCACCTGTGTAACGTGATGCGATGTTCTTTGCTAATCATGGACGGTACTTTTCCTTCAACCGTTTCGTCGTGCCACCCGGCTCGGAGTCTAAACCACAGATAATTTAATCTTGTCAGGTTGTTGGTGAAACTTTTGTCCGGCAGCTGACTGAAATCATCCCAATTAGCATACCTACGACGACGGATTAAGCGGAACTTTTGTGAGTCATTGTGTTTGGAATTTGACTAACCAAAATTCGCAGAGTAATCTTCCGACTTTTTTCCACCTGAGTGGGTAAATTATTCAATTACTATTAATAAACTCCAGCACCGGAGTTTGGCAAGGAGTTTAACGATCCTTGGCAAAAGTTGAATATCCGTGCATCGCATTTCGAAAATTATGGCCATTGAATCGGTACCCTTTTACAGTCAATCGAAGCCCATTATCGAGACTAATGATCCAATAAATTAGCATAAATTCGTCGTAAATCGAAGAGTTTTCTTCCCGGGAAATCGAAACACGGGTTGCTCCTAAAACCAGGTTATGTTTGGGACCTGCTCGTTCAAGCGCGAGACCTGATTCCGGGGATCAGCCACATTCATCAAATATGCCGGTCCCATAACGAGATGGATAGGATCGTACGCACGGAAAGGCGAACGGATGGATGGACCATAACCATATGGAAATGAATTGGGTGCCCGAGTGAACCTTCGTATCCTCTTTCCCAGTAATGGCGTTAAATGAAGCGCCAACGGCTTGCTTGAAAATGGATGAAATGTGAAAACCGGACAGCGTTCCTGGAAGGGTCCGGATGTGCTTCTGTTGGACATAAATATAAACCGCACCTGAAGATCTCCCAATTTGCTTTCAAATTCACATAAAGCTGCTTACAGAGAAGTCAAATAATTAATTGAAAAATTCCGTAATCAGTTGAAACGCAACAAAATTAATGTTGCAAGAGGATATCATTTTTCATCACTATAACCATACAATGGGCACTAAGAAAATAAAGATTTGCAAAAGAATATTCTTAAGTAAATAGCTATGAAATCAAAATTACAAATGTTTCATAATAATTGAAGAATTGATATGCACAAATCAATAACGTTTGAATATTTAAAACATAACCAGCGATAAAAATAGGTGCAATTTCGCATTAATAACTTGGAAGCAAACAACCAAAAATTTGGTTTTAGTCATTTATGAATAATTCCCATTTTGACGTAGGACTTGGTCTTGGTGGAATAAACTGCGGTGCAAATCAAAAAATTGATCGCATTTTGCTTAAATCATGACTATGTGCAAATCGTGGTAGACGTTAAGCAGTAGCATTTTTTAAAGTTCAAATTATTTAACTATATTGGTCAAATGATACATTCAAAAATTATCCACCAATCCTAATGATAATGTTATGAACAATTAAGAAACGTTCTACAGTCATTCCACAATTCTTCTTCTTCAAGGATATTTAAGCTTATTTTGCGAGCGTTTTGCTGCGTCTCATCTCAGTGTTCTACACACTTAGAAAATAACTAATTTTACACGTGACGGAATCCGTCTTTGACATAAAAGATGAAACGTAAACAAACATGTCCTGTAATATTAAGTGCTCCTAGACTGAAAAGTTCGTTGCTTGACGAAAAGTACGTTTGATTGAGCTATATGTCACGTCTGTTATGACTCAAATTTATGTCAAAATTGACGCTCGTATATGTTACTCTCAGCGCACCACACTCAACATGATTTTTAATAAGTGTGTAGATGAACTTCCACAGTTGTTGTTAATTCACACACTACTAAAAAGTCATGTAAATTTCGGTTCCCTGAGACCGACACATGTAAGCGGGCCTTTTGACATAAGAATCAGTTGAAAGAAACGTGAAAATCAATTCAATCAATCGTTCTCTTCGTCGACTAGCTGATGTTTCGATTTGAGAACACTTAATGTTACATGAAATGTTTGTTTACGTTCTATGATTTACGTCAAATATGGATTACGTCTCGTGTAAAAGTAGTTATTTCTAAGTGTGCATGCTGATGCACTTTTTGTAAGCCAACTAAACAAGTAGGCCTTGATTTTACCCTGCAACTATGTGGAGTGTAGTAAAATGGTGATTTTAGATACATTAGTTGTTCAATGGCTTCTTCAATAGATGGTTTTGAATAGAAAAATGCCTTGGCAACAAGTCCTTCTTAAGTACCATTAAGTTTTGATGAGTTTATTTTATACCTGCATTATAAAAAAAAATATTGGTATTAGTATTATATAAAGAGCAATAGGCTGAAGTGTTTTTGCAAAACAAAGACCATTCCACGCAAATAAGGAAAAAGTATCCAAGTATTTTGTTGTCAAATGATGTTTAAATTTTGTTTGTTAAATTTTAAACAAAATATGCAAAGGACGGGTGTACACTACTGCTGAAAAAACTCAGAGTACACTGGAAAAGTAAACTCATAATTTCATAAATATATTACTAAAAAACAGCTATATTAAATTGCTTCTTGTAATCGTCACTTGTTTGTTGACTATTATATCTCCAATAAAACCTTTAAGGCCGTTTTTCACTCAGCAACTCATTTTGCCATTTTCTTCCTGGGACTTTATTTTATGTCTACTATCTGAAAGTGGGCAAATATTGTGGTTGAAGGGACTATTTCATGCAAAGGCATGTTTCAAGTAGACCTGTAAACCAGTCATGTCATCGGCAGCGGTGGCCTTGGTAGTACTTGCCACACAACGTGATGCCGCTGGTTTAAATCATTGATAGAATAACCTGAAAAAAGTTTATTGGTACATACTCCCAACAAACCCCCCGCCGACTGTGAAATGTCAGGAGCGACAGCACAATACCGAACAGCAGCTTTTTATCCCCTCGGAACTCAAAAATAAGAACGGCTATTTCGTAGATATCCTCCACGGTTCTATGAATACCGAAGAAACCAAAAGAGCTAGCTGCCAGGACACCCAATTTTGTCCTGCCGCTCATCGGAGAAGCCTAATATGATCTCCGCCCCCAGAATCAAAGCCTGGAGAGGTAATGTCACCAGCACACTTAATGGAAACCGGACTAATTGAGTGTTGTTTTCAGCACAGTTCTAAACCATCCCTTACCCCGCCGAATTGGAGAACATTTCCACAACGAGTCCTACAAACATTTTCGAATTAGAAATATGAATAATTTTGCTAGGAGAAAATGTTCTAATTATGATTTGTCTTGAAGCTCCCATCGGGATGGGTGAATCTGACAGACACCTAGATGCATTCCAGTCAGAAAAAGGCCCTTATATGAGGTAACCAAACCGATTTAATTTAGTCATAGCTGGAAGCTAATCGCCATGCTTATACAGGGTCATTTCTTTCGTCGTCACGCATTTCTCTCGGTGAACGGACTACAAATCTGGAGTGACAGAGTCAAAGTAATCATTAAGCATCGGTAGTGGTTAAGTAGCATTGTCCTCACGGGCAGCATCCTTCCCGCAGCCAGAGTAATAATCCGCAGCAGTAGCGTCGAAATACACTGCTCGGGCAGAAACACCATGAAGCTCAAGTAGTGGTAAAGAAACGGTGGACGGAAAACCGGCGAAAGTAAACAGTAAGTTCACTATGCTTTCAAGTACTGTGGTCGTGAGAACACGAAGGTTCGAAGCAGCAGCATCAACACAATGCGAGGTACCTGCTAAACTGGTGTAGTGTGGTTCAGAAGTTATTAGTTAATAAGTTTTTTAAGTTAAGGCCCAGTTAGGTCCAGGGGGATTGTCACCGTTTATTGGAACCCTAACCGATGAGTTTAGTTTCCGTCGGCGGGCACTCTCTAAAACTCATCGAGCCGGTACCCCATACACGGAACCCTTGGAGTCTTCATTCCTTGAAGGACTACACCCATCAAACCATCCGCGACTCTATGTAGGATGAGCCAAAGAAGCTAAGTCACACACAATAACCACGATTCAGACTACGAAATATCCATCATCTTAGGTATAAGTTTGATCATTTATTCCCTCCTCCTCGTATGTACTAGCGAAGCTCTTACCCTCATTTATGTATTTACCTGAATAAACGTAACCCTAGCAGCACACTTGTCGCAAACGGCAACTCCTATGTGATTTATTCCGGTTACAATCAAGTTGCCTCAACCTTTAGAGACGGAAGTGTATTGCTTGGGAAATTATGCTTAGTGGGACTAATACACATTACAACCTGATTGTAAAACTCAATTTTGTGACTTGTTTTGGACACGGTATCTCTGTTCGAAACATAATTAACAGTCAGAGTACTAAGGATGCAAAGCGCGTGACGATGCTGTGAACAAGCATGGTTCTCAATAACGGGACAGTCATGCAGTGTTGCAGCATCGTCATGCATTTTGCTCCCTTGGTCTTCTGACTGATTAAATAAATAGTACCGTAAGACGGGGTGACATTGAAACTAGGAAGTCATATTGGGCCAAAATTTAAAAATGTTTATTGATGCAAATATCTTCAACATACAGAAAATGATGTCTAGTATATGTTTCTTGAGCTTCTGAGGTAAAGTGTAGATAACATTAACTAGTTGTTTTATTTAATTTGTGCTATAAAGTAAAATGTCATAAATAGTAGTAGATTTTTTTAAATCTTTGCACACTCTTTTATGAAAATAGACAAAGGCTACAAGCGATCTTTAACCATACATACGAAGTACGTTGTGATCATAACAAGTGTACTCCTAATAGCTACGATAAATTTATATATTTTAAGATATGTTAAGATATTTTAAATAAATTTATGTGTTGGCCCAATGTCAGCAGCCATCTGGTTTTACATTGGTCTATTTTTTAATTAATTTTAGTAAAATGAGCTTTCGATTTCAATCAACCATTTCCATGACAGTCGTAAATATATCATTGATGATGATTCACATGCTTAACATTGTTTTCCTTGCTAAAATGTGAACATTGTTAGGTAGGGAACGATTTTTTTTTTGATTTTTTGGCCCAATGTCACCTCCACTTACGGTATCACTGAAACACTAACCAAACAAAATCTTAGATTATCCCATTTAGTTTAAGGGTAGTGTCAAAATGTTCCCCCGAAATTACATTTGAACACTACCCTGAAATGAAAGGGGATAACTTAAGGCTTCGTTGGATGTGTGGCTCAGAGATACTGATTTTTTTTTTATTATCCTGAAATATTTTATTTGATGATGAAAATGTGTGTCAACCTGTTTGCCAATCGATTTAAATACATGCGATGTTTGTGTGACTTACACACCTACACACTTGCTAACGACTACACCGGAGCTGTCCTCGTACGAAGCAATTAATTTTACTGATGTTACAATGAACAGCTAATATATAAAAAAAAATCACCATTTTACCACATTCCATTGCAGAGCAAAATCAAGGCCTGCTTTGATCAAATTTACGCAGCGATAAATTTTACGGATTTTCCGTATTTTCTGGACCACCTGGTGATAACTCGAAGCCAATGACCAGCGAATATATAAAATATCACTATTTTACTACATTCCATTTAGTTGCAGGGAACAAGCAAGGCCTGCTTTGATAAAATTTACACATAAATCAATTTTACGGATGTTCCGGATCTTCTCACGGACCATCTGGTGACTACTCAGAGCCATCAAACAGCTAATGTATCTAAAATCACCATTTAACTACACTCCACATAGTTGCAGAGTAAAATCAAGGCCTACTTTGATCATATTTACACAGCAATAAATTTTCCGGATCTTCCAGCGGGCTATGTCGTGACCACTCGGAACAATTGAACCGCTAATATAACAAAAATCACCATTTTACTACATTTCACGTAGTTGCAGAGCAAAATCAAGGCCTACTTTAATCAAATTTACGCAGCAATACATTTTACGGATGTTCCGGATCTTTCGGCGAGCCACTTGGAGCCAGAGAACAGCTAATATATAAAAAAAAATCATAATTTTACTACATATATACATATACTTTATATACAGTTGCAATGAAAAATCAAGGCATACTTTGATGAAATTTACTTAGCAACCAATTTTACGGATGTTCCAGATCTTTCGGTGGATCATCTGGTGACCATTTGGAGCCAATGACCAGCTAATATTTCAGAAATCACAATTTTACTGTATTCCATATAATTGCGGAGGAAAATCAAGGCCTACTTTGATCAAATTTACACAGAAATCAATTTTACGGATGTTCCGTATCTACCAGCGGACCATCTGGTGATAACTTGGAGCCATTGAACAGCTAACATATGAAAAATCACCATTTTACAACATTTCTCATTGTTGCAGAGAAAAATCAAGGCCTACTTTGATCGAATTTATGTAGCTCTAAATTTTACGGATGTTTCGGATCTTCCGGCGGATCATCTGGTGACCACTTGGAGCCATTGAAACGCTTATATATCTAAAATCATTAATTTACTACATTTCATATAGTTGCAGAGAATAATCAAGGCCTACTTTGATCAAAAATACATAATAATCCAGATTAAGGTTGATCCAGGTCATCGGAAGGCCTTCCGGTGGACGCTCAGTATTTAGAACCAGGTTATGGGTTGATTTTGTTAAAATATTAATCAGCACTACCCATAGATGCCTGTTGCTGTGGATTTTCAGCACCACCTTGATGTAGACGACTGGTACCTTTTCTCCCCCCGATGGCCTCTCGGAAACCCGGAATAAAACCGGAACCACTTGGCCAATCTGTTCCAATTTTTAGTAGACCAAAATTTCGAACATTTTCTACTCACTGTGAAAATTTCTATCAATTTCATGGTTAAACAAAAAAGTTATACCTATGCAAACATTGCTATTCGTATACCTGTTCGTAAAAATAAAAACTGCACAAGCGCGTTAGGCCCTCCCCAGCAGTGAAGCAGGTGGTGTTCGTTTGAAACGCTAATAACTTTTCGGAGGTAACTCGGATTCACATCCGGTCTTGAGTCAAGATGTTCCCAATACTTCAAAGGTGCTACATTTTGTACACGAAGAAAATCGACCCACTACAGCGCCACCTTGAGCCGCGAATGTGAAAGTGGCTCGCTCCCCCATACATTTTGTCGATTTTCCCCATACAAACTTCAAGCCGTTTCAGCGAGGGGTTCCCGTGAACCAAATGACTTCAAATTTTGGCAGGGTGTTTCTGACCCCCAAAACTACCATTCCAGAGGGTAGCGTTTGAAATCCCAGATTTGACCTATTTTGAAACAGTCTAGTGGGCATATTACCTGCTTGGGAAGTGTGTATTGATATATTCGTATTTTTCTGGCCATGATCTAACAGGGTTAGTAAGTAACATTGCTTAGACTACGGAGGAAATATGAGCCAATTTGACTTGTGTCTCTCATCCTAATCTACTATACAATGAGAAGTAGAGGTGGGCAAGACAGCTCATCTGCCTGAGTGGATCAGACCCGTCCAGCTCACTCAGGGGAGCCGATTATTTTGAACAGGTCATAAGCTCCCATTGAAATTAATGAAATTTTGACACGAATTCAAAATTGGTTAAGAAATAAGTGGTTTTAGTGAACCTAAGCCAATAAAGCAATACTGCCAGTCTAGTTTCCCAGCAGAATTACTCTCACTGTTCTTGGCTTGAGCTCCAGATCATCAGCTCAGATCCGAATCAGAAGCTGAATCGTAAAGAATCGAAAAAAGATTCGAAGAGCTGGACGGGTCCAAGATCTGTCATTCTAAACAGCTGATTCATTCCGGTCGATGATTCGGATCCGGAGCTGAGTTGTGAAGTTGACAGCTGCATTTCGCTTTTCAGTTACCGTGAAGTTCTCTAATTCCAATCAGTGCCTAATTCCATTCACGTGGGCTTAAGCGATGTATATCAAGCCGATTTTTCACCAGTAAAACTACCCAAGTAACATTTCAAGTTTTATCGTGGTTTTAAATAGGCATCCCATAAGCTTCTGTCAATATGTGCGTAAAGTATTGCAGACTTTGTCCTATCTCTTCGCTCCAGTGATGAATGCTGTAAAAAACTGTCATTAGTTTCGTGTATAAACGTTGCCGCAACGGTGCTTGGCTGTTGTTCTCGGAAAAGGAAACTATTGCCGCGACGACTAACACGCGAACGACGTTGAGCTGAAGATTAGAAGGAAGCAGTATTTAATTTGAAAGAACGTCTGATTTGAAAACAAGCAGTGCTGGTGTTTAATTAAAAAGTGGAATATGAGTGGAAGTGGAAACGGAACTGGAGAAGTGGCAATGGCACGTTTAGTGACCTGAAAATGTCAGTGTTAAAAATGAACATAGAACATATTAACGCGGACACTAGAAAAAGTGATGTTTGGAAAAAATTTGGCAAACTAATTTATACCAAGGCTAATAAGAAGATCCATGTGTGGGAGGACAAAGTATTCTGCGATTTGTGTTTACAAGAAGCAAGAAAGAAAGTTGAAAACGATAATTCCAGTGACAGTGACGATCCTGAATCAGATGACGGTAGTTCCGAAGCAGCTTTTGGAAGGTAAGTTTCAATATTTATTGCGTATTGTTTGAAAAAGGCCGACATAATTTTGTAATTAAAAGTTGTAAGACCTTTTCGCACGATGTTTATGTTCAGGCTAAGAAGAAAACTGTTGAGAAGAGTAGAATTTCTTTCTAGAGTGAGTGTTGTTGATTTTCGTGGGCGTGGGCGTGGGCGATTCATGTGTAGAGGGCCCAAAAGCTTTTGATTGAAAAGTTGACAAGTATCCGAAGTGACTTATGAGACTTGTAAGAATCTGTTTTTGTACCCAATGACTTCGATTGCCAATTTCTCGAAAATGAATGTTTACTCTCCACCGCTACCTAAACACCAAAATGAATCATTGTTTGAGAAACAGCATAAATTCATTTTCGTCGAAATCAAGTTTTGTGTGGTTCCCAAGAGTATCAATAAAACAAAAGTAAGGATCCCCTTTACATCAGGGCATGAACAACTAATTTCTAGCTTACTTTTTTAAAAGGATGGTCTATTTTTGTAAACCATGATTTAAACGTCATTTATAGATAATTCTTGAAAACATATAATATCATATCTATGGCTTTTGTACATAATTAGAACACTAAGCCAACATAATAAAGACTATCAAAAAGAGCGAAAGTAAACTAGTGCGTTTTTCGATTGATTGAGAAACAGCTCAAGTTCACTTTTTAAAAAGCTCTCTATTTTAAGCCTGATTGAACATTTACGTAAACAAGTGCTCAGATATCAGGCCATCACTGGTTTTGATCAACCTCATCTTCATAAATAATACAACTGGGAAAACATTTTAAATATTTCGTTTTTGTTGTTTTGCATCGAATGGACTTATGTTCTTTCTCAAACAATTTATTCATGTTTTATGTTCTTTTGAATTTAAAGAAAATATTGAATTTTCGACGTTTTTGTCAATCTATCAAGACCTGAATTTTTTTTCAAGATCTATAAAGGTGCAATCTATAAAAAAAAATCAAAACCTTCAACAGCGAAAGATAAAAAAAATATTTAAACATGAAATGCCTGCCAAATAAATCGTTAAAAATTCCATTATTTATCCAATAGTTTTTCTTGATTATCTATAGGTTTTTTTTCGTTGTATCATTATTATGCCTGTTTTATTAGATTTTAATTTGTTAAGCTTGTCATGCCCAGAAAAATTTTAAAATATCAACTGAATTTTTCCGGAAATATTTTCAATGGACCACTTTGTCTAGCAGTTTTGGCGTGGGCTTCTACCAGTGATCTCAAAGTGGACCAACAATTAACATTTTTTTTTAAATACGCATATTTGGCTACTTTTCTCGAGGTTCTAGAAGAAAAAAAATCAAAATTGTTCGTGGTTAAATGACGCTATCTAACACTTGAAATGTACAATACAGCAATGTTTTGTTTTGAGACGTTATCTTTTGAAACCTCGAGAAAATTATCCAAAATGAGTGTGTTCCATATACAAAAAATTATTTGTTGGTCTAGTTTTGAGAAATTACTGGTAGCAAGTCCCGTTGAAACTGCTTGGTCCTGTGTTCATGATTACCGATTTCAGCGGATCCTCATGGATACATTATATAATTGAAGAAATGTAAACTGTGCGATGTTTATCTTTATATTGACCGTACATATTCATTGTTCAATTTGAAAAAAATATATTAATGGGCGCAAAAAAATGTCACGCCGATTCACGCCGCCTAAAAGTGCTATCAGCGTGACGCCGATGACGCCGCCGCCGCCGAGCATAATTACCCCACACGCCGCCGCCGACCATTTTTGAATCGGCGCACACCTCTACTTAAGAATCCTCATAAAACCCAAATTGCTCCTTGGGTATGTAAACATATCCGGAGAACTTTGAGATTTGGGCGTAATTGTTTTTGTAATCAAACACGTCTATCGCCGATGTATCGTTAATTGATACTCAAAAAAACCATACTTAATGATAGAGGAATCATTTATCTACCTGTCTGTGCCGTTAATTGTTTCGATTGAGTTTTAATTTGCGAGAAATCGGCGATTGACGTGTTAGTTTACAAAAGCAATTACGCCCTAATCTCAAAGTTCTCCGGATATGAAAATCTATATCGATAATGTTTCGATTATGAGAAATTACTAGATTGGAATTAGAAAGCTTCACGGTATTTGCGTTTGTTTGGATCTTCCACTCCCGATGAGAATGATGGAAGAGTTGAGGAATAACATCAGCAATAAGAGCCGGGTGGTAGCCCTAGTAGCACGCGTGTTACAAATCAATTGTAGAAACTTATATACGACTAATTTCAGTCATAAACAAGTTGCTGTAACTTATTGTGATGAAAGTGTGCTACTCGGGAAATACATTGAAGTAGAAATTTAACATCGTGTAACACAAGTATAAAGAGTCATCTTTATCAATGAGTCCTTTTTTGAAAAGCTCCGCTATAAGTGACGGATTGAATGGTTTAGACTTGTGATATTAGTGAGCTGATGAGCTGCGGTTCCTAAAAAATCAACCACGGGTCATCAGCTCACTTTAGTGAACCGGGTCTTTAGAACAGCTCGGGAGCGGATCGCCCATCTCTAATGAGAAGGTAAGGTACTAGCAAAATTTTGTCTAACTTTGGACTATTGAAACTTCGTTGAATATTGTTCGATTATCAATCTTCAAGAAACATTAGACTGGAAAACTAATCAAGTTTTATAGTGAGGTAATGGAAGTTACCATGGTTACCGGATACCGGAGATATTCCGGGTTTCTTGAGGGCATGTCTAAATTGCTAAATTTGTGATGAGTTTTTCTCAGAGTGTCCGATACTAATCTGTGTTTTTTGTTCATACGCCAAAAATAGAACCATTTTCAAAGCAAATGACGTACCAAGAGCTAAAAGCGGCTCAGAATTAACCAAGATATGGCCATTTCCCTTGAATTGGTCCTGAGGGAGGGTTCTGAGTGCGGTCAGTTCAGTACCTCTTTCTTCATAGTTTTTTACCAATAGGCTTTCTATAGAGTTTGAATGGATCATTGACTACATTGGCCACTTCCGGAACCACCGGAGTGCTCTCGGGGGAACCTGTAGTAGGGGACAAATTCATTTTTACAAAAATCATGCCGTGTGACACCTCTTTCTTCATGGTTTTTCATCAGCAGGATTTCTAAAGACTTTGAATGGATCATTGACTACATTGACCACTTCCGGAACCACTGGAGTACCCCCGGGGGAACCTGTAGTAGGGGAAAATTGCATTTTTACACCTAAACATGCCGTACGACACCTCTTTCTTCATGGTTTTGCATCAGTAGGCTTTCTATAGACTTTAAATGGATCATTGATCGCATTGACCACTATCGGAACAACCGGAATGCCCCCAGGAAACCATAAGTAGGAGACAATTACACTTTTACACCAAAACATGCCGTGTGACAGCTCGTTCTCCATGGTTTTGCATCAGTAGGCTTTCTATAAAGTTGAATTGGATCATTAATTATATTGGCCGCCTCGGAACCACCGGAATGCCCTCCGGGAAACCTGCAGTAGGTGACAATTGCATGTTTACGCCAAACTGTGGCATACGATAGCTCTTTCTCATGTTTTTTCATCAGTAGGCTTTCTATAAACTTTAATTGGATCATTGATCACATTTCCCGCTCACTGAACCACCAAGAGGCCCCACGGAAACCTGTAGCAGGGGACAATTGCATTTTTACACCAAAGCATTCCGTATGGCAGCTCTTTCTTCACAGTTTTTCATCAAAAGACTTTTTAAAGACTTGAATTGGATCATTGAATAGATTGGGATCCCTTTAGCAGGGGACTCTTTCGGTGTCGCACGGCATGTTTTGAGTGAATGAGAGAACTGACCGCACTCAGAACCCTCCCTCAGGACCGATTCCAGGGAAATGGCCATATCTTGGTTGATTCTGAGCCGATTTTAGCTCTTGGTGCGTCATTTGCTTTGAAAATGGTTCTATTTTTGGCGTATGAACAAAAAACACAGATTAGTAACGGACACTCTGAGAAAAACTCATCACAAATTTAGCAATTTAGACATGCCCTCAAGAAACCCGGAATATCTCCGGTATCCGGTAACCATGGTAACTTCCATTACCTCACTATAAAACTTGATTAGTTTTCTAGTTAAGTGTTTCTTGAAGATTTAAAATCGAACAATATTGAACGAAGTTACAACAGTCCAAAGTTGGACAAAATTTTGCTAGTACCCTATATTTCTCACAACCCCTGTACTTGCCGCGTCCGTCTGTACCTATTTATAATGTTCGTCAATCCAGTTACCGTTCGAAAGACGTTGAGATTCGATTGAAGAAGAATGAATCCATGTATGAAAAATGACAGTTCTGTTAATAAATGTAACGTGTACAAATAACAAAATAGCAATTAAAAGTTTTGACATGTCGCACATCAATCATGCAGTTACGGCACATCGATCAGTTCACCCCTTTTTGAAATGAATTCAACCAGAAGTGCAAACACATCTAGCCGAACAGCACTCAAAGTGCATTCCAAATGAGAGCCAAGTACACACATTCATGCCACAGTAATTCCCATTTGCCTATCGCATTCCTACCGTTCTCCCCTTTATTGCCCATATCCAGCTTCGGAATGGAACCAATGCTCTGTCAGAATCGAGTGCAATAAAGTATCGCTGCTGCTGGTGGTGCAAGATTGAGTATCACATGGGAAAAAAGCATGAGTTGCATCTCAACCCAATAGGCGCAGACGAACGGCAGCAGCGGCTATTAAAATTGCATATGCGCTTTTATTGATTAACATAAATTGGATAAATATTTGATGAGCATAATCCAATTGAGAATATTTTATCGGTTTTATTTCCACTGACTCGAGTGGGCAGTGCGCGATCATATTGTATGATGAATGTGGTAGAGTGCTGCCCCTTCTTTTGTGTGAACGTGTGGTGCAACAAATAGGCAACGAACCTACCATGTATGTGAAAGAGCGAAGGGATGCTGCAGCAGCTAACTATTTGGAATGCACTTGACTTTATTCCCAGCACGCACTCACTTGGGACAGGTTGCCCCTCGTTACCACGTATTCTCCCCCCATAGCAATGCAATGTTATCTTTCCGCTGGGCGCACACATTTCAACGCATTTCAACCCCGTCGAGGATCAATAATGGTTGAAAAAAAAAAAGTTTCGCTAATGATGATAATTCGGTGGCTCATTTTTATTCCCCCACTGTCATCAGCAGCAGCAGCAGCACATTGACTGACCCGAACGAAAATTAATAATTCAACATTGACATCCATTTGGGTGAATGGCTTTTTCCCACATTGGCCGCTGCCTCCGGAAACTTTGTCAATGCGATCCGTCATTGATGCGATTGGATGAAAGTTCGAGGTAGGCTACCAAAAAGCGCTAAATGCGTCGCAGCTTCTGTCGCGCGCGCGGTCTAGATTCCAGGATGAATAAATGAGTGAGTGAATCAGTCAGAAGAAGAATTGCCAGTGAGTGAGTGATGGCATTGATGACAACCGACAATGATGTCGACTGCTGCGTGCTGACAGTGATGATGATAATGTTCCCGAAGTTGTTGTTTGATGAGGTTCGAAACGGGATGGCTTCCAACACTACATTGGCCCCGGGCAAGCACCACACTGGTGAAGGTGAGCGAGGGCCAGAAGCAGACAGGACGATCAGTTTATTGCAATGTTTCGACTGTCATTCGCCGTCGGTACATAAATTAAAGCAGATTTATGAGCGATAATAAAGGATATCACTCGAAAATAAATAAGTGAAGGATTTATGACAATCATTGGCCGCCAATCGGCGGGAGATTTAATGCTCCGGGTGAGTAGACCGACACGGATGAGGACGTGCTGGCTTTAAGGTGCGGTTTAAGGTTAACAGGATGCCAAATGTAACCTGCAACTTATATGATCATTTTCATAATTTGAAATCAGAAGTCACTGCAATTCTCGATTGTTGTAACAGTGTTGAAACAGGAAATATTCAGATGACTTTAAACAACTAAAAAGAAAGTTTCATACTAAAGCCCTCGTGAATTTCCCTATGCAAAGATTCGACAGCTGAATCCTCACAAGGCGACCACCCATCACCATCATCATCCCTTCAGCGGAATCAAATTGCTCTCAATTCCACCATCGAAAACTAAAATCCACCCAATTTTCCGTGTCATTTACTCGAAGCTGCGCACATTTGCCTTTGACCTATGGCCCAGACACCAAAAGCCATCACCCAGTCACCAGTCAGTGTGATAGACCCTTTCTTTCTGCCTTTGTTCCATTACCAGGGTGGCCAGTGAATTTTCGTTTTGAAATTTCCCCATTTTTTTTTTTAAATCAGCAAAACCCTAGTGTTCACGGCCTCGTAAAAAGGTTCAATGGGAGTTTTGGGAAAATCATCTCCAGAAGCATTTTAGTTTTACAGGAAGCATGTTTGAAATCTGATAACATATTCAACGGTCGCTTAATGTATTCAAAAAAAATCCGATCAGGTCGATAAGGGACTTGATACAAAACGGACATACAACATTGTTGGTTATGACATTTATTATGAGCCATAGACTGACACTTCTTCGAATATTATAAAATCTTCGTGTTTCTAAAATTATATAAGCAAACAGAATTGTAAAATTTATCATCAATCTGGAACTGAGAAAGCTTCTCAAAATAAGGGATTGAGAAATTTATTCTAGATTCCAAATTCCACCCTGATGAATGTTAAAGGCCTTGGGATTTGGAAGAATTTTTATTGATTTTCAAAGACTTTAGGGAATTGTTGGGCTAAATTTGAAAAGAATTTAAGATTCTAAAGATATTAATTCTGCGAAGAAAATTCAAGATGGTTTTGAACAAATACTTCATGATAATTTTGACATTAAGTTTTACTTTATTCTGAGATTTCTCGGAAGAAGGAAAAAATTAGAAGGGTCCATGTCTAGGGGAACGAACGGAAGCTTGACGGTAGTGAACGGAACAAATGTGAAGAGCATTTAGTAGTTTGTTATCTCAACTCTTTCCGTTTATTAATTGTAGACATGCCAAATTTGTAGTATGTTTTCAAAGAGAAAGTTTATGAAGAGAATCGATCAAAATCACTTACACCCCTGCTTCCAAGTTTGGTTACAAGATTACAACTCTTTACTGTAATAAGCTTGTTGGCCCTGAAAAGGGCCGTTTTGTAGCCAATTTTTTTTTCCTTGATTTGATTTTTGTCGATCTTGTTTTCCGTGCTACCGACGTCAGGGAGACAGCTCTCACACCTGGACCCTACCTATCGACCCATCAACTCATGAACCGGGGACCAACGGCTTTATTTCCCTTCCAAAGGAAGGCGTGAACAGAGAAAATCCCGGCGGCGCCGACTGGGATTGAATCCCCAGGCCTGCTGGGGTGAGAGGCAATCACGCTTACCACTACACCACCGGCGCCGCTGATGTAGCCAAAGTTAGTGATGACCGAGACCGTACAGAGTGTACCTTTGTCGCTTCGAAGCTTAGATGATATCCAGGGCCGCTTACGCTTGGCGTGTTCAGTGTAGGTGACAGCATCACGGATATCATTTTCCAGGGACACCTTCAGCATACCTCGTAGATCAGACCGGAGATACGTTTGACACCGCCACGGTGAACGAGACGACGGATGGTGGTTATCACGAAGAACCTTGCGATGACGCTTGGCGCCTTCTTTACCAAGACCTTTTCCTCCTTTGCCCCGACCAGTCATTGTTGTTTGTTAGGTAGAAGAGTGGACTACCTAACCTGCCATCACCTTCCTACTGCTGCTATTGCTGGTTCTGCTGCCTGCTCACCACGCCGTCCGAAGCGAAAATGAGTTGAGGCTTGAGTTTGAATTTAAATGATCTAAATTTCTTGAATTTGTGTGGTTTATATGTATAACTTATCAAGTGACAAAGATGCGTCTTTCCAACTTAAGCTCTCATGAAATTTCAATTATTATTAATTACGGTTCCTAGTCCTATCAGGCACGTTTGGAGAATGACCACCCTGGTGGGATTGGTTTGTTATAAATTTGAAAAAGGAGACTACTTAAAACTACTATTTACAACTACAACTAACCTACAACTACTATATACACTAGACTGATGCAAAATTTGACTTTTTCGCTTCACAGTGCTTAAATGGTTACAAATCAGGTCCTGATTAGCCTCCCAAAGTTACAACTCATTTGGTTAGAAACAGACTTCGCACAAGCCATTTGAAGTTTACATGTAAATTACTATGGGAAATCTCAGCTTTTTATTCATTACCTTCAAGTCTTTTTCCATATTGAGCTGCGAAACAGTTTGATAGCCATTCTTATAGAAAATTTTTTCAGCTACAACTTTGCTCAGGATAGTTTCTATGTAAAATGAGACTGGAACAAGTTATTAATTATTTAAGTGATTGGTAAACTTATGACATGATAAAGCAGCTGCTCTGTAGGCAACACTGTATTTTGCAGTGTGACATAGTAGCCATGATGTTTGTGTCCTATTCAACGCCCCAGAAACACCAATGTTGCCTGCTGAACAGTTTAATGAGCATAATCATAAAACATCAGTGACTTGAATCATTTATAACTTTCGATCCTCGCAGTTAATCAAAAAGTGGTCTCCAGTAAAGTTGTAGCTGGGAAAATTTCCTACAAGTACAATTGAAAGTTTTTGAATTATTAGATAGACATGAACAAAAATCTTGGTTTTACCATAGTAATTCCCATACAAACTTCAAATGGTTTGTGCCATCTCAGTTTCTGACCAAATGGGCTCACATTTTGAGAGGATAGTCAGGATCCGATTTAAAATCGTTTAAGTATTGTGGAGCGAAAATTTCAAATTTTGCATCAGTCTAATAAACACCTAACCTACTAAATACAAATTGCTTATCAAAGCGTGTTCTGATATATTAAATTTTTTGTGCAAATTTAGTTTTAATTTCGTTAATTTTGGAATCTATTTTGGGAATTCCTGCCTCTTCATGTAAGTTTGTTATTCTAGTGTCGAAAGGACGATCAAGTACCATCCTCAGCACTATATTCTGAGCGTCCTGGATTTGTTCCTGTAAGTCTGTGCACATGATTCCCACACCGGAGCTGCGTAGAGGATCGCAGGTGCTACGATTTGTTTGTAGACGGCCAGTTTGTTCACCCTTGAGAGGCGGGATCTACGGCAAATCAGCGGATACAGACACCTAACCAAGGTAGAACACTTGACTACAGTTTTCTCTACATGCGAACGGAAGAGGAGCTTTTCATCGAACAACATCCCGAGATAGGTTACTTCGGCAGACCACTCCACCCTTGTGTCATCCATGATTACAGTACAAGATGCAACCGGTTTTAGTTTGGGCGATTGCCGATGGAGGAACATGATCGCTTGTGTTTTGGAGGCATTGATTTTGATTTTCCACGTGGTGGCATAATCAGCAAAGGCGTCAAGGCATCGTTGAAGTTTGTTCGTTATTTCGCGAGGCATCCTTCCTTTGACGGCTATTGCGGTATCATCTGCGAACAGGAAAAACACGCAACCGTCACCGAGGAGAGGAATGTCGGATGTGTAGATGCTGTAAAGCAAGGGGCCCAGCAGACTGCCTTACGGGACTCCTGCTGGGATGGAAAAGGTGTTTGAATTACAACCATTCAACGATACCTTAACGACCTTTGCTGGAGGTAGTTACGGGTGATTTTTACAAGATGTGGTGGAAAGTTGAAGTTACAAAGCTTGTACACAAGTCCGTCATGCCAAACATTGTCAAACGCCTTTTCAACGTCTAGCAAGGCCATGGCTGTGGACTTGGATACAGTTTTGTTACTTCGGATGTTATTCATCACCCGTACTAGCTGGTGATAGGTGGAATCCTTTCTGAACCCGAACTGTTCCGGAAGGAGAATGTTGTTTTCCTCGACAAATTTGAGCAAACGTTTGAGAATGAGTTTCTCGAAAAATTTGCTCAGCGCTGAAAGGAGGCTGATTGCTCTTGGTGCATTTCAGCGCTGAGCAAATCTATTGTACTGTAATCATATCCACCGGAGGCATGACACAAAGGGAGGCAGTGATGGAATTCTCACCAAAATATCATTTTCGCTTGCGATACGTTTTCTCTTGGGAACTTTCCCTCACTAGTTTCACACTCCAATATTTCCTGAGCGAACTTTCTGGGATGAGAGAATGAGATATCGCGAACTTTTTTAACTCGAATCACCAACATGAGGATACGAAAAATATCAGATCATTTTTTCTCTCTATCTCTTTACACCACATTCGTTCTTGAAAATTGCACTGCACATTTCACAAGGGAAAGATTATAGACAGAAAGCTATCCCGAGTAAATCAATACAATCTCTAAAGACTGATAAGTCTGGTACCTGGCTGTCTACTGGCGCCTGTTGTTTAAAGTAGCCGTTATCAGGATGATGTGAACAGTTTTGTGCAACTGATTGATTGGTGCATTGGTTTCTGGCAAAAAAATGAATGAATCAGCACAAGTGTCAACGCGACATTAACGAGGAACGGGGAGGGTAGTGTAAGATGTTGTGACTAGCAATTTTTATATTAAAACCGTTCCTCAGGATAGGGGGTTGCGGAAGGAGGAGCGCCTAATGTATCCTCATTTTCACGAAATACAGTTAATGCATGGCTCCTCTCATCACTAGTGTTCGTAATATCGTTCCTGTAAGCTCTTATGCAATAATTATATGCAGGGGGATGGTTGGGAATATAGGTGGTGGTGAACTTTTTCACTGTGCTATTACCAGTGCTGTAAATTCTCAAAATCATTTGAACATTTTTGATGAAAATGAGAAAAGTAGCTATTCGCTATCAAAGGGGACCTCCTCCGAATGGGTGATATCAGTTGCTTAGTCATTTGCATGGATCATTCTCATTTTAAAAACGCTATATATCATTCGATTGAGTGTAACCTACACACAAACGGAGCTCTGGTCGACATTCCGGCGAAAAAGCTAAGCCAACCCGACACCAACCTGACTTCTATCAAACCCCAACCCGATGTTGACCCGACATTGACCCGACATAAACCCAAAATTGACCCGACATTAACACGACATTGGGTCGACATCGACCTTAAATTAGCCTTACATTGATCCGACATCGGGTCGACTTGTATGTTCGGGACCATTTTCCTGGATTTCTTCCATACTCCACTGTCGTATATCAAATGATACTGAGTGACTCAATTGACAGTGACAATGAGCTTCGAATGAGAAAGGTGCTCTTCAAATTATGGTCATGTGAGAATTCGTTTACACAGAATTGATTGAATGGTTGTAGTGGTTCATCTTCAATCGAATGATATGAAAATTTACAGCACTAGCTATTACTGTCCTCTCCCATGACTGGGAATCCTGTAAAACAATGTAAAACTAGAAAGGGTCTAGACCCTCCCTATGTAAAACCATAAGGTATGCGGGACTGCTGCACTGCTGAACTTCAAAACGCTTTATTTGCTGACCAAGGATCTGACAAAAACATCTTTTTAGTGTGCAATTTAGGATGATAAAAAATTTAAACAGGTTATTCAATGTCCATTAAAACTGTAAAAAATATAGGCAGAAAAAAAAGAAAACAAAAAATTATTACCAGTTGGCTGGAAATGAACAAAAAATTAATCAAAGTACCATGTACCTTGAGCTTTTGATATAGTGACAGATTGAGAACGATCTAAATTTTCCATCCACAAGTATTGCAAGACTTGAAATTAACAGACAATCTCAAAATACTTTCAACTTGCGAAGTGATAGATTCCCAAGTGAATACACCTGCTGAATAAAAATGATCAAGTAAACTATTTTTTTAGAATCGATGTTTAATAGATTTTTTTTGCAGTTTGAGATCCATGAAAAAAGGTACAGTAGCTTTATGGCACCAGTGACCAGCAAATTTAATATTTTCATTCAAGGTTGTGTGGAAATTCAAGCTAGCGGGTGAGCTACTGGGTAACATTGCTGTCCTCTACCTAATGCAGTCGAGTGATGAAATCAGAAAGTTAGCAGATTAGAAATCAATTAATAACTAATTTCCTCAACGTTAAATTAAAAAGTGGTCTTTAGAAAAATAATGTAGCTGAGAAAATTTCCTATGAGTACACAAGGCAAATTTATTGGTAGATCATTATGGCGAAATTTAAAGACGAGGTGAACAAAATAATCACTTTTCCCATAGTAATACCTTTATAAATTTTAGATGGCCATTGCAGAATGAGATCACAACCCAAATTTTGGGAGAATTATCTGGACCTGATTAAAAATCGATTGAAATTAGTGAAGCAAAGCCGATATTTTGAACCACCCTAATAAGCATGTTCTCAATGCAGTAAGACTAATCAACAGAATGCTTGCTAGCTAACACTAAACATTTCTAAGCGCCAATCTCAGTGGTCTAACTGTACTTCGCACTAATAGCATAGTTCTTCTTGTCGAAGAGTACAGCCACAAATGATGATTTGGTCAGCAAAGATTAGACTCTTGGTGAATAGTTACAAGTATCTACTATTAGCTGGTTGCATTGAGAACTAAAACTATAAATAAATCCGGAAAACTTTGAGATTAGGGCGTAATTTCTTTTGTAAACACACACTTAATTCGCCGATTTCTCGTGAATTAAAGTTCAATCAAAAAACTAACAACACAGACAGGTGGAGGAATGATTCATTTGGTATAGTATAGTTCGCTAGATTGTGCTTTGATTCGTGAGAAATCGCTGAATGACGTGTTTGTTTACAAAAGCAATTACGCCCAAATCTCAAAGTTCTCTGGAAATGGTATTTAATGTGAAGGATGCGAAAAATATCGGAGAACGAGAAGAAAACAAACAGACACTCTCGCGTGATCATCGCCTACCTTTACTCGCTGGAAAAAAAGAACAAAGCTGAGGGGATATTAGGTTAGTTCGAATCACGAGTACGTGTGAAATGATGTGAGATGGAGAGACGAAAGATCTTTCGCGATACGAAATGAAAATTTCTCTCGCTCTACGCTTTCATGAACTTTTTATCATCTCTCGTTCGCGAACTTTTTGTGAGAAGTTCCTTTGGGATTTATCTCTGCAATGAGTTGTGATAGAACTTTTTTTGAAAATGATTTTTCCAACACTGAAGGGAGGCATGAAGGTTTTGAACACATTGCGCAACCTGATCTTCGAGCGGACTTTGGATGTTTGAGCCAAGCAAATGCGATGAAGTGACATGCTCGCCGATCGCATTTGCTTTCTCCTGTGGGGTGATTAAAAGCCGATCGTCATCATTTTCGACTCTGAGAGTTGGAACGGGTTTGGGATGAGTTTTCAGGACCTTGACTACCTTCCAGAATGACCTGGAGCGGTCGTCCAGATTGTGGACAACAGTGTTGGGAAAATATCAAAAAATCAAATCTCACCAACGCCCAAGATCACGCTTCGTTTTGGTAGACAAAAATCAACAAGCAAACAACTGCGGTTGATTTTGCAAGCTGTGATATTGCAGCTCGGAATATCAAGCTAACAAAACTCACCAACTGCAAATCTCACCAAACTGTGGTAAGTTTGAGTTGAATAAATTTTGCTTTACACCCGAATGCAACCGAAACTTCCATAACGGCTAGCAGCAGTCCCTTCGCGTCTGCTATCGGTGAAGAGTAAAAAGAGATAGCAAATTATACTTTCTCTTTTTAAGAAAACGATGTGCAACGGAATCATTTTTGTGTCGAGTCAACTCTCAGCATGATGTTTGCACGTTGTGAATAGTCTCGCAATATCAAAGGAGCTGGTCAAATCAATATCAAGCATGATATTTTGTTCCAATATCACGCGTGATATTGCGAGCCCACGAGAGCGTAAAAATATCATTTGATTTCTGATTTTGCCAACACTGGTGGACAACAAGCCCAAAACTTTCATTTCGGAGTGAATCCATTCTTTCACGTTTTTTGCCCAGATCTCCAGTCCTCTGAAACTGGCGTCTACGAACATTTCTCAACCGAATCAGTAATTGGGTGCGGGAATCAATACCAACAAACTTACCTCTCACAGGAACTTGTCGAACGTATGCCTCGTCAGTCATGGATATAGCCTGTTGGAATACTGCACCCACTTGACATGGTGGTAGTCTTTACGCAGACAGCTTCTAGCCGGAACCACGATGATACCGACTTCAGTCACCACCGGTTGGTGGTCAGAGCTGAGATCGTTGTGCGCCTCCGGTTTGGATAATCCGATGTTTTTCAGGAAACAGTCCAGGGTGGAGGGATTTCCCGCCGGAAACTGCACAGTGTACAGTCCATGTTGTGCGTGGTTGAACAATATACATCCGTTCCGGTTCCGCTGGTAGTTCCTCCAAGCTTCATGGCGGGTATTCAGGTCGCCCCCAACGATAAATCGGGAGCTGGTACGGGTGATGGCGGTCAGGTCGTTCTTGAATTGGATTCCTAGTCCGTTGCTTGCGGTACACTGGCGTGGGCAGTAATCAGCGATAAACCGGACGTATCCAGTTGGTGATTCCACCTCCACACTAACGGCCTCGATGATAGAAGTGCGGATGTGGGGCAGAGTGCAGAACTTGTTTCCCTTTCTGACGATGACCGCTACACCAACCCCCTGGAGCCGAATAATGTGGTGATCAGGCAACCAAAAGCTGTCGCCGGACTTTAGATGGGTCTCGGTTAGAAGGCCCACGCCGATGCTGTGCTTGCGGAAGAAGTCGGCAAGCTCAATCTGTTTAGCTCTTACAGAGCAAGCATTCCAGGTAGCGATGGTTAGCGGTTTACGCACCATCCTGGATGATGAACTTACCGAGCACTTGGATCTGCTCGGGTTTATTGCGGCACTTTCGTTGAGCACCGGTCATGTTGATGAAAATCTCCTTCAGTTCATCCGCTGAGAACAGATCGGGATTATTTGTTTGAGCTGTTAGTTGTCTCCAGAATCCAGGGGGATGGAGAGCTTTGTCCAGCAGAAGATCCAGACGTTTTTGGACATACCCGTGAATTCGCTTGTCCATGAAGAGGCGGAAAGTCCTCCACCCTGAAAGCCGGAGCCTTATCCTTCCTTCGTCCTGGTTGATTGTTGTTGGACGCCTATTTTTGGATGCGCTTTAAATCCTCGCGTTTAGGGCACTGCTTGTCGGATCCTTGGTGGCATTTGGACGCCACAGCTTAATCCGCAGCACATTCTGAAGTGGCATGGTCTTGAGCGCAATTGCTTCAGCGTGGCTTAATGTTGCAGTTGCGGGTGCCGTGTCCGAAGTTCAGACACCGTTGGCACTGACTCACATCGCGAAGGCCGCCACGGTATTGCTCCCAGCTAACGATGCTGCAATTGATGGACCGGATAGCTTTCAGCGCGTTGAGCGTCGCTGTTCCCTTCTGGAAGTGTACCAGGAAAAGGCAATCCGGATATGCCTTTACATTTTCGTCTCTTCTTGTCATCCGATAGACGGTACTTGGGGCCAGCTTGTACCGGTCCTTGATTTCTGCTTCGATAAACTTCGGGTCGAAGTTTGGTAGGCCTCTGATGACGAACTTGAACGGCTTCTCACCGGGAATGTCGTGGGTGAAGAATTCCACCTTGGAAGTCCTCAGGTGGGCGCCGACCGAGTCATACTCCGCTTTGTTACGGAGCACCACCTTGGTGCCAACTCTGCCCAACTTGTATTTGGCTTTAACGCCCAGCGTTGCTAGATCCGCGATGAGCACATTAAGATGGGCATTTTTCACTTCCAATGGAGGTTGCTTCACGTTTGCCGTGCTCATTTCGGCAGTATTCTCGGTTTCGGCAGCGTCGCCGAAATCTCCAACATCATCTCCACTATTCATCGCAGTGACATCGTCGTGACCAACCGTGCCATCGGACTGGCCTCGATTCTTCTTCCTCTTCTTGCTGCGTTTTTTCATCACAGCTGGCTGGATATTCCCACCCATGCATGGAACAAGAGACTAAAAAATAGTCATTCTTATAGAAAAAAGTTTCAGGAATCGATTGGAGTGGGTTTCATCTTGGGCACGATAGGGTAAGTTGGGGTTTTTCACAGTTTTGCCCTAAAATCTCCTATGTTGTATGATTTGAATGCTGTATCTCAAGATACCGATTATATAGACGGATGATTTCTTCCGCAAAGTTGATCAGGGGGTCAAGAATTGTTGGATGATGGACAGAAAAATTCAGAATTCCTCCACTAGGTGGCGCTAGTGATTATTGAATGTGAATATATTTGTGCTGCTGTATCTCAAGATCCTGACTATTTAGACGGATGATTTCTTCGGCAAAGTTGATCAGGAGGTCAAGGGCTGTTGGATGATGGATAGAACAATTCGGAGTTCCTCCGCTAGGTGGCGCTAGTGAGTATTCGAAGTGAATATTTTTGCGCTGCTGTATCTCAATATCCTGACTATTTAGACGGATGATTTCTTGGGCAAAGTTGATCAGGGGGTCAAGGACTGTTGGATGATGGACAGAACAATTCGGAATTCCTCAACTAGGTGGTGCTTGTGATCAACTTCGGCAAAGTTGATCAGGAGGTCTAGGACTGTTGGATGATGGACAGAACAATTCGGAATTCCTCCGCTAGTTAGTGTCATATATGATCTTCTCTGGCTATTACGTCCCAACTGTAACTTAGCGCCTGCTCTCAACTTAGTGCTCTATATGCACTTCCACAGTTGTTAATTGAAAGCTTTCCAAGCCTGTTCGATTTTTACTTGTGCATATTGTGCGGCAAGTACAATAATATAGTATGCCCAGGGAAGTCGAGAAATTTTCCAATCTGAAATCCTAGACCAACCGGGATTCGAACCCATCCACCTCCAGCATGGTTTGCTTTATAGTCGCAGGCTCTACCGATCGAGCTTATGGAGGCCCCCTGATCTATGAATGTAATCAAACTAAAATTCGAGATGGTAACCCAATTAACAAGTTTTGAAGACAATTTGGTGAACCTAGAACGTCTTAAACATATCGAATTCAAACGTAAATAATGTGCTTTGAGATGTTTTAATACAAAGGGCTTTGAATCAGTGAACCTGGATGAGAATTTGATCTGAACTCAAGGACAATTTGGAGAACCGTGAGTATCTTATACACCTCAAAATCAACTATAAACGAACAGCAGAAACTGTATAAACGTGTTTCGGAAAGTTTTGTCGGTGAGATCATCGTGCAGATTTTAGTTGATCCAGTAGATCAAATAATCTGACCCCTAGAACAATTTGAAGAACCTAGAACTTCTAATACACCTTAAATTGATGTTGTTTGGGGATGTTTAGTTGCTAAGGACCTTGTATCAGTTATGGTTGATCAGGTTAATCATTTGATCTGAGCTCAAGACAATTTGGAGAACCTTGATTATAATTCAAAATAAATCAAAAACGATCCGCAGAAACTTTATGAACATGTCTTTGTAGGTTTTGTCGCTGAGGACACCGTGCAGTTTATGGTTGAGCCAGTAGATCAAATAATCTGAACTTCAAATCAACTTGGAGAACTTAGAACATCTCATACACCATCAATTACAACGAAAATGATGTGCATTATAGCCATGGACCTGGGTGCATAAACTTGCAATAATTATAAAAATTTGCCAAAAATATTTCATTCTATTAAAAAATGTCAAAATTAAGCGGAAAATATGAACCTCACTATTTAAAACTTCTTTTTAATTTTCAACATTCTTATATGGTGGACGTCACTTATCCGTAAAAACACTGAAAACATATTACTCTTTCTCCGAAAATGTATGGTTACGTCACTTTGTCTCTAGGCTTCCAAAACACATTTTTATCACGAAGAAATTGTTTTCTGGTGTATCTTAGGGTATAGATTATGAATATATAGAGAAAAGTGAAAATTTTCAATAACTAATTGGGACAATATGAAGGGACTAATAACAATGCACATCTCTAAAATTGATCAAAGATTTAGAAACTTGACCTATTCTAAACAAAAAATTGTTCTACTAAGTTTTTTTTTATATATACGTTAATTAAACTTTCATACCTAGATGCTTCTTAGTGAATCGAGTCAGCTCTCCATATTTGGTTTTACTTAACCCAAGTTAATAACCCAAATTAATATCGCCAAAGATGACTCCTCCGAACACAGAGATGTTCCACGAATAGAGGCAACGGATTCGATGGTCTCTTTTGCCCAAATCTCACGCAGCTCAACAAGTGCTGTAAGATCTGAGCAGTTGCTGGATTAGTTGCCTTTATGGCAGCAATTTTGGCTGAATACAGCAAGTTTTCAAGACCTTGTTCTTTGAAAAGTCCGATACTGCGTCTGTATTTCGAAAATCTTGTCAACTGGCTAAACTCCTTGGGCTTTCAACCTCGAGGTTTAAGGGTTGACGGTCTTCGCTGACTGTTGGAACTGGTATCCAAATCCGGAGTGGCAAAAGGAGGTGAAATAGGAGATAATTGTGACGAGGGATCTTTGAGTTTCCTTGAATGGACCCACGTATTTTTCGAAGGCCTGGATCCTGCGGGTTGGTCTTCGACCTGATAAAATAATTGATGATGAATTATATTCAAGCATTTTTTCGTAAAATTTAGAGTCGGTAGTTTTTGTTAAGGATTTTTATAAAATATTCATACAAATATCAAAGACAAATCTTCTTCTAATCGCGGTTGATGCTATTGATTATTTAGTAACATGAAAAAAACAGATTACATCAGTAGTATGTCTTGCTTTACATACACGCATTACTAATTTTCATTCAAGTTCAATTTAAATTGGTTTGGAATCCGTTGTTTTTTTGAAAATTTAGCACTTTGCTCAACAGTTAAAATTTTTCCGAACTGTTAATTTTTTTAATGTTCGACGGTATCGTATTAAAAGCGTTTCTTCGTTAATTTATGCTGCTTTCTAAAATTAAGCACGCCCAGGGATTCTTACCTCGAATATGCTTTAAAGCCACTCTGCATTCTTCTTAAAGAACCAATCCTTACTGTGGGTTTTTGACCATCGCCGATTAAATTGACCAATCCAGTTTTTAACGCCTTGCGCAACAGCCGCAGGTGCTTTCGACTGTGCCCTAGACACAAAGTCAAGTAAACGATTTTTATCTCGACCAGACGCAAAATATTCCTCAACGATATTTTTATATACAAACACCACGAAAGAGAGAACGCGAACACTATCGCAACTGAACTACTTGACGGTCAAGCAGATAATTGATGAGTTGAGGCTTGACAGCAGCGCTCTTTCATATCTTTTCAGATTAAAGCAGAATGATGTGCAACCAAGTGGTACTTGATTTCGACGACTGGGTTTGGAAAGAACGTTTATTTCATGAAAACAGTGATAAAATTAACATTTTTTATTTGTACATTGCATACTGCTTGACTTTAATCCTTCTTCAATAGTTTCTTGTTGAAAATCTTCAGTCAGAAGCATTGCTATTCGATTGGTGATAAAATTATAAAAATTGGTCCAGGGGCAGCTGAGTTATTAATGTTCAAAATCTTTCATTATTTTGTTACATGTTCCATTTTGGGTTTTCACAAAGTGTACCTCCATATAGAAATTGCAGACGTAGTCTTACGTCAAAAAAAAAATAGCAAAAATAGTTTAATTTTAAAATTTAGACGTGTGGTGTCTTTGATGAAGTTTATGTGCTTAATGAATACCTTTGTTTGGTTCTAGTCAATATTTGGTCCTTTAATTAAGTGATAATGAAAAACAAACGCTGATTCTCAGCATGATTGTGGTCAATTCCAAACAATTTTGCCGAAAATTTTTTCTATCCTTATCGTTTTCATTTTCGAGTAATTGTTGTACTTTTTGTACTTTTGAATCTAGTTTGTTTTTTTATTTTAACTAAAATTTATCGTGAAAGCCATATATGAGACACATGTATGTCTCTTTTTATAAATAAGTTTAACCCAATGTTTAAAACTGAACAAATCTTATTAATTTGATATTATTAAAAAAAAAATATGTTTATATTGTATTGAATCATATTATAATATATACCGATCGTCGCAAAAAATATTTATGTTACCCCATCCCGAGATATTAACATTTGAAAGAGCTTACTATCATCATTAAAAACGTCAATAGCTCTTGATCGGCAAAAAATCTGCATGGTTCTTCCAGTAAATACCCGGGTTTGTTCCACATTACCCGGTTACTTTTCACCTTCCCGCTTATTTCCCGGTTTTCCTAGTTTTCCCGATTCACTGGCCACCCTGTCCGTTATTCTAGCTCCGTCGTCACTCTACTGGTCCGCGCGTCTAGATCTGCACTGCAAGGATACGGACGGGGAAGTGGCGTGGAGGCGTGTAATAAAATTGCATTAAAAGTGTCCACTGCTTTTTTGCCACGGTCGCTCCGTAGTCGTGGGCCACAGTCCGATCATGACCCTTTTTTCGAACGTTGGTTATGTCGCACGCGACTCGCAAAGTGCAACGGAAAAGCGGAAAAATCGCTAAGCCAATGTTGGAAAAGTGCATCGTAGTAGGGTTGTTCAAAGGCTTCCAAAGGGTTTTGCACGAACTCTGACTAAGTACAAACTATCACCCTATTACAGTAAACGAACGTGAGCGCAAGAAACTCCCCAAAATAGACCGGGAGACCGCACGGGGCTAGCACAAATTTGCGATAAAGTACATATTTAACATGTCATGCACATAAATCACGATAATCACATTTGCATATACGCGACCCACACTCACACACACACACTTACAGCAACACGCCATTGCGGCACCCTCCTCAGTCGAAGGATGCAAAAAAGTGCATTGTGCATTCGATTCGCCCGGTTCGTTCGTTCGTTTGTTCGCCGTCGCAGTCGTTGTTACGTATTGTCTGCTTGCCTGCCTGCGAGTGAGCTGTGATTGTTGTGCGCGGAGGACACTCTTTTCTTCCGAAATCATTCCCTCCGACATCGCCTGTTATTTGTGATTGCCAAATTGAGTATGTGCAAATGCACACAGCACACATTCGGCACTTTTCGATGGGTGCACTTTTCTGGCGATGCAGCGCGATAAAAAAAATTGTGCATTTGGCAACGCTCAGTGAAATGGGCCATCGCTGGAATGCCGTGACATAATTTATGATACAAGCAATCAACATCTACGAAGGGAATAATGACCATAATGGTGCACGGTGTAATTTTTGATGTAGGGGAAGAATGTTAGTACATGATATTGTATGCTTTGGACTAACCTGTAAACAGAAGGAAGATTTTTTTTAGAGATTCGTTGATCGGATCAGCACAGATTGTCGATCAGTTGAGAATAGTCATAGTTGGTTTTACTAAATCCAAAGAAAAATAATCAATTATATTAGTACTGTCCCTCCACGAATCAGACTTTTATATTTATATAATTTCACACATAACTATTATTGTATCTATAAATAAAATACTTATTGTATTTCAAGATTCCTCAGCAGCTGTTTCACCACATTCCAATGTCGCTCAGGGTTAGCATTAAATCAGCGCTTCCTCATGTAACAGTTGTCTGGGTGTGTAAAATCTTTTAGCCATTGACATTAGACAGCCTACAATCAAGGAAATCCTTCTTGCGATCCAGTTCTTCAATTGTCGATGGAAACATTTATATCGTCAATTTCTCGCTCTTGTTCATCAAGGAATTTACTGACTCATGGTCATTTGATAGCGTTTTTTAAAATCCTAAATAGGGGAAATGGTTGCAATGACGGCCCCTAATTTGGGCCCATACATAAATTCAGCAATCGACTAAATTTTCAATAGCGACCAAAAATATCCATTAGTACCGTCCCAATGACGCGTTCATCTAGATAAAATTGATAAATAGCAGATTTTTAGCGATGGGCCCAATCTTAGATCCATAGGCCAACATTAGAGCCATTTCCCCTAATAAAGAGGCAATAATTTAATTTTTTCTACCAGCGCTTCTAGCTGCTGAAGATAAACACATCTTCTAAGAAAAGTGCAACGAACAACAACTCACTATTGAACCCATGTAGTCAAATTTCTGGAAGACAGCATTCAATTTTATATTCCAGGCTTGACTGGACTTGTTGCCTTTTCAACAAAGAGAAAATAGGGTAGGTGGGTTTGTTTTGGCATTATTTAGCAAAGATTTTTTATTTTCATAGTAGGGTAACTGATGATGGTTGGACCTATTTAGGCTGGTTTCATACGACGTCAACATTCATGTAGTATTTTTTTTATGAATTCAACATATAATTATGAAAAATGCGTGAACAGGGGAAAGATCTACCTTTCTTGTTTCTAATAATAACATAAAAAGTTAAATATTATGAACAAATGATTTTATAAAACGTTTTTATTCAGCAAAGAATTATGATGTTGGTTGGACCTAAAAAATGAAGATGGTTGGACCTATTTTTGCAAATGCTAGTTTAGCCCATATTTGTTCAAAAACTGTGTTTAGAGCTTATTCGTATCATGAAAAAACCCTTTTTGTACAGTTTTAATGAATTTGCTATTTAAAAAAAATCAAGAAATTTGAGGTTGACTTTGTTTTTATAAAAGTTCACTTTCCACGCATTAGGTATTCATCATGGCTCATTTTCTCGGAAATCATTGACCCGATTTGGAAAATTTTTAACGTCAAACTATAGGTATTGTGGTCTTATTGAAAGCTATCGAATATTTTTGGAATCGGTCAACTGGTTCCGGAGATATGGCCGGAACAAGTTCCAGGGTATATGGAACATGGAGCTAATTTTGACATGGAAGGAATAAAACCTATCATGCGACACTTCACATTACTTCCAAATCGATAACAAGATCAATAACAAAATTGAGTGCCTTGGACCACATTGGCCACTTCCGGGCATGTTCTCGGTGCCCTCGGGAAATTTAGGGGCTTAAAATGACAGAATATCAGAACTTAATTCCGGTGTTATAGTTTTTTTTTTCGGAAATAAGTTTCAGTTAGCAATTTTTAGTTTGTCAGTTAGCAATTTGAAATAAAATTCAAGTTAATTCACACACAGAAGGTGCATGAAAAGTGCTTAATGTAAATTCATATTAACAGATTCTTTTGGCGCTTTCGTGGTAGTTCAGCAATCGGTAATTACCGTTTCAGCCAACCTGACGATGGAATTCCTCCTTTAAATTTACGCCCAACTAGTGACGCAAGGTCTTTAGCAGCTTCCAAGATATTTTTGGTCGTCTTGGGACTGCCAGAAGCAGCACACATTCAAACCCAATCCCCTAGCTGGTTCTCCAAATCAACACTCAACACTATTTCCCTTCTATATTTCTTGCCGTGGCTTCCCTTAATTTTTGCGTGAAGTGTCGTTTTCAGAATATTGTACCTTTTCTGTGCCTGATACGCGGTAAGTGATTTATTTCTTACTAAAAGAACAGCCTCTTGAAGATTTTCGATCGTATAACTCTTTTCTTTAGCCATTTTTTCAATCGAAGAAACTGATCACTCGGCCAAAACGAAACCGAATTTCAAATCAGCTGCGCATGAAGGATGTATACAAACCGAAGCGCACCTAGCGGCCGTCTTAGGAAACCATCATCATGCGTAGGTCCAACCATGATCATATTTATCTATTCGAATTTCGTCAATTATTCAAACATTTTAGTGAAACCAATGGATAAATGGCGTACTAACGTGTTGTTTACACCTTAAAGCAGTATTTTTCTGCATGAAAATAAAAATAAATGTTAAAAATATTCCCTTTTTGTATGTTTGAAAGTAAGGCATGATGACGAGCAAATGCGTGGAAAGTGAACTGTTTTGAAAACACATTGAAACTCAATTGTTTTGAAATTTTTTCAATAAAACACCCATGCAAATTGAAGAAAAAGAGTTTTTTATGATAGTAAAGTGATCTTTGAAAATAAAAAATTAGCGAAGATTGACTAAACTAGCGATTGGAAAAATAGGTCCAACCATCATCAGTTTTTGAATAGGTCCAACCAGAATCAATTACCCTACATATATCAAACAGAAACTTACATTTTGTTTCGTAACAGATACCATTAAATTGCAGTTTAGAACATTCTGAATAGTAAAACGATATGAGCAGGCATTGAAAATCATTTTCATTCATATCGTACATTCATTTACATTCATTTGCCTCTAACTTTTTTCATCAACAGAATTCCGTAAAATTATGTATGAAATTTTTGTAGGTAGTTGATTATACACAACTACAACTTTTATCAGTAACTCTAATCTGTATATCTTATGCATGATGAACTAGAGAGAGCAGAACTTGTAATTGTTTTTCGGTGAATGTAATTTACATTCACTCAAAAACAATGGTGGGTTCAGTTTGCTCTCGTTCATCATGCATAAGAGATAAAGATTTGAATTGTTGACAAATAGCTGTAGCTAATTATAAAACTTACAACATACATTACTTTACGGAATTTTGTTGATGAAAAAAGTTATAGACATGAATGTAAATGAATGTACGAAATGAATGTAAATGATTGTCCATGCCTGGATATGAGATCTGTTAATTTTGTACCACAATAATCTTATGAATTGATTTTAGACCTATAGCTCCAGTGCCAGTTTTGGCATCACTTGTTCCATTATTGGCCAATGGAATGCTCCAGTTTTTGCCGTAGTGATACTTCCATTGAAATGAAACCAGGCTCAAATTTGAATCAAATTCAGTTCATAATATTATAGATTTACTAGAACACGAGTTTCAGCGAAAATGGTAGAAACTGAATACCTTTTAGGTGTTGGTTGGAAATGCTATCTAACATGAAGCTTTAGTGTTACAATTTGTTGGCTAGATAATGGTTTTTAGAAGAAGGTCGGTAGATAGTTCCGTTAGAGTACGGCAGTGAGAAAATTGAATAGAAGGTGAAAATGAGCGAACGGCCATTAATACGATAGTAAAAAGTCAAACGCACACCTTTTGCCTAACCCGTACGATGTACGCGGAGATTTTAGGTATGTCTTCAAATCTACAGGCAAAAAGTTTGCGCCCGCCTTTGCCCATTACTGTCTGTGGCTGTGGAATAGTTCTAGCGACGTTTCATCACTACTTAAAGCCCCACGTTGCCGAAAGTATTTCAAGTCGATGGTCCGTAAATATGGCTCTAATCGAGATTTGGAGCGTTTTTAGGTGTCAAAAAAAAAACTTTCTTATAAAAAATTGTCTCAACCCACAGTTATCGATGAGCAGTCAAGCTTGATAGACGCAAAATCGAAGAGTTCGCTATTGTATACACAGTGAAATCAAAAGTAATTTGAGGGGTTTAAAGCTTGTTCCTAGGATCAAGCCCCCAACCGCAGCCATAGATTCGCTGAGGAAACGAAATTTCTTCATCGACATTCCTGGAATTCGCAAGTTGAGGGATGAAAACATTTACAATTTCATCGCAAAAAACCTGGAGCTCACACCACTGGACGTCGCCGCCATACAAATTGATCGGATCGAAGGGAAAGTGTTCGTGGAGATGAAGACGCAGGAAGCGGTTCAAGAAGTGGTTGAGGAATTCGACAATAAGTATGTGATGGACAACAATGGAACCACTCACCGTATTCGACTGTATGTTGAGGACGGAGGTACCGACGTGAAGCTGCATCATCTGCCACCAAACATGCCTGAAGAGTGGATCATCGAATACCTAGCAAATTACGGGGACATCATTTCCATCAAGCATGAGATGTGTCAATCAAAGTTCTTCTCACAAACACTAAGTGGGATCCGAATTGTTCGTATTCGGATGACGTCTCCTATTCCATCCTTTGTGAACATCAAAGGCTACAGCTCGCACGTCACATACACTAACCAGATACAAACATGTCGTCACTGCAACCAAGAGGTTCATTTTGGAGTCAGCTGTTCTGAGAACCGAGCAAAAACCAAATCATCACTTTACTCCAGAGTACTTGCTCAAACCGGGGGTCCCGCTGGTGAGCAACCAGCACCCGTAACACTAGCAACCACACCACTGGCACCCGCACCTCTGGCACCCGTAGCACTAGCACCATCCCCACTGTCGCCGAAACCATCTCCCTCGCCGCAATCCTCAACACAACGGTAACCGTCATCACAATCGCAAACCGCACAACAACAATTCAAACGACCGGCCTCACCATTTGAAGCAGCACTCCGAGAAAAAACAGTGAAGACTTCATCCGCGGACACTGGAGCTACTACTGCAGCAGCTACGGTAAACTCCAAGTCAACGGACATATCGAAAAGACACGAGGGAATGAGCGCCGTGAGTGACCGCTTACGCATCACACCGACCAACAGCAGATCAAACTCTCTCACCAGAAAACCAGAGAAACCAATGGAGATATCGGATGACGAGACACCGGAATCGTACAACACGCGAAGTAGACGCTCTTGGAAGAGCAAACACGAGGGCAAGTAAACGATTTAGTTTGTAATGGAGCAAAGAAATATTGTACCGATGTTTACTTATACCTTTGCAACTATCAACTTAAATGGTATAAGCAATACAAACAAAATTAATTCGTTACGATCGTTCGTACACACTCTAGATTTAGATATAATTGCAATGCAAGAAGTAGTCAGTGATAGTATTTGTATTCCTGGCTACGACATGATTTTCAACATCAATGAAACAGAGCGGGGTACTGCAGTAGCAGTACGCAATGGAATAGAAGTTAGACTAGTACAACGAAGTTTGGATTCGCGGGTCATATGCATCGACCTTGGAAATGGTGAAAACTGGATAAAAATTATCAATCTATATGCACCGTCGGGATAAAACAACAGATCCATTCGGGAAGAGTTCTTCAATCATACTGTTCCTTTTTACTTGCAAAATCATCCTACTCATACGATAATGTTGGGTGATTTCAATTCGATCATTGATTCTAATGATGCGACGGGCGTTTCAAACATGAGCCCAATGTTGAAACGATTATGCGACAGTGTAAACCTGAAAGACGCATGGAAACAGATCAATCCACAGATCGATTATTCATTTGTTCGAGGTCGGTCAATGTCTAGAATTGATAGGATATATGTTACTCCGGCATGCCTCCCAAATGTACGATACTGTAGACTGGAAGCAAACTGTTTCAGTGATCACAAAGCTGTTATCTCCCGAATAGTCCTACCTTTGAGGACTCAAGCTATCGAGCGTCCTTTTTGGAAGCTCAACAATCAGCTACTGAGCGAAGAAAACATGACGGAGTTGCGGGCAAAATGGAGCTACTGGACTCGCCAAAAACGGAATTATCAATCGTGGGTTGACTGGTGGTCTTTATACGCAAAAGGGAAGATTGCTTCATTTTTCCGTTGGAAAAATTCAATTTCGGTGCAAACATTCAACAACACCATGGGTTTCTATTATTCCTGCCTAAATCGGGCCTACGAACAACACAAGGATCGTGATTACACCACCGAAATCAACAGGAATAAAGCAATAATGCTACAAAAGCAGAAGCAATTTTCCGAATCGAGAAAAAAGACGAATGCTACGTTCCTAGGAGGAGAAGACATCTCAATCTTTCAAATCGCGGATAGAGTCAGCAGACAACGAGATACCACCATCGCATCCCTGGAAATAAATGGTCAGCGAATAACGGACAAGGAGGAAATCAGTCGATATGTTCAACAGCACTACGAAACCCTTTTCGACGAAGAAGACATCGAAGCGGACGCACGTTTCAACACTAGAAGGACGTTGGATGAAAATAACGACGAGAATGATCGGATCATGGATGATCTGACAGAAGATGAAGTTTTTTCGGCTATCAAAGGTTCGGCAGCAAACAAATCGCCGGGTAAGGACGGCCTTACAAAGGAGTTCTACCAGAAATGTTGGTGAATAATAAAACTACAGTTTTTAATGGTACTGAACGAGATTAAAAACGGGCATGTAACAGACGATCTACAGGACGGAGTCATTGTGCTTGTTCGGAAAAAAGGAGTGGGCAATGGCCTAAACGCTCTTAGACCCATTACACTCTTGAATGTAGACTACAAAATATTCAGCAGAGTGATGAAACAACGGATTGAAAAAATATCAACGGCAGTGCTTTCTTCTCATCAAAAGTGTAGCAATGGAAAACACACAATCTTTGAGGCGACTTGTGTAATCAGCAGCGAATCCAAACACATAAAGCAACCAACGATACAGACAAAACGGTTGCTACGACTACCATGACAAACTCGCTCTGTAACAAAGCTCGATCCGAGTGGTAGAAGGATAATGATATATTGCTTGCCTGCTTTGTTGCAATATACACGGATGAGGACATAGCTTGATATGAATCGGGAAAAGACATAACAAAAAAATTCCCATTAACACACGTGTATCATCTTCGGCTTTACTTCGTGAAGCAGGTTGCCAACAATTTGCTCGTTTCCTTCTACCGCCCGAATGAGTTGAGTCGCACGGGCTGCTTGTCATGAAAAAGTACAAAGAAGATTATATCATTATTGCTTTTCACTTCTGACATAGCTTTATTATTCGGTTCGTTGATCGCTTGTCATTTTTTCATTTGGAGATATTTTTGATTCCTTGGTAATCAGAGATCACATGGCAATTTCCAAACAAGAAGCAGTGGGTGGAATCGTTATAGCCTTTGACCTAAGCAACGCATTCGATAGGGTCAACCATTCATATCTGTTATCGAACATGAGAAGAATGGGGTTTAATACTCGTTTTATGGACTTGTTGACAAATCTATCGGCACGTTCAAAGTCCCAGTTAATAATCAACGGACACACCACTCCCAATTTCCGCATAAAAAGGTTTGTTAGGCAGGGTGATCCACTAAGCATGCTGCTTTTCGTTTTGTATCTTCAGCCTTTACTGGACAATTTAGCCGAAATATGCAATGCTCCCGGAGAATGTGTAATCGCTTACGCAGACGATATCACAGTCATAATACGATGTCCTTCGAAGATTCAACCAATTCTGCAGTGCTTTGAACATTTTTGAATGGCAGCAGGAGCAAAGCTGAATATGAGAAAAACGGAAGCTATGGAGATCGGAGCACAGCTGCCCCACTGGGATGGGCTCATCAAAAAGGATGTTATTAAAGTACTTGGTGTCCTTTTTAAAAACAGTATAAAAGAAACTGTCACGCAGAACTGGGAAGCAGTATACCGTAGTGTTAATGGCCTGCTACGGATGCACCGTCCACGTTTAGTGAACCTTACGCAAAAAGTAATGCTTCTCAATACTTTTATTTGATCTAAGTTATGGTACTTGTCTTCAATTCTTCTTATGCCAAATAAGTACGTAGCTATGTTTACCAAGCAAGTTGGTTTCTTCTTGTGGAATGGCGTGCCTGCGCAAAGGGTTAAATTGATTGACATAATTCGGCCGAAAATGCAAGGAGGTCTGGGCTTACACTCTCCGGATCTCAAGACAAAAGCTCTATTAGTTAATCGTTATCTTCGAACATTAAACGTGACACCATCTCTGGATCGATACATGCAATCTGAACCCATTCCATCGGATCTCTTGCACATCAAAACTATTAAGGCTGCTCTCCAAGGGATCCCACAACAACTTCAAGATGAACCAGAGGCGAAACGTATCTATCAGCTTTTCTTGAACCAGCTGCCAGCGGTTGGAGCCACTACACGTTCCAGTAGAAATTGGAAGCTGATATGGAAGAATATCAACAACAAGAAATTATCATCTGACGAGAAATCAATCTATTTTCTTCTCGTTCAAACAATAGAACATAAGTTTTCTTCGTGCCAAAGGGTAATCAATATATGGCAAACAATTAATAGAGACATTCACGTGATAAGTCAGCAACATAGTATTATTTTTGAGAACTTACATTTTCCCACAATAAATTGTGAAAGAAGTATTGAATCAAAAATTTTGAAAATGTTTATAAGATACATCATGTACAATTTAGAAGTTCCTGACGAAAATAAAAGTACTGATTCATTAAGAAGTTATATGACAATGTATATATAAAACTGTAAATAAAGCATTTTCAAAAAAAAAAAACCAATTTTTTCTAGGCTGGCGGGTATGGAAATCTTTAAATCGATTTATCTCCGTTAATACGGGTCTAATCGAGATTTGGAGCGTTTTCAGGCGTAAAAAAAAATTCCTCAAAAACATGTCCCAACCCATTTTTTCAGGCTGGTGGGTATGGAAATCTTTAAATCGATTTATCTCCGTAAATATGGCTCTAATCGAGATTTGGAGTGTTTCTAGGTATCAAAAAAAAATTTCGTAAAAAAATTTGTCTCAACCCATTATTTTCAGGCTGGCGGGTATGAAAATCTTTAAATCGATTTATCTCCGTTAAGGCTCAAATCGAGATTTGGAGCGTTTTTAGGTGTCAAAAAAATTTCTTAAAAAAAATTGTCCCAATCCATTATTTTCAGGCTGGTGGGTATGGTAATCTTTAATTCGATTTCGTGTATTAGGCACATTAGCCAAGGTTCAGGATGGCGAAAACTCAACAAGGAAATCTAGCAAGTCGATATGATTATGATATGATTATATCACGTCAGTTCGTGGATTCGATACTACCGCATATTGATTAATCTGGAAGATTTTTTCCTTGTCCAGTGAGCCCTTGCACATTCTTCACACTGGAATATCCTGATGCCCGAAATCGGCGTTAGTCTGTAAATTAACCCATAAAAAAGTCAAAACAATTCCCATTAAAGAGATCGATCGCCATTATCATCGAAGTGGAAACCTTTATCATTTTCACTTGCCATATCAAAGAGGACGAAGAAGAGGCATCCTCATCCACCCATCTAAGGGTGAAGGAAAAAAAGCGAACCAGCTATCAGATCCTTTCCATCGCATTTACAATCAAAAGCCGATCAAAATAATCATGCAAAATTTCCTGGCTGATATTTCTGTCGATGATTTTCTTTTTCTCGCTGCCGTCGTTCTCTTCTCACACGACCGATTAGATCGACTCAAAATGTTTCACTCAAAATCTGAAAAAAGCCTAGGTTACTCAAAGAATGAGTAAAATTTCTCCTCGCTTTTCCGCAAAAATCTGCTTGAATACTCAGTCTAGGAGCATACTATTGGACTGAGTGAAACCTCTCTTGAAAAACAAATCCTGGAAAATCAAGCGAGGAAAATTTTACTCACTCCATGTGTAAGCTACGTTTTTGCGAATTTCAATGAACGAAATTCCAATTTGAGTTGGTTTAATCGGCCGTGCAAGGAACCTTCCCAGCACCGGTCGGTACTCGATTTGATCCATTTTTTTCCTTACCATCCCGCAGCATCTCGAATAAGAAAGCGATAAAAAAGCTCACCGAACGTGTTTATTTTATTTCTTTTGCCATTCGCTTCATCGCCTTTCTCCGAAACGGTTAGCGGGCGAGCGCGATTCGCTGAGACTGAAAGCTGACGGAAGCTGATGTACTGGTGGGCGATGCAAGGGGAGTGAGGGGATAACAATTTATTGTCTTCGATCAATTTTCCTTTTGTTCGGTGGAAATTTTCCCTCCACACGGCATCAGGGCAAATCGGATGTGGGCGGTGACAGGGAAGGTGACACATTTACAGCGAAGCCATAAAACAGAAACGAAATCATAAAAAGGAATAAAGCAGATCTACTCCAGCTCCGTTACAGCAGCCAACGTGTTCGGGAAGGAAATCGGATCCCTTTAGCCGCAAACCTTCCCCCCCCCCTACCCAACCAAAGTGTAGAGGCAAGCTGTCTCCGATCCCGATTGGCGTGGATCAGATGAATGTTAGATACCGTTTTGCTTATTTTTAGACGGTTTTATTTTCGCGAAAAGCCTATCCCATTCCCTTCTCCAAGGGACGATCAAAGGTAGGTACTGCATAGAAAACGAACTCAAAGGCCACCGTGGAAAATTGGGAAAACCGCCGGGTTGGCAGGGATCAAAACAACCGAAAATAAAGCGGTGAGCAATAATTTTTGACAATGATCATAAATTTTACATTCGCGACCGGGAGAACCGAAGAAATGTACTACGCCCAATGGTTGATGATGGGTGCAAATTTTTGCAAAACGATGCTGGCTGGGGAGGTTGGGCACGAAGAAAACAACGGAAAAGGGTCTTCAAATGCGCGCCTCCGTAATTCAATGCAATAATTCATTTTGTGGCACTTCATTAGGATGATAACGATGCGGATTTTTCATTTTTCTCTGGCTGGAAATTGATGGTTCGAGGATTTGCGTAATGATGCGGATTTGATCGTATTGGAACTATTTTCGACCGATTGCCTTGGGCAGTGATTTGTGGCCAAGGGAGTGCCAACGAGTTACGGCGTAAGCTGCGGAGAACATTTTATGAATATCTCATCTTAATGGTGTAAAATTAAACTGAATAAAGTAAAGACCCAATTTCGTCAGCCCCTCCACGCTTCAGTCTTTTATTTTTCAATAATTTCATAAAACCGTAATTCGTAATCTATCTTATTCATCTTAAAGATAAAGTGCAATAACATCACCTTCGTAGAATATTAGAAAAGATTTTCAAAAAGTGTGCTGACTAAATCTAGTCATTACTATATTACCCTTTAAGGTGAGTATATTCATCAGAAGGAGACATATTTAGCTCTTCGTTTGAATTTTTGAATTGATTTTCTGAAACTACTGAAACTTTACCTACACACTTTAAAAAAAAACCTAAATTTACACGTGATGGAATCCATCTTTGACATAAAGAATGAGACGTACGTAAACATGTCATGTAAAATTAAGTGCTCCGAGACTGAAAAGTTCAAAAGTACGTTTGATTGAGCTGAATTTCACGTCTATTATAACTGAATTTTATGTAAAAATTGACGTCAGTCTCAGAGCACCTAAATTTACAACAATTTTTCTATGTGTGCAATTGTTTGTGATGAGCAATGATTCACATTTTTGTTGAAATTCGACCATTTTGGATCACATCAATTTTGAAAGTTGGTTGGAAATGCTATCTAACATGAAGCTTTAGTGTGATAATGTATTAGCTAGAGAAAGGTCTGAAGAGGGTAGGTTGATAGTTCCGCTAGAGTATGGCAGTATGAAAATTGAATAGAAGTTGAATATGAGCGAAGGGCCATGAATGTGACATTACTAGTCAAACGCACACTTCTTTACCATACATTGATGGATAAGGAGACTTGAAGTATTTCTTCAAATCTACAGACAAAAAAAAGTGGAAAAGTTCTAGCGACGTCACGCGATGCGGCGAATTCAGAAGATTGTGGGGCTTAAGGAAGTAAGCCCCACAATCTTCTGAATTCGCCTCATCGCGTGGAGTATTGCGTTAGGGTGGTTCAAAATATCGATTTTGCTCCACCAAACCCAATCTATTTAAAATCAGGTCCTGATAATTATCCCAAAATATTAGCTCATTTGGATTCGAATTTATACTGCACTTGCCCTTTGAAGTTTATAAGAAAATCATTATGGTGTGACTTTTTTATTTCTTCAATGTACTACCCAAGTAACACTTGCAACATCTTGCATGAAAAATTAAAAAATATCCAGTTGTAAATCAGTTATAAATTCATTGCTTTTAAAACATCTCAACAAAAAACGTCTCAACTTATAGACGCGTTGTATTGTTGTTTGTGAAGTATTCAACCTTTCTGACAAGCACTTGTTATAATTCGATATTGCATGTCTCAATTACCAGTTTATAACTCGTTTATAACTGATTGTATTTGGTGAAAACTGGCTAGCCTTATGTACAACATGTTTTCATATGTCATTAATAGAAACATGAATACATCTGAGATATAACTTATTTATAACATGTTATTGATAAGTTATATTTCAGTTGTACTCATGTTTCCAAAAATGACATATGAAAACATGTTGTATTTAAGGCTTGCAAGTTTTCATCAAAAACAATCAGTTATAAAAGTGTTATTTATTTATTAATTTGTCTGCATCAACAGGCTGTGTAAAGCCCCAATGATGATTTAAGTAACTTATATAGGTAAAAATCAAATCAAAAAATAAAAACTAAGAATAAAATACATAAATAAAACACACAATCATTCACGGTTAACTGTGCCAGAAAAGAACGATGAGAAGTATCTTCGTAGCAGCTGTCGAGGCATATGGAAATCGAAGATGCCCGAGACTCGATTGAACACTCGTTGCAGCCCACCTATTGCACCGTTCATGCCATAGTTTGTGCGCTGAAGTGGCAATCTCAGTATAACGTTGTTACGTAGCGCACGGGGTTGGACGTTAATGTTGACTTGCCCCAAGATTGCACTGCAATCAATTCTACCTTGTAAAGTGTCCGCAATGAACAGGGCCCTAGAAGTGTCTCTTCTAGTTCGGAGAGGCTCCAGATCAATCAGCTGGCAACGACTTTCATAGCTGGGCAGATGAAATGGGTCTCTCCAAGGCAGCTTCCGCAGAGCGAATCGAAGAAAACGGCGTTGAACGGACTCAACTCTCTCAGCACCATTGTTGTAGTTTGGACTCCAGACCACAGAACAATATTCCAGAATGGATCGCACCAAGGAACAGTACAGTGACTTCAAACAGTAGATATCGGAGAAATTCTTTGCTATCCTGAAGATAAATCCCAACGTCCTAGACGCCTTGTCGACAACGTACGAGATGTGCTGCTTGTACGTAAGTTGAGAATCTAGAATAACACCCAGATCTTTCACATGGTTCACACGGTCGATAAGTTTGTATTCAAATGTGATTGGTTCTTTCTTCCGAGTAAAAGTGATCACTGAACACTTAGTGGGGTTTACCACCATTCGGTTCAAATTACACCAGCTGGCAAAGGCTTCGAACTGACGTTGAAGGAAGTGACAGTCATCAATCGAGTGGATTCGTAGGTAGATTTTAAGATCGTCTGCATACGATAGTCGTGGGCCTTCGAAGACCAAGTTCACGTCATTGAAGTAGAGTAAGAAAATCAAAGGTCCCAGGTGACTTCCTTGAGGTATCCCTGACGCTAGATAGATATTGGACCGGTTGTCACCAATGGCAACCATCAGTTGCCGATCAGTGAGATATGAACGAAACCATCGCAAGAGGTTGCCGCTGACCCCAAGTCTATGCAACTTGGCAATCGCGATGGCATGGTTTAGCTTATCGAAGGCAGCTGACAAGTCGGTGTATATGACGTCTGTTTGAGTCCTCTCTGCCATGCTTTCCGTAAGATACGATGTCAAACACAGCAGATTTGTGGAAGTAGAACGACCGGAAGTGAAGCCGTGTTGATCACCACTTAGATACTGCTTACAATGAGAGAGTAGAGGCTCCATGATGACTAACTCGAATAACTTCGAAACTGCACTCAACGACGTAATTCCACGATAATTGTCCACATCCCGTTTGCTGCCCTTTTTGTGGATAGGAAACATATGTGCGAATTTCCAACAAGATGGAAATGTACCACTCGAGATGGACAATCGAAATAGGTGAAGCATGGGCATCAGCAAGCTGGCGATATGCTTTTTCAGGAATACGGATGGAACGCCATCGGGTCCTGGATTGAAGGACGACTTGAGTTATGATGCGGCAGTGGAGAGTTGCCATGCCTAATTATAACTTCAATATACGATACAAGTAATGTTTTTGTTTTTCGTGTTATAAACATGTTTTGATAACAATTATGAAATTTCTCAATGCATTGTACAAACTGCACTACAATATGGCTAACCAATGAAGCAATGTATAGAATGAAAAAAACATTTAATTTGTGCGTTTTGTAAAAGAGAAAATTAGGATAATTAAAAAAGAAACTCGATATTCTATTTGTTTTTGTTTTTTTTGCAAAGTTGGGGAATTTTATCCAGGATTCTTAAAGCAATTCAATTTATTATATTGAGCTTTTTCTAAGAGCCAATGAGTTTTTCAGAAGTAGAATGTAAAGATTTACCATAAATTTGCAACCGCATAAATGTTTGCAGTACAGAATATCAGTTTAGGAACTTTATACGCACGATAAAATTCCTCAGAAGAATAAGTTGTGTAAATTGATGATAAACAAATTCCATTCGTAGGAAGGATGAAATTAATTTACGAACGATTGAAGTTTATTAGATCCAATAGCATAGAAGTAGACGATGTAAAGTTTTTAAGTTTAGAGTTTCGTTTTCATGTCAAATTCTAGTGGAATTGTATTCAATATAGGAATAGGACACACGAATTGTGTAAAAAATTAGTCTAAGATGACTCTTATATTATTATGAATGATAAATTCCTTCGCATGGAACATATTTGAACAGACAATGACGATATTTATTTTATTGGGAGAGAACTGATAAATAATAGAACCTAGAATTAACCTAGAATAGAATTAACCTCCGAATACCTCATAAGAAACTGTCAATCACTGCGTGAAGAGACAGTCCGGCTCAATGGCGGCGTCAATGTTTACGTCAATCTGGAAAGTTCAGAATCTCTTCAAGAACTTTATAAATTCATCTAAGATTGATTTTGTTTACGACAAGTTTTATAGTGGTATTAAAACAGTGAGATGCACGTTTAAATAACATTTAAAGAAAAAAGCAAAGGAAAACTATTTTGGAAAATGTTGAATCTAAGAAGTATGAAGAAAACATCTTTATACCTCATATATAACGTGGGATGTTAACTGCATCACTTATAATACATTTATACAACAAGCCGTTCTAATTCTTTTTCAAAAAGATGTTTTATGTGTTACTTGGGGTTTATTCAAAAAACAACAACAATGGACAGCCCTATGGGGTTGTACGCAATGGTGACGTAGGACTACGTCGTATTATATTATAAATGTTATTTGTTAACTGCAGCAGGAGCTTGTGTTTAGTGAAGGAATATGAATTTGAGCGGGGTTCTCTATGTGTATACTCTATAGTATGACGCGCTTGGCATAGATGACCCACAGCGACTCACGAAGACCTACTGATTCCAATCAATAGCGGTGCGACTTCTTCCTCCTTCTATAAATGCTCATGTGGGCTGCAGCTCTTTGCTGCAGGCAGCCTTTCGTTGTGTACTGGAGAACAATGTTCAACGCCACGCGCCGAAAGTACTGCTGCTGCTGATGCCGACGACCGGACACCACCACACACGGTGATTAGAACTGAATCCGATTAGCGGTTTGTGGGCAGCCTTAATAGCTAGCTGTTCAACTTTTAAATCTGTGTTAGGGAAACAGCTTTTTGCACGAAATTGGTGGTCATTTTAATTATCACATCAACCGATGCACATTCGTGCAATTTTCAATAGTGACATTTTGAATAATGATAGTCTTTAATTTACCAGATGCGTAGTAATATTTCTGATCGATTGGTTTTAAAATTATTGAAATTGGTCCAGGGGCAGCTGAGTTATTAATGTTCAAAATCTTTCATAATATTGTAACATGTAGTCCTACGTCAAAACATCTTAGGAAATAGTTCCGTTACTCTTCCGTAATGGATGGTGTTGATGGTGTTTTCGGTAACAAATTCAAAATGGAGTTATCTGCAACAAGTCACACATACAGTAATACAATATTTTGGTTTAAATTCAACTATGAAATGTGACATTTTGACAGCCGCCATAGTGAAACGCCGATGCACGCTGCCGACGCCGATCAAAGTCAATGGCGTCACGCCGCCGCCGCCGAGGCAAAAACGGTTTCCACACCACCGCCACTGATGAAAGGACCGGCGTACATGTCGAATCTGTAGACCATTTAGGTCCATCGTTGTATATTTGTATAGAATGGGAATTATGGGTTCGAATCCCACCGATGCCCTTAGATTTTAAATGTGATGATATGTGCTTACCTCGCAGTATGTTCAAACTTTCTCATAACCAATTAAATTGACCGCAATGTCACTAAGCCATAAATCAAAGTGTTGTTTCCACTGCCGAATCTGTCGGCAAAACCATTAACGGGGGCGAAAACTGGCGAAAACTGTTCCAGCGGACTGAGGGAGGCCGATGCACATGCGGTAAAACTGAACAATGTGAATTTCAGAGATAGTGAATAAATTCTACTATACGCACTGGTGGTTTGGTGGTAACTGATCATAATTTTAATTCTTGTTCGTTTCCTGTCTTCTACACTGCATGTCGTGTGTGTGTATAGGTGTGTTTTTCATTTCAATGTTAGCTGTCAATGCAAGGGTGTGAATTCAAAGTAAGTTATATCCAAGGTAAGTACAATTATTACAGGACAGTGTATCAAGTAAGTGATTTAGTGAAGTTGAGTAGAGGTAATTGTTCGGAAGCCACAACATCACGGCCCCTGTTGAAGCGCAGCATTCAACCAACAGAAGAAGAGGTAGGTACATCGGTCAGCTGAGTTGGCTTGATTGATCCCGCTACTGTTTCACTTGGGATGTCATTAACTGGTAGCAGACACAGCCCCGTTGTTGCACGACGACGAATTCCGGATTGAGTGCGGACGTCCACGACCCGTACGATGTTGTCCTTGTTCGGGTAGACCACAACAACACGCCCGAGAGGCCATTGTTTGGGTGGAACGTTGTCGGTCTTCAACAAAACCATTGCACCGACCGTGACGTCGGTAGGGATTTTCTTCCACTTAGTTGGACGCTGATGCAGCAAACCGTTGTATTCTTTGGACCAGCGCTTCCACAAGTCGTTCATGGCTCGATGTGTCGCCTGGAAGTGGGATAGGCGATTAATGGGAATGCTTGTGTAGTCTGGCTCCGGAAGCCAGAAGGCTGGTTCACCCAGCAGGAAATGTGCAGGAGTGAGTACAGAGAGGTCTTCAGGATGATTGGAAAGTGGAGTTAAGGGTCGTGAATTCATGATGCTTTCCGCCTGAGCAACGGCCGTGCGAAGATCGTCAAAGTGGTAAGGTGATGAGCCAAAGATCCTGACGAGATGGTGCTTGAAGCTCTTCACCGCAGCTTCCCAAAGCCCACCACAATGTGGTGCTTTCCGAGGTATGAACTGGAACTCGATGCCTCTTTCCAGGCATTCGGTAGCCCATTCGTTGGACTTCAGCTGCTGGACGAGTTGTTGTCGCATCTCCTTTATTTCGCGAAACGCGTCGACGAACGAGGTGCTATTGTCGCAGTGTATAACGCGAACGCGACCGACGTGACTCACAAAGCGCCTCAACGAATTGACGCACGCAGCAGCTGGCATCCCGGCGACGATGTCCAGCACAACGGCCTTTACGGCGAAGCACACGTACACTGCGACTCAGACTTTTACCGAAGCGCCCCTTCCCGCAACGTTCGAACGACAACGGAAACACGTCACACAACGATGCACTGTCCTTCGAGCGAGGTCTCTACCACGAATCGGCCAGAAACACTGCTTGATGGTCGCGAGCAGTTGTGTTGGTCCGGCGTGCAGAGTTTGATGATGAATTGATCTAGCAATTAACCGTGAGAGATGATGATCGGCAGGTAACAGGATCGGAAAGCGATTGTCGAAGGTGCCAGGTGACTGAGCTAGGCGACCGTTCAAACGGAGGAGCCCTGCGTCGTCGATCAACACGTCAATGTCTTTGAGCGGAGACTTGAAGCCAGCTTTTTGCAGAGCCAAAAACTTTTGGTCGTGGTTCTGCAAATATTGTAGTTCCTGATGGAAAGTTGTTCCTTGTGCAACTCGAATGAGAGCTTTGAAGGCATTGTTGTACTCCATCGGTGTGACCCGCCCGAAGGTTCGAGCATGGCTCGGAAATTGGCAGTTCTTCGCAAAACGAAGGCAGTACGAAGCAACCTTGAGAAGATGAGACAGTTGCGAAAAGTCCTGGATGAGTAATGGTATTATTGGATCTGGCCAGGATTCTGGTCCTGATAGTAGATATGGTGGCCCATGCCACCAAAGTGCGTCATCGCTGATGTCCTCGGGTTGTACAGTTACCAGGTTAAATCTTCCAAGAGTATAGTAGAGTTTAGTAAGAAGTTCAAAACAAGCTGGGAATTAGGAAAAAATAATGTACAAAACAATGATGGCCACATCATTGCAATACGCCACTCAGATAGCAGTGTTGGCAAAAAAAGTAGGATAGCGATAGTTAACTACGAAAATCTTATTTTGAGGAGCATATGTGGGCAGCGATCTTGCGTTAAAAAAGCGATATTAAGTTTAATGCAAGGAAGCTATAAGAAGGCAAAACAATAAACAGGAGAATTAGAGTTGGACGTATAAGCTACTTTGGACATGGCTTGCGTAGAGAAAATAAGCACTCTTTGAAGCTAGCATATAACTTAAATTTTGAAAAGAAATAAAAGAGGGACGGCCTAGTTTAACTTGGTGAAAGTCATTAGAACAAGACTGCCAAAAATTTAATAACATGGATAGAGCGAGTTTTGAGGTGCTTTTAACGGACAAGGAAAATATGAAAAGGAAATTAAAGGAAATATATAAGAATGACGAAAGTTAAATTTCAGAAGGAGAGTCATCACATGAGAATGACAAAGTGAAGAAGGATAAGCATTGAAAAGCTAAAATAAGAAGTGAAACGTGATGAGAGAACAGTGATTAAATAAAGTTGGCCAGGAGGGGTAAGTTTTCAAATATAAATTAAGATAAAACTACTTTTGAACATATATGGACATATTATGAGGGTAGAGATGGGACCATCAGGGCACCTGATTGAAGCGATTTGGATGAGGAGAGTGGAATTGCCAACTTCCTGTCGTTAACAGATCGTGAATTGAAGGCGGGCTCTTCTTCCCCACTTATTGGGACATCCCCTCGTACGATGACTTGTCCATTACTGGGTTGTAGGATTTTATCGTTGGAAGGAGATTCTCCTTAATCCCGCGGACTAAGCGTAAGTGTATCTGCTACGGGTTCGCCCTCCGTTTTTGGCCTTTCATACAATGGTAAATTGAATACAATCAGGTGTTGTATTTGATCAAGTCGTAGTCAAGGAGGACAGTCCACTGTCTAATGGTTCTGCCTCCAACAATGAGTGGTTTCCTTTACAAACAACTCCAAGATCAATTAGATTAAGCGAGTCAGATACTATGACATCTTCAATTTATCTATCTATGGGTAGCTTCAGTAGCGGAGTAATTACTGGTAGCTTGAATATCTTTCCATTCTCCTGGATCTTGTAGTGTTGATAATGTCCTTCATACATCCATTCAGACAGACAGAATTAGTTCTACGAATTGTTGAAGTGTTGGAAAATATGTTAGTTTGTAATAAATTTGAATGATGACTACTGTGCAGCACTATAAACCACCGTGAGTTGAAATTCACTACCCCTACAATAAAAGAGAAAGTGTTTTTAAAATAATGTTTTTAAGGGATTAAAAACAATACCTTTTATTAGCGCATATAAATGCTTGAATTTTTACAAGCATCTCAAATTCGTTAATTACCAATCCATACTCTAAATTTGGATCGATTTCCCTTACAAACGTTATTGGAATGACCATAGATCGTGGGAATAAAACACTTGTGTATCCTACGATGTACAAAACTATAAGAGAGTGAATGTTCTTTATTACCGAGCTTATATTGAGGTCAATATGGTAACATGGAACAAATTCAAAATTATTATGGCATGCTGCGTTTACTCGTCGTCATTGTCTCCCACAAACGTCTCTAGAAATTGTTAGATTTTCTTTGGCTTCGAGCGGCCATGGAAGACACCAATGACCATGGGATCGATTTCTGGCATACTTGGTTTTCTGACCAATTGGCTGATCAAGTTTTTGCAAAGAGATTCTTTACTGTCCCAAGGAAATGAATAGGCGAATTGCCTATCAATCCATCCATTCGTTTTTGGCCCTTCATACAGCGATTTGCTGATGACAATCAGAGGCTATTATTTTTTAGGCATATTTGTTAAAGAATCTTTCAATTCCCAATTAGGTATAGGGATGTCAATCATTACTATAAAGCCTTCATTAATTTCCCATAAAATTCCCTCAAATTAAACGAGAATTTTCAATTCTTCTGAACAATGACAACAGCGAAAATACGAATTTTTTTCAATATGTTTTATGATTTTTCGAAGTGCTATGTATTCGAAAAATATGGATGCACACTCAAATAGAAATTTCAGCTTTCGGCTAATTTGCACAAACAAAATCAAATATATCCCTCCTTCTTATCGCATCAACAGTAAACAAATATGCCACTTCCGTTGATCCTCCAATCCCCATATTTGCTTTAGCCTGATTTGACAAAGTAGCACCCATTTTCATCGCATAATAAATATCTATTATCATAAATTTACCCCCACCCCGAATATTTTCCTACTTCTTCCAACCAACCAACGGTCACTCCCCTCGATCCAAGTCGATCCGTCTGTCACACATGCTCCGTAGTGTTTATGTGCCAAGGCATTGTTTGATTAAAATTATGAAAGTTTTGCCACCTTCCCCCAAGTCCAAGTGCGAATGCAGCCGTAAGGAAGTTCCCCCAACCTGGCACATACGTGTCACCCAAATTGAATAAGTCACGCTTTGGTCAAAATTGACTTGATTGGAATTCGGATCGGATTAGAAAAGAGCGCGGAGGAGAGGGTGAAAAATCGATAAACACTGTTGGTCAAAGGCAAGGAAAAATCGATTTAACTGAGATTTTTCCCCCGGAACATACATAGGGGAATTTACGTATTCTCGTCAATCTAAGCAGCGTCTGTGTTTCTTATAGCATTTTCTCAGCGTCTGCTTGCTTCTCTATCAATTCCAATCGACAGAATTGTTCAAAACTGATTGAAAGCATTTTTACAACGCTCCAAACTTCTCAGGTGAGAGTGACGATTGTCGGCAGCTTCCATTTGAACTGCGTGTTAACCAGCTGTACTATTATTGGTAGCTGAAAGACTAAGGAATTGTTTGAATACATACAGCGAAGTGTTTGATGAGAAAATACAATGAAATTAACGGTTAAATTTTGGTTGCCAAAAACAGTTAATGGGTGCCGAAGCCGACATTTACCCTAGCTCTCTGCTGGTGCTGAAAATTGTTATTCAGTCGGTGAGCCTAATGAATGAGTAAACAGTTTGCTGCTTTTCCCTCTGTCGCAAGTAGTGGACATCTGTTGAAATAAATGGCATTCCTGGGTGAAATTGACTTGCCATTGTTTCCCTCTAACCAAATCAGATCAATCATATATCGAAGTAGGCACATGCATGAGACGAACCTGGACGTAGTAGGCCGAAAGCAGGCCCAAGGATCCGGACGTGCAGAGTATGTCACAAGTGAGACGGCAAAAAAGCAATTACTGTAATCCGCTTATCGACCAGAAATTGTTTCAGATGAGTATCTCTCTCTCTCTCTCTTTCTCTCTCTCGACCTATGCATAAGAAATTGTGTTCTCTGTTTGAATCATCACAAAGGAAGTGGCTGGGAAAAACATACCAGAATGCTACATCAATTGATACATTGAATATTCATTGCCTCAATTGAATGAAAGGCCATCCAACAGAATTTCCAAGAGCATGTCGGTGATAATAAATATCAAACAGTTTTGATATGCCTCCGAAAGCTACATCGTTTCAAAGAACGTCGATGTTTCGCCTCAGTAAACGCAGACATAGATGATTCAAGCACAAATAAGCATTTTCCCGAAAATCCAGTGCATCAGACAAATTAATCAAACATCTCCACTTTGGGTTGCCAACTTTTGAAGTCAAGGGTATCGCATCATACAACGGAACCAGACCAATGCCAGACGAAAACATCCACAAACAGTCCCCACTTTATGCGGTGTTCTAGAGCCACCAAATCACCAACGACCGGTCATCGCTGTGCTTTGAAAGCATCGGGGCCTTACACGTCTAGTTCGCCCCCGGATTCACGACAACAATTAGCAAACATAGAGCATGACTTTAGAATAACATGCATACCACATGCCATTGCGGGGTGCAACTTGCATTGAGATCGCAGCAAGCGACGATGAGAAAAAATCTTTGCCTTGACAATGAACTCAAAACTTTTGTTTTCCATCGTAGCTAGCCATGAGCACGATGAACGGTGGATCAAATCTGGACTTGAATTGAAAAGCCTGCTTTGGTTCATGAATGATTAATGAAAAAGCTCCTGATTCTTTTTTTTTATGAGAAGTTCCACTATTTTCGAATCGCATTTTGAGCCCTAACATTCACCAAAACGATTCTCGGTGATTCGTGGGATCCAGCGAGAGCCTATTGCGGGCAATTGTTCAGTTGCACAACGGACAATTCGGACGGATTCGACCCGAAACGAGACAGACAGACAGACAGGCAACCAACGCCCGTAGAACGAAAACTTATTTTGCAGCGCACAGAGAACATGTTTATAAATGCATAAATTTTCAATTTGGTCGCTGCAGTTCTATAGTCAGTATATTCCGAGAACTTTTGCGGGGTCTGGCTGGTTTTTTCCACCAGTGAAACTGACCGCCATCGCCTCGGGTCTCTGTGGAAGCCGTATACCTACTGGGGTGAATAGTGCCAGCGCATCCAGTAGCGGCGTTGTGTCGAGAATTTATAAATACTATCGTAGCTATTGCAACTGCATCTCTGCTCCGACTGTTAGAGGCGCTGTTGATGATGATGATGATGATGATGATGATGATGATAATGGAGGGGGTGGTGGTGATGATCCGCGTGACTATGTGAGAAACTGATGTGTGGAAACTGGATCCGCTGGAGGCGAGAGAGGTCAACTATCTACAATTTGCAGCTTGACCCTGTCGTCGTGACCGATGCCGCCGCCGTGCCACTTGACCGTTGGACCCGCCACAGGAAGGGTCATACAATATGTCCGAGGGCCGCTGTTCGAACCGAACGGATAGGTCTTTAGTGCACGGAATAATTTGAGCAGTTGATCACTGTCTGGTTCGTTTGGATTGGAACTTATTGTCGGAGTGGGCTTCTGCGGGTGGACGTGCACGAAGCCGCTCATTTCGAGCCTAATGAGAGTAAAATGCAGTGATTCCGACGAACAGTGGATATTGGAAGCGATGGAAATTGAAATTAGTATTAAGTTCGATAATTGGATGTTATTGTCATCAGCAGAAGTAGTTACGGGAGTAGTTCGTCCGGAAATCACTTTAGTTTTTTCAATTATTATATCACTTGAAAAAGGCATAGTTGAATCAGGATCGGACGAGCGAGTTCTAGTGTCATACACTTTCTACTCAGCTCGTCGAGATCAGAAATTATCTGCCTGTGTGTGTGTGTGTGTGTGTGTGTTACTCACTCACTTGTCTCCGCGATTGCAGGATTGATTTAAGTAGAACAAGTTGTAGTTTATGTGTTTATAGCTCCCGCAGTACTTTATAATTTTTTTATCCAGATCGGGTGTCGGGTTCCGAAGATTTGTCAAAAAAAAAAGTAAAATTTTGCAATAAACCCTGGCTAATTCATCTATCGGTGACAAGTACCTTTCTGGTACAACCGGGTCACTATCGCAGGGGCACTAGGAACATCTCATAATGTTAGAAACTCAATATCAAGTTAGTTTAGGTTATCTTTAATAAGGAGACTTTCAGCCAGAGGCATTCAATATCAGTTCCCCCGTGGAATTAAAAGCTGGTTTGGGTATGAGGGAATAAATTAATAGAAATATAAGTTTTGAACTTGGTAATATATAAGGGTCCATACATTAATTATGTCACGCTGGAAAAATTTACCCCCACCCCCCTCCGCCCTATTGTCACGTTTTTCCTTTACTTGATGCATTGCTTGTCACAAAATCTTAGACTCTCCCTCCCTGACGTAATATATGCATCAACTCTTTAAGTACCTAATTTCATTTTTCGAAACTCTTGTATTAATGTGTAAGACAAATTTCAACAACTGAGTAGGATATCACTGATTTCAGGGGTATTCCAAAAATAAGTAAATTATTCTCCTTATTGATTTAATGTTGTTCAAAATTGAATATGTTTAGATTAAACTAGGTTTCACGAAAACTGAGCAATTTGATTGGGCTCTAGAATTTTAATAAATTCAGTGCTTTCCCGATTTTATCAGCTCTCAATTTTGTCTACCCCCGATTGTGTCAGCTTTTTTCCGATTTTGTCAGCCTGCAGATTTTACTAAATTTTTGAGTTATTAAACATAAATTCTCAAACTATACGCTATATATATAATTTTTATTCTTACACTTCGCTGAAATGTGAATGTTAAGGGAAGCGGGGGTAAAATGTACAAATGGGGTAAAAATAAAAAATTGACGAATTTAAGTGCTTTTTCATTTAAATATCAATCAATTCAACTCACAGGTCTTTGATTTAATGTAGCTTTTACTTTTTAATTCATTTGCATTAATATAATTTTCTCCTACTACGAATCATTAGTTTTGAATTGCTGTTTGCTGGAAAAATCTTTTTTACTATGGAAAACCTGTTTCAATTTTTTGCAATTGTAATTAAAACATTGCTTCATTGTCAGTAACATTGATTCTTAGAATATAAAAATGAGAATTACATATTTCATTGAATTGTACATAAAAGTTTTTATTGACTTTCAATTTTCAAGAAATTTCGTGATCGCAAATTCTCGAATTCAACGGAAAAAAATAACGTTGACAATGCTTCAACCTAATAAGCCCTGTCTGCTTTTGTTTTGTATTGCCCGAGAGGCAGTTCGGATTCCGGAAAGGGAGATCAACGGTGAATGAAATTCGGACAATGGTCGAGAGAACCGAGGTGGCGTCAAAAAAGAAGCGAAGAGGAGATCGATATTGCAGCGTGATAACGATCGACGTCAGGAATGCGTTCAACAGAGCAGCTGGAAAGCCATTGTCAAAGCGCTGCATAGAATGAGGGTCCCTGACTACCTGTGCAGGATTATGAGGAGTTACTTCCAGACCCTGGTTCTGGTCTACAAGACAGATATGAGATAGAGATCTATTGGGATCACAACGGGAGTTCCAAAAGGTTCCATCCTTGGTCCAACGCACGCCTTTGCCTCGAAGCGCGTGTTGAAATACCTGGGAGTAATGATCGATAACCGGCTAAACTTCACCAGCCACGTCAAATATGTCTGTGAGAATGCTTCGAAGGCCATCAACACAATAGTTAGAATGGAGGTCCAGGCTGGTTTGCAGCACTGGAAACGAAGCAGAACCAAAGGAAACTGAGCAGTACGTTCCGGCTCATGGCCATGCGAGTCGTGAGTACGTACAAAACCATCTCATCGCAAGCAGTTTGCACCATCGCCGGAATGATCCCTATCGGCATTACCCTGGCGAAAGGCAGCGAGTGCTACAGGCGGAGAGAAGCCGGAAGAGTACGGAAAGTGGTGAAAGCGGAGTCTTTGGCAAAGTGGCAATAGGAGTGGAACACGATGGATAACGGTAGATGGACAGATCGGTTATTACCGATTCTTTCAACCTAGGTGAACAGAAAACACGAAGAAGTCAACCACCACCTGACGCAGTTTCTGTCTGGCCACGGCTGCCTCAGGAAATACCTGCATCGGTTCGGACACGCAGCGCACCCCTCTGTCCGGAGTGTGGCAACGTGGATGAAACGCAGGAACATGTGGTCTTCGACTGTCTAAGTCCTTAACGTGGAGAATGTCGTCGATGAAATATGTCCAGAGGAAGGCACTTGGAATGGAAAAAGGAGCAGCGATCTAGCAACGCCAGCTAGCACTGAGAGTATGAGAAGTGCCAGCCCCCTCGCAGTAGTTGCTTCAGTGTGGTCCCGGGGGGATCAAGTCAGAGGAGAGAGTAAGGAATGGGCTTTAGTGGAGCTGCACTGGGCAACCAGTGGATACCACCCCGTGCCAACTTTAATACATGTCTGGCTCTTTGACCCCCCCCCACCTTTTCTCTGCTTTGAAAGTTGATACATATTTCATTATCGTCAACGGAAAATTGATTAATTTATTATAATTATTTGATGGCTTGGAAGAGTTTTTTTTTACAAATAATAGCCATATGTAGGACAAGCAATACTCGAATTGAGCACCCAGTGTAGATTCGTGTGAATCTACCTTAATTATATGTCATCGGATATTAGCCTTCCGTGCTATAACCCCCCTCGTGTACGCTTTACTAACTACAGTTCCCCCATTGACTATGATCTCTCCATGAAACAGGCTGTTCAAGGAGATCCAGATCAACTTCGACCTATCTCAATTCCCCGTATTTCTGCTGAAAAGTATCAACAAGTCAATTGCAATAGAAGATTTTTCACTGATGGATCACGCATTGATGGATCCACTGGCTTTGGTGTCTTCAATGAATACTCAACCGCCCTCCGGAAACTTCAGGAACCTTGTTCCGTTTATGTTGTTGAGCTAGCAGCAATCAACTTCGCATTGGGGATGATTTCCGACATGCCCATAGACCATTAATTTATTTTCTCGGATAGTCTCAGTTCGATTGAGGCTATTCGGTCGATGAAACAAGGTAGGCACTCATCTTATTTCCTTTCAAAGGTAAGGGAGCAGATGAGTTTGCTGGTCGAAAGATCGTATATGATTACTTTTGTATGGGTCCCCTCACATTGCTCAATCCCAGGCAATAAGAAGGCAGACCCTCTCGCAAAGGTGGGCGCACAACAAGGCGAGATTTATGATAGAAGAATTTCACATGATGATTTTTTCCCATTAGTACGTCAGAGTTGGCAAAACAATTGGACAAGTAATTCTCTTGGGCGGTGGCTACATTCCATTACCCCAAATGTTTTTTCGAGAGCATGGTTCAAAGGTCCGGATGTAAGACTACAATCAGTTCAATTTTATGCAAATTCCTTCAAAAAGCCAAATGCGTGTTATTCTAAATGTCCTGTAGAATTACACAGTGAACCCATCTTAAGCCATCCATGTAAATTCAAGTGACGTTTAATTTTACATGCATGTAAATTTCAAGTCGTGTAAATTTAAAAACCAATTTAATTTTACATGAATATGCATGCTCTTTTTATGTGCATGGAAATTCGTGTAAAATTACAAAATAATTTTAACTGTGTAGGTGCAGAACCGGTTATGATAACATCGATCACGTTTGGCATTGCCCGGGTAATTACGCCTCCAGAGCACGACTATTGGATACCCTAGCGGCCCAAGGTAGACAACCATTCCATGAAGTAAGATATGTATTGGGAACCCGTGATCTTCCTTGCGATCTACGAATTCCTTTGTTTGTCTGATGTTAGAGTTTGATGTGACCATCCCCTCCTTTCCACACATTTTCCAGTCATTGTGTCCCACACACTTAGAAATAACTACTTTTACACGAGACGTAATCCATATTGGACGTAAATCATAGAACGTAAACAAACATTTCATGTAAAATTAAGTATTCTCAAACCGAAACATCAGCTAGTCGACGAAGAGAACGTTTGATTGAATTGATTTTCACGTTTATTTCAACTGATTCTTATGTCAAAAGGCCCGCTTATATGTGTCGGTCTCAGGGAACCGAAATTTACATGACTTTTTAGTAGTGTGCAGTATTATTATCCACCTGTGTCTGTGCTACTTTTACCTGCCCAGCCAGCATTTGGTCAACCGTTCAAAGGTAGTATCTGAAGGAGGCTTCAGAAACCTGTTTCCTACCTAGCTCCTTCCAATCGAAATTGTTACCCATTAACTAACTACACACTTATAAATACCTAATCTTACACGTGACAAAATCTATCTTTGACATAATGGGTGAGACGTAAACAAACATGTCATCTAAAATTAAATGCTCCGAGACTGAAAAGTTCGAAATTACGTTTGATTGAGCTTAATTTCACGTCTATTATGCCTCAACTTTATGTCAAAATTGACGCTCGTATATGTCAGTCGCAGAGCACCTAGATTTACATTTATTTTTCTAAGTGTGTAGATTTACTATATAAAGAGAGAGAGAGACGGATTTGTAATTTCCATTTTATCCCACTACCTTATTTGCTTATCCTTGACAGATACAATGTGCAGACTTCTTCAGTGTCTTGTACTAATACTCGACTGTACAAGACACTGAAGAAGTATGCACATTGTAGACGAAATACGCGTATCTGTCAAGGATAAGCAAATAAAGTAGTGGAATCAAATGGAAATTACTAATCCTTCCGAAGCCCGCATTCATCAGGATTCTAGATTTACTACTGTTTAAAATGTTAATTATGAAATTACGGATTGTTGGCCTCGCAGTGTCACACACGACTGAGCCTAGTAAATAAACGAACTAGTTAGAAAAAAAGGTAGGGTAAAACGCACCCCGATGTTATATTACAAACAGCGTTTTTTCTCGTACAATTAAAAGACTAATTGATATAAACAATTTCCCAGATGACTGTTCTGCAGCTCTTCTAGTGATTATGCGTGAAACTCCATTAAATTTGTTTTGCAAAACATGTAAATAAGCGCTGTTGGTCATATTATCCCAAAGCACTCCGTACCCTATAAGAATTTCATTATTCTGTAATAATTTTGATCACAAAAATAATACGACATTTTTTCCCGATTTTTCCCGACAAAATTTGAGAAGAGGCTGACAAAATCGGGAAAACACTGTGTTCAAATTTTCATAAATCATTTAAAATATTTAATTTTATTTTGAGCACAATTATAGTTTTACTTTCTTATAGACTTTCATCTCGTTTTTTAGAGAATCAAAAAGTTTTAATTTGTTCGCCTTTTGAAGCAAAGCCTATATAATCCACAGAACACCCCATGATAAAGTACCCCCGAGTACAAATTAAATCGTACTTCTTTAAAGAAATGTTCCAAAGCACCAAAATTGGATGGCTAGTTTTGTTTTCCTCTGTTTTTTTTTTTTTTTTCCTTTGGTTTGTTTTTTTCCGTCGATCTTGTTTTCCGTGCTGAGCACCAATGCTACCGACGTGCCAGGAAGGCAGCTCCCACACCTGGACCCTACCTATCGACCCATCAACTCATGAACCGGGGACCAACGGCTTTACTTCCCATCCGAAGGAAGGCGTGATCAGAGATGTTATGCCTCAGAACATCCCGGCGGCGCCGACTGGGATTGAACCCAGGCCTGCTGGGGTGAGAGGTAATCACGCTTACCACTACACCACCGGCGCCGTTTATGTTTTCCTCTGTTCGGGACATAAAATAATTTGATCTATTGTAGTATATCTCGTGTTCTTAGTTTAGTGCATGTTGTATTACTCCATCACTTTTGAGAAATGATGCAGTATTCGGTTTTGATACAGCTGTCATTCTTGCTTTCATCGCAAGGGGTCGATTTCAATTGAAAAGTCCCGCTATTCATTCCCTTCGAAGAGTAAGAGCACCCTCCAAAGGTAGTGAAAATTGAACTCCGTAGCAACAAAACTACCCAACAAACATTGTAAGTGGAATAAGAGCTTATTCAGGCAAAAATAGCTTATTCAGCTCTTAATTAGCATACATTGTTTGTTGGGTAATCAATGACACCGATAACGACCAAGCCGGCGCACCCCAATGGATCTGGGTTCAATCACAGCCGAGGTCGGTTGGGATTTTTCTGAGGCATAAAAATCTCTGGTCACATCTTCCTTTGGAAAGGAAGTAGAGCCGTTGGTCCCGGCCCATGTGTGTTGAATGGGCGCGAAATCCTAAGCAGGTGTGGAAGCTGCCTTCCTGCACATTGGATTGCCGTCAATGGATGGCAATAGATTTCCATCGGTGATTGGCACTAGATTGCTGAACAGAGACCGACGTTAAATAATGGAAAGAAGAAGAAGGAGACCGATAATGAACATGTATTAGAACCCTAGTTTTAACCACTTCAAACTAGGGAACAACGAATAGAATATTAGGAATCTATAGATGAAGACTAACTGACTCATGTTTTCCTTGCTTCAAGATCATCCTCGGTGGACAAAGTCGAGTCTTGTCACTATCAACAAGGCATAAAAAGTAACAAGGACAAAGATGTGTTCCTTTGATTGTGAAGGTGATGCATTGAAGTAAGATGCACAGGCCATGGTTTCCGAAAGCGTCAGGAAGTATGTCACCTGCGGTGATGGATTTTGCTCACACCGCTATCCGTTGACCAATGCGTACGGCCACTCTGGGCGGAAGACGATACTTTATCACTTTCATCGACGACTCCAGTAAGTACACGGTCGTCTACTTACTACAAAAGAAGTCTGAAGCGCTCCAGAAGCTGAAGGAGTATAGTGAGCTAGTCAAGACGAAGTTCGGAAGGAAGCCTAAAATTTTGCGCTAGGCCAGATAACACCCCACAGCAAAACGGGGTGGCCGAACGAAAGAATCGCTATCTTGTCGAAATGGCCAGGTGCATGATCATCGATGGAAATATGGGCAAGTTTTTCTGGGGAGTAGTAGTGATGAAAACAAACTATATGCATAACAGGCTGCCGTTGCGGTCGATCGGTGGAACTCCATATGGCTCGGGAAGAAGCCCAATCTCGGACACATTCAGCGGTTTGGTGTGGAAGCATACTGCCATGTACCAAATGCAATGCGAGGTAAACTGGATCGGAGGGCTGTCAAGCTCAGGTTCGTCGGATACAGCGAAGTATCGAAAGCATACCGCCTGGTAGAGGAGACAACAGGAAAGGTAACTATTAGCAGTGCAGTGAAATTTCTTACTACTTATGGGACCGCGCAAGGGTCGGTGGAAGAAAGCCTGGTTGTCCCATCCATCAGTTTCGAACGACCCAGTGAATGAGCAAGAATCAACCGAATCTGATGACGATGATGTCTGGGATAATCTAGATGAAGAATAGGACGTAGCAAGTGTCCGTGAAATTGAAGCGCAGTCCGCTGCCGTACGTAAGAGTATGTCCTGTGCAATACACCTGGGAGATCAATAAGATCAAATCTTGGAGCTATTCCAAAACGTTATGCTTGTACAGCAGAAACTTCGGCTCAGGAGGATCCGAACTCATTGAAGATTTGGTTGTCCTGCCGGCGGGTGTCGGTGGGTACACAAGCAGAAACGGGACGAAAGCGGTAATGTAGTTCGATACAAAGCCAGGCTGGTAGCCCAGTGCTTCACTCAACGTTTTGGGACGGATTACGATGAAGTTTTTTTTTCGCCCGTTGTTCGACACGCCACATTTCACACCATGATATCTGTTGCAGCAAAGAAGAAGATAAATGTCAAGCGATCCGACGTGAAAACGGCGTTTCTCAACGGTAACCTTGAGGAGGACATCTTTATGAAGCAACCTCCTGGGTATGTTGTCAGCGGAATGAAAACCAAAGTATGCCGTTCAAAGAAAAGTTTGTACGGGCTTAAGCAAGTGACCTGTTCTTGGAACTAGCGACTGCATGAGGTGTTGGAAGCGGATCCGTGCCTGTACAGAAAGCGAGTTAATAGCAAGTGGTGCTAAATACGTACTCGTGTAAGTGGATGATCTCATCGTAGCGAGCGTGCAGGACCGGATGATCGATTTACTGAAGTGAACTCTTGGGAGAAAATTCCAAATAAACAGCTTCGATGACGTAAAGTTTTTTCTCGGAAGTCGATCGGGACCATAGTGGAGATTTCTGTATCAACCAGCGGAAATACAGACGTTATCAGTTATGTTGGTCTACAGGATGCAACAATTTCAACAATTGATCCTGGGTACATCAAGATAATTATGACCAGCTCCCACATAATCAATCATATCAACAAGTAATTGGGCAGCTGTTGTACACCGCAGTTAACAGCAGACCTGACATCACAGCGGCAATCTTGATCTTGAGTCGTAAGGTGCCTGGAATGAGCTGAAGCGAATGGTTCGCTACTTGAAGGGGACGATTAATCTGAAGCTTCGACTGAGCAGCAATGGTGGTTCTTCTGGTCTGGTTGGTTACACCGATGCTGATTGGGCAGAATGTCGTGACTATTGGAAGTCTAATTGTTAATATCCCAAGTAACATTGTAAGTTTTATCGAGGTTTTAAAGCATGCTACAAGTCTAAATCTCCAACAGTCTCTGCAGCTAAACTGCTTCTCGAGATGCTTCAGAAAGAGCTACGAATTCTGCTTCTGCTGTGGATGGAGGGACACAACCTAAGTAACATTGAAAATTTTATCGATGTATTAAAGCATGCTACAAGTCTAAATCATGGTCTACAGAACCCTCATAAAACCAAAATTGTTACTTGGGATGTATTCAAATACTGCGGAGGAACCATTGCATGGGCATGCCGAAAGCCAACTTCCCAAGTAACAATTTTGGTTTTATGAGGGTTCTGTATATCATGATTAACACTTGTAGTATGCTTTAAAACCTCGATAAAACTTTCAATGTTACTTGGGTTGTGTCCCTCCATCCACAGCAGAAGCAGAATTCGCAGCTCCTTCTGAAGCATCTCGACAAGCAGTTTAGCTGCAGAGACTAGGTGAGGAGGACCTAGGTGAGAAAACAGAAGTTATGTTATTCGAGGACAGCCAAACCTGTTTAAAAATGCTGTTTCCACGAAGTTCCACTACTCCAAGGTCCTGGAGATGAAAGATGTTATCAAGTATGAGTACTGCCCCACGGAAAAAAGTAAGAGGTTGTATCCAAGACACAACCGTAGATTTGACGTGGGATTACGAAAGGTAGTTTTGATTCATCAGTGAAAAAGTTCGATATGTTAAAATTCGAAAGCAGTTTGAGAGTTCTGTTTTTTCAGAACTGTCAGTGTCTATGTAGCCAATCCTAGACGATATGTCTTGGATACAAGCTCTTACTTTTTTCCATGGGGCAGTACTCATACTTGAGACTCAAGACTTCAACTTTAGTTTACTATTTTATCAGTAATTTATGGTCCTGAAAAGGACCGATGGGTTGCAAGCTTGTAATCCAGTTTAGAACAATGCTGTGGAATTCTTTCATTGAGTTCTTGGAGATGATAGCGGTGCTCATGCCTTGCACCTAGATCGATCGGTGAACTGTTTGGTGAAGGGTGATGGCAAAGTAGTTCTCAACTGATGTTGGAATGTTGGAATGTTGGAAGAAGGTGGAATTGGTGTTCATCCGTTGTATACAGATGACTTAGATTCTGTCAAATGATTGAAGGAACATTTATAGAGTTTTCGTCATTTTGTGAACTATTACCATACACCACGTCCTATCGATTGGCGTATTAAGAATTAAAATCCGTCATCTCTGGATCAAAATCAGACCACTTTCATGCCGCGACCGACTTTAGATTTTGAAATTGCACCCCCAACGTTGCGTTACAAATACATGGTATGTTAGATTTAAACAGATAGGAACTGACATCCGATTGATGACCTTGACAAATGTTCAAAAAATACTCTTTAACAAATTTATGGTGGTCCTGAAAAGGACCATTTTTTTTGATGGTTGAGTAATGCTGAGCTTTTAAGGTGTTCAACACAGTTGATGCTGGCGAGCTGTATGTTGTTTGGAACAGTGACGCGCTTGGCATAGATGGGCCACAGCGGCTCATGACGAGCAACTGAAATCCGATCAGTAGCGGTGCAAATTCTTCTTCCTTCTTCGGCGAATGGGTGCGCTTGCGGGAAGCCTTTCGTCGTGTAGTGGAGAACAATCTACAACGCCACGCGCCGAAAGCACTGCTGCTGATGATGATGATGACTACTGGACACCACCACTCGCCACACGTGGTGATTGAATAAACACCGTTCAAAGAGACTGGAGTGAATTCGATTTTAAAATCTGTGTTAGGGAAAGCGCTTTTCGCAGTCAATCGGTGATGATTTTCATTATTATAGGAGCAGTTGCACATTCGTGCAATTTTCTAAGTGACCTTTTGACAATTGAGAAAATGTTCAGTTTGGAAGATTTGTAGATGAATTCGATTTTAAAATCTGTGTTAGGGAAAGCGCTTTTCGCAGTCAATCGGTGATGATTTTCATTATTATAGGAGCAGTTGCACATTCGTGCAATTTTCTAAGTGACCTTTTGACAATTGAGAAAATGTTCAGTTTGGAAGATTTGTAGATGACATTCCAATCGATTGGCTTGTTTAGAATATATATCCAGTCGCTATTGACAGAGTTATAAGTGGTCAAAAACTGACCAATTTTCGTAACGTGGTCGATTTTGTTTTTTTTTAACTGCTCCCCCAATATGTTGCTGAAAGACGTAATCCTACGTCAAAAAATGACTGCGGATCTGTTGACAAAACCTCTAGCACGAATACGGTTGGAAGTACTTTAGAAGCAATGTGGTCTAAAGTGACAGCGTTGAGGAGGAGTGTCGAGTATATGCAACGCAGCATGCCTTGACTTTGCAGCACAAATCATTTTCTTCAACTGCCAACTAATGAAGACGTTACTTTTAAATGTAGTTCGAGTTGGACTTTCAAAGTGCAGTCATGTGCTTCCCATTTCTGCCGATAAAAATGCCTTTTAAAATATGGGAGAATGGTTTTAAAATGTTAACGGGTCAATAAGTTCACCTTCAAACTGGTAAGTAGCGTGGTGGTAACTGGTTCAGGAAAAAAACCCAAATTTCGGAAAATCCAGGGATTTGAGTTAAAAATCCCGGGACCTGAATGGGAACGTAGCATGTCTGGTTTTGGACAAAAATTTGAATTTTGGCACTCAAAATGGCCGTAAAGGATCTAATACTTTAATATTGATTACTTCAAATTCTAGCCACCTTACCGGTGGTACCTGGAGTGCCAATGTTATCCTGCGTACTTAATATTCTTGTTATTTAAAATTCTAATCACTTCTTCAAGACCCTCGAGACATGTGAATATGCAAGCATTTTCTCCCATGAATTGAAATAACAGTTTATTAAATTGAAATGCGAGTTTATTCACGATTATCCAATAAGCAAGTTGTCAATTGCCGAAATCAGCACTCGAAATAAAATAAGTTCCCTGCTCCCAATTCAACTCCGAACTCAAATCTGCCGGTGTTAAAGCTCTTCGCCCGTCTAGAGCAGTCACGTGTTTCAAATTACACCAGAATCCAGAAAAGTGATAGCAATAAAAATCGTAACATTAAATTTATACCGCCGCACTCGACAGCGACAACAACCCCATCGTTTATGTTTATAACACTGCCTGTGAGCTTGAAACACAACTCCGCCGATGCTTTTATTCCTTGCGCTAGTTGTTCCGCCGGCAGACTTGTGACTGGTGGTTGGTGGCACTAGAATATATTGTAGAAAAAGGGGTTGAAAATGAATACATGCAACAATTTATGAGCCCATATATGAGTCTCGATGGTTTCCGCAGCGCTATGCTAGTCGTCGTCGTCGTCGTCGTCGTCGTCGCCGTCGCTGCACTTCTTCTCCTCATCGCGTACAAATTCCGTATGTTTTTCAGCGGCGGCGCCTTCTGCGATCTATTGTTCGCTGGCTTTCACTTTCTTTGTCGACGGCTACTGCGATCGTCGTCGTTTCGCAGTTGGTTTCTCATCCTCCAGGAGGAAAAGCGGGCAGAAATTAAAATCGCTCGACTGGCATATGCTCCGTTGTTCACCTCCTTCCCTGACTTCGCAACCGGTGTGGTGGTGTCATAATGCAGGAAGAAGCTCAGGTCTAATATCAAAATATCACCCGCGCACTGTCTCTGTGAATGTGTGTGAGAAGGGATTTAAAATTGAAAAAATAAATTTACATTTTATATGAGTGGTTGGAGTGATTTATGGTTATCCGGACTCAACTAGCTCTTTCTCCTGGGTTCAGGAAGAATGACTAGTGCTGGTGCCGTAGCAGCCGACTCGCTTTAAAGCACACCCCATTAGATGGCGAGGAGTGCCGTTTTGCAGGAAATTGTCATTAGTCATGTCTTAACCGCGGTAAAAAGAGATTTTATGCCACCGTGACTCAACTGAAAGTGGCACAACTGAATGCATTAACCCCACTCACCCGTTTTTATTTCGAATTCGAACTGATCGAATCCGATCCAGTAATGTGTGTATGTACAACGCTACTGGTATCGATTAAACAGTCATCCATCATGCTGGAGCGATGCATCCACTATACACAATTATGATTCGCTCGGCGTCATCATCAACATCATCAACTATGGCCAGCAAAAGCAGCAGCAGCAGTTGTGAAGTTGGTTAGGATTCGTAAAAAATGGGTATTTCATGCAACAGGAAGCACTAAAACAACATGATTGTGCACTTTGAGGATCTCCATGGAATCAAACAAAGTAGGCATTTGTCCATCGGGACGTTCTAGTGTGCAGCTTGCTACGATTTTTAATTTCAACTGGACAAGGGTCATGCACCCTTCGTCATCAAATAATGGCGAGCATTTGTCACAAACAAAAACTATTTCAGCTGTAAATTGAAACCCAGTCTCCATATGGTGCACGTCCTCTTGAATCACGTTTGGATGCTGGGGACGCCCTCTTAAATCTCTGCAAAATTTAATATTTCGGTCCAAATTTCCACTGATTGCACATTCTGAAGTGGCTGAAAACAAATCAAGGGTGGAAACAGTGGATTTTCGTTTTGGTCGTTTAGTTTTCCACTGGCTACACGACGAAAATAGCGCACCAGCAGTCCCCATAGTAACTATCAGGTCAAGTGTGAGGGGGGAGCCTGACTACATGGGGCTGCCATGTAATAAATGAAGAGCAACTTTTTGATATGGAACAGATTCTCGAGACAATTCAGAATGGGGAAAAAGTGTCCCCTTTAGGAGCAAGGATGGGTGATCATCATAGTAGGCTGATCCAAAAAAAAATCTCATTTCATTGTGAGCTTTGATGGGTTGCACTGACAACTTTTGGAATTCTGACAGTTGATGATCTTTTTTTCCACCGTGAAATAAAAATCTGGATTATCCTAGTAACCAAACGTGTGTTGTCGTTCGTCTGTATGTGCAACACTTCTTGTTTGTTTGCCGGAATGGCACACATCCCGGGTTGTAACACTCCGAAGTAGCAAAAAGAGAGAACCGAGATAACTACGACGATGATGAACAGGCAGCGCATCCCAAGCAGATGTTACCAACAACGTTCCAACACATTCGTGGAAAGCAGTGATTGTGTGCCTCTATGCTGTCTGCATGCACGGTCCATCGGGTGGTACATTACTTTAAATTTAATTTTTCACTTTTTATTGTGTCCTTGTTTTCGTCGTTGTGAGACGATAAATCTGTTTTCACTTGACGCAGCATCCAACTACGTACATAAACAATTGGGCATGTGCTAGAGTAATAGATTTTTTGACAAATTGATTTCCTTCCTTCCAACTCTTGCTCACATAGTAGGCGACGGATGCATTATCGGAAGTACCGGCTGCCTACTTTGATCAATCATCTCTCGAATCGAAATTTATGTGTGAAGGGATGATGGAAAATTTTGATTAGTTTTCCAATACGTGTAGGAATCCTCACTTGGAGAAAAGGGTCACCCAAAATAGAACCTCTTCGCGTGAGCCCTGGGCAGATGTTTACTTTCTGTTTGTCACAGAAGATTTATTCGTTTTACGATCCTTTCCGTAATGAGGAAATGAGTTGTAAAATTTAGCCCTCTCCATGGGAAAGAAGCTCAAATTTTCCGTGAAGAGAAGAGTTCTCTGTTTAGGCAATTAGATTTTCGAGGTTTTCTCACGAAAAATAAACACGTTGCGCTCGTTCGTTGGATTTTAACCATAGTTTTATGGCGGCGTGACAAAGTGGAATTGACACTTGGATAATCGAAATCGGTTTAAAAGGGGCACGACCTCCGCTCTCTTCGTGGGTGGGAATCCCTTGAATTTTCGTTATTTATTATCCAGATGCGTCAGTCTGTCGGTAGAACATGAGCCATAACGAATAGTATACCGTTAATTCAGTTTGATTCGGAAAACATAAAAATCATCGTGAGATTAATTGATGTTGGCACTTGCCAATCATCACTGAAACTCGTGATAAATTTTGACGCAACAGCAGGTCATGGCAAGGGACAAAAAAAAAGAGTCCTGCATCAAATTCGTCTCCATATACCGAAATCAATTCTAGAACAAAAAAAAAACAAATCAATCAATCATCGCCAATCGGTACAATATTATTGAATGACGAAAAAAGCGAGTATAATACGAGAAAAATCTGAAATGGTGTCAGCTCGCCGTTTGAAACCAGAAATGGACCATCATCAACGTCATTATAAGCCCCATTAAATGTTATGTCCTTTTCCCATTTGTCATGATTTTAAGCTATCAAACAATAATAAGATTACCTTCCATTCCAAATTCAGAACAATTAAAGGTAAAATCCACACCAAGCCAAGCTTAAAGGTTGTGCAAAAAGTCTTCAAGCCAATATATCCCATCACCGTCCTTCTCAGCCTGGCTACTTCCGGTTCGGAATACTTTCTCGCACAAAACTTTAAACCCAAACGTAAAGCCTTCCGGAGGGATGCCATCGTCCAAAGAGGTAACCAGTTTACGTTCACGCTGGCAAAAGCACTAGCAGCAACAGCACAGCAACTCCGGGCAACGCATCAAGGAAACTTTTTGATGGACGTATTTTAATAATAACGCAATCAGACACGAGTGATGAAAATTTCAAAGGCAGAAAATTTAATAAAGTATCCTCTCCCCGCCCGGCTCAACGTTCCGGATAAAAGCGCAGGTAGAACAGAACGCTTGATTTGATTTAAAGAGTGGAACGTGGAAAAATCTGCATTCATCTAGACAGTGCAACTATTGCGATTGAATTCCCCGGTCACCTGGTGGAGCACCAAAATCTGAAAATCCCTATTCCAATCATTGTGTCACAGTCGATATCGAGTGCAGTAGCAAGAACGCTCAAGTTCTAGCACCAGGCATGAATTATTTACAACCCAGTTCGAGTAATCAATCAAAATGCAAAATTATTAAATTCAATTGCCGATCCCGAGCGTCCCGATCGGATAAGTGGGTGAGCGCCATCATCATCATCATCATCATCAACATCATTCCTGCTTGCGCCTCGTCTCGGTTTCTACGCTGCAATGCAATGTAGACAAAATGTATAGAAATGCAAAATTGAAATTGCGAACGATACTTCCGGTGAAAAGCAGGCATCGTATGTGTTTGAACAAAATTCCAAAGGCCTACTACACGTTCAACGTACATAGTGACGTTCCATGCCTACTTCTACTCTTGGTAGCATAGGGAAAAGGGACTTGAAACCATTCAACCAACGCCAGCCGGGTGCTCTTGCATGTGTCCATCAAAGCATGCTGCGGTGGCTGTTGCCCCCGGAGTAAGAGAAAGCCCAACTCAATGCTTCAAAAACAAATCATAAACTCTGACTGATGTTTTGTGGGGAGTTTTAGTTTTATCCGATAACATGTGAACTTTTGTCGAAGAATTTGCGGATTTGCGTAGTTCTGCTTGAGGGCATTATGTGCTCTGTGAATGAATTAGCAGGCAAGGATTGCGGTGTGTATGTGGGACTTGCGGCACAATATGGGAGACGTTCTGGTGACAGATCGAATGCTTTCAGTAGGCTGTATAATTGATATGTAGCCTGACAGGTTGTAGACATTTGTTGGATATTTTGCCTAGGACGTTTGCGAAGTTGTTCGCTGAATCTACGGTTATTCATCTGCATGTCTTTTACGTGGCTTAATATTACAATATTGAAAAACCCTAAAGTAAACCTTGATAAACAGCAAAGATGGTATATTACTTACACTGAATGTAGTACTAATTTCAGCTTACCTGTAACAGAAAAGAAAGAAAACAAATTTTAATAATTATACAACCGTAGAATAAAATTTGAAAACAATCATCAGTTCCAACAATGTTTGAATATTCTCCTCATCAGCTCAAGGAAACTTAAGTAGCGCTCTTCCACATATTGACCCTTTTTTGGAATAAATTACAATGTTAAATAAAGGTAACGTGGGTAGATCACCTTTTCGTGGTACGTTACGGGATGTAAGATCTACTATCGATTCCTAGTCCTGAAAACCTCAAACTAGGGGAACAGGATTTTTCAGTTGTCAAAGGAACACATCTTAGTCCTTGTTACAAGACTCGGCTTTGTCCACCGAGGATGATCTTGAGACAAGAAAAAACAATGAATTAGTTAGTCGTCATCTATATGATTCCTAATATTCTATTCGTTGCTCTCTAGCTTCCGGTACAATTATATCTCGCGGCACAGATGTGTGCAGAGTTGAATTCCCCTTGGCTGCACTCAAGTGGTAGGTCACTCCGCACACCAATCTTGGGTCAACATTTTTCTCAGTGCTTCGCAAGTGTGCCACAGATGTGCCAATTGTGTCGGCTGTGCCGGTCAAAGAGGAAGCTGCGATTTTTTTGTTAAATTCGAATATTATAGTATATTTGGCAACCCGGTATTTCTGACAGCTTGAATGTTTTGGTTTGCAATCGCAAGAAAAACATCGGTCTAGTGATAGCCTTGGAGGAATGGTGGCGAGATGGACCGTGAGCGGTCTCAGTCGTTCAACAGTACACAATAAAGAAAAAAAAAGTCGAAGGGTCTGTACCTAGGGGCACGAACGGAAGCTTGACGTAGGAACGCTAGTGGATGGAACAAATGTGAAGATAATTTAGTACTTTTAATTAATCGATCATCTATTATCTTAACTCTT